>NC_138953.1:15642500-16017500 GCF_965226115.1 Aulonocara stuartgranti
TAAAACATTAAAAAGTTGTGATTATCAAGGGTGAGTCAGTGTGGTTATGTTATTGGTGGAAGGGGCTGGAAGCAGATTTCTGTGCATTTTTACTGAACAATTATCATCCATGACCAATGCTGTGATCAACTCAATATGTCTTCTTTGACCCAGCGGAGAAGATCACAAATTGCACAAGCCTGGGACCAATTAACAAGTTATAGGCGTGCATGGACTACCAGCATACTTTTCAAAGTTGATTTGTCTCTCTGTCCAGCTGGTGGCGCTAGTGCATCTCACTGAAGCCTGTCCAGATTTCCACTGACTAAACATGCTACTCTTTCCTATGGCCCACAGGCAATACAAGGTCCTGGTCTTCTGTGCGTGAACACCAATGCATATACCAAATATTTCAAAGCAAATAACAAATCAAAAGAGAAATTGTGTTCTTCCACCTCATTGTTCAAACAGAACAGACTGAGAACATTTCTGTTTGTCAGTGTAAGGCAGCTAATTCAAGTTTGAGTAGATCTGCTGATTTACTCAAAGCTGAGCTCCTCTTTATTGATCTGCTGCATGTCTGAGTACTGCTGCCGTGAAAACTGACTCCTCTGCTGTCAGCATGTCTTAACACTCATTAGCTCAATCACCGGATACCCTGCAAAAAATATGATCAGTACCTACCATCCTTGAAATGCATAGAGTCAAGCAGCAGAATTTCTTAGCAGTTTATCACAGAGGGAACAGGCAAGCAGAGCTGGCCCAGGAGCGCTGGCAATATGTAGAACAAAACACACAGCTGTTCACAAGAACAATCAACTGATTAGGAGGCTGTATCATTTCATATTTTTAACTTTGAGGGTGCAGACAAACAACAATAGTGTCAATACAATAGTGAGAGATTTGAGAAAATCAGTTTTGGAGCTCTGTATCACAGTTCAATATCAATGAACTAATACAGATTTGGATGGCATTTCCTGAAATACAGACAACACTCTGACATTTATTTATTTACTTTTACAAAAACTGCAGAATGTCCATTTCCTGTTATGAAGGACAATGCTCTGTAAACTTTACTTTGATTTTTAATTTTTTGACAGAATAACTAGTTTATGTCTCAGTGTCTCTTGTGTCTAAATAGAAGTCATGTCCTAATTCTTGCAAATGAAAGCAAAAAACTTAAATATCTCTGAAAGCATTTAGATTTAATGGATCATTTATTGGAATAATATGAATTTTAAAAATCTAACACCACTACCACTTTAAAAATGCTAAATTGTAGCTGATGTTTATACAGCGCTCACCCCAAACAATTGAATAGTTTATGTTTTATCATACTTTCTATTTATGGAGCGAGACGGAGCATCAATTAAAGATTCAATGTCTTAAGTAAAGTGTAGTTTCTAAACTGATTTCCATGTCATGTGAAATCAGTATTTTATTCCTTATAACCCAGTCAGAATTCTGGCCCCCACAGGTTTCAGTTTCAGTTTTTTATTTGTCATATGCAAGTTAGCACAGGGTCAACATTGCAATGAAATGTGTTTGTCGAGCAGCAGTCACTCAGCAGCATGTGTGTTGGCTGTGTGCTCATATGGCACAATCATTCAATCAATCAATCAATCAATCAATCAATCAATCACTCCCAGATACTATTGATCTCAACTCATTGTGTGTACTGTATAAAGCACACCTATACCATGAGTCATTAAGCTGAGATGTAAGCTAAACAATAGGAATTAGGTCCAACCCATCAATATATATGTCCTACTGGATTTTGGATACAAAATTGGAATAATAAGCTGGCCACAGGAGGTGACAGATGCCACTCGCGTCAAGACATGAAAACTCCTTACAAAGCATGGAGGTCACTAACCATTGGTCCAGCACCCTGAGGCTCTATGAGCAACAGAAAGAAGGAGGGGGAGGAGGAGTGAGTGTCAGAGCCACAATACAGGATGAAACATGGAGCATCCGCAAATACCTCAGGAAGATGGGCCCCTGAGATGAGCCGTTCCAATAGTGCCTCAGACAAATGAAGATAGATGGGGATGAGGAAGAGGAACTATAATGAAAGACCAAGCCTCTGCATGGCATGTACCATCAACAGATCGAGTGGATCAGAGCACAGAGGCTCTGATGATAGCAGCACAAGGAGAGACCTGAAGCACCAGATCCACAGAGGCAGCAGTTTACCAAGACTGACAGGACCCAAGGTGGCGTGTGTGCAAAGATGCCCCTGAGACTAACCAACACATAGTAGCAGGACGCAAGACGCAAGGTTGAACCATATACACTGAGACAGGTAACGACCTCGCCAGTGAAGCCAGCAACCTTGCCAGTGCAGCCAGTGACCTCAAAAAGCAGAAAAGCACAAGAAGCAAAGTGAAGATAAAAGACTCAAGAGATGAAGGCAATTACCAGAAATGTTGCATTTAAATCACACACAGACCCGGGTCAACTGCAGGATCGGCTGTCTTTTTTTTTTTTTGTCTCTGTACAATATTGAATGCGATCTATTACTGCCACTCTGGTAATGGTAATCTATCTCTGACAGACCTTTCATAGCATATGTGGCTTTTTGGAAGTGAACACTGAGACTGAGGGCAAAATAACAGATTAACAACCCTAATTTGTCCTGAGGTTTTAATGGCCAAAATTATATGCAATCTTCCCCCTGTCTTCTATCAATCTCAGCGTCACCGTGGTCGGTTTGAATTCACATTTATAGTCAGCCATGTGCTTTCAATTTCTTCTGTGGACTAATAAAGGCCATTTGAGAAAGGGGCATTTTGATTGGGTGATTTCTCTTTTTTCTCTTTAAAAACCTCTGGACTGCAGAGTGTGAATGTTTGACAGTTACAAATGCTGCTCTGGCAGGTTCACATTTCTTTCAACCAGCCAGCGAGAGGACTGATTCTTTAAGCTGACGCAAATGTGAAGAGAAGACAAACTGTACACACACACACACATACAATCACACGCAAACACAAAACCTGGATTCAATAATCCAGACTGCTCTATTAAGATGAGAGGCCGAACATACATAACCACTGTCAGAAAAACTCAATGTAAAACTATGGAGGAAATGAAAGTTCAACAAAGTTTAATGTGATCCATCAGAATATGGAAATATTTCAGACAAGAACCCAACTGTACTGTCTCTGCGCCATATTGAAAATTCGTTGTTTCCATTTCTTATAGTTTGAGAGCCTGAACTGTAAGTACTTCTGCCTGACGAAATTCTGATAAATCGTTTTCTTAGTCTTACACTGTGACTTTTACAGTTTTGTGCCAGGTTTCTGAGATTTACCACATCTGAAAATATCCAGTACAATGAAACCTCCGCGTGGTATTGTATTGTTTGCACATCCATACTAGACTAGTGGAAGAGTGGAACGTCAACATTTTTTGTAAAAGACATTCCCACTGTTAAAAAAAAGGTATAGAAATAACAGACAAAACGTTTGTTTCACAATTCATCAATCAGAACTACATTCAGAATGAATGCATCCCAAAGTATTGCAGAGTCCTCACAAAGTGTGGGACAATTTTCACAATTTTAAAGATTTGCACACAAATAGGAATATCTCTGCAAAGCCAGATTTCATTATCAGTTCCAGTGAAAGAGAATAACGCCCCAAATATGGCAAAATCCAAAGTCTGTAGTCTATATAGCAGGGGTAGGCGACTCCAGTTGTTTTGAAAGGCCAAGACAGATTCCAAACCACTGCTTTGTAAAGACATTTTTTATAAACGTGTGCAAAACAAGGCACTTCAAAAGTTTTCACTGTTTACTCTAGTTTGAGTAAAGTTAAGCAATACATTATTAATGGCAGTACCTGAAATCTTTAGGTACTGGCATTATATAATATATGCGATATATAAAACTAGTCTGGTACTTTACATGGCAGCAGTTTAAGGAAATAAAATATGTATAAAATCTGTTTTCTGGCTCACTATAAAAATGACCAATCAAAATGTCTGTGTTAAAATTAACAAAATCAAATCAAAAATAAAGCAACCTGAAAGGCAATTCTACCATCTTCAGTTACTTTTTACCATAATCATATTATCATATTTAATCTGCTAAATCTGTTTTCAAACTACTGTGTTTGTCTTCGACTTTTCCACTATGCAATCCTCTCGCCCCCTTTTTAGTGACCACAATTGTTCGTTTAGAGTAGCAGAAATGTTACTGACTAAATTTTGGAATTATTTTAGATGAAAATATAAAAAAGAAAAGTAAACATCAATTAGTGCTCGCCAGGTTCAAATTTAGATGATTGTGTAAAAAATGTAAAAAAGAAAGGAAAAAAACAACAACTCTGTGCTCCTTGGAAGGATTTTTGCAGGTCTGCAACACATTGGCTCTAATTCCAATGGAAAGCACTAGTAGTATCATCCCACTTTTCTCATCTTTGCAAACAAAACCAGTAGTAAGTTGACTCCTAGTCTGCTCTATATGCAGTACTATGTGTGTACAAATAACCCGACTCATCCTTTCATCCCTTTGTGGGACCGTCAGAGTGAAACTTCAAAGCTACCCACACACTGTAATGTGGCCTCCAACCAACCAGCCCAGCCTCTTCCTGTAGCTTCAGAGAAAACACAGTGTATATGAAATGCACAATATGACAGTTACCATGGAGCGGTGACATTCTTCTTCTTGAAATCTGAGACATAATTGAGGTTTTTCTGCTCTCTACTCTGTACCTGTTATTCAGACATAATTATGGTATTCTGAGCTGCCATAAATGCTATTAGGACTAATCTCATTAGCAGTGTATTGCTCAAGGACTTTTTTGATATTTCGAAATCCTGAACCATAAATCGAGCAAACAGCAGTGATAAAGAGACAACCCACTTCCACTAAGTCACATATTATTTATCTGAAAATGTTGGATTTCTCTTTGTACTTCAGTTTGCTTAGAAGTAGAAAAATATAAACTTAGTAATCAGACAACAATTAAACATGAATAATCACAATTACCTCATTACACTACAATGCTCTGCATTACACTGCCCTTCCATTCATTTTAACCATTCCTACAGAACAGCATTTTTTTCTTATTTTTAAAAAGGAGACAATCTGGTACAGTTTTAACACAATAATTAGGCCTGATCGGTAATCTGGTGTCCCTGAACAGAGCCAAACAAAGAAAGCAGCAACACTGGAAGTAGCATGATTCTCCCATAGCCAGCCAGTTGTCTGTCAGGCCCTAATTTGATTCACTGAACTAGACTGCTCTACCCTATCTGTGGTACTCATATGGAATCATTTAATAAATATTAGGATTTACTGTGAAGGATAAAGCATAGAAGGAGACGGTGGTTCCGTTTTGGTAAAAAATCTAGGATTTAATTGCAGGTATCTGTGTGTGTTCTTTGCACACATACAGGTTATGGAAGTAGTTTTGCAATCATTAGTTGACAAACTTAAGATTCCACCCACTCATCTCTTTTGGGTCAAAAACCTGATGTCACTGTCACACAGTTGTGATTAAAAAAAATCAGTAGCATAAAATATAAAATGAGGTGTGAAACAAATCTTTTAAAATATTAACTGTTTATTTGTTACTGCCTGTTTATACATTCAGAAATAACCTTTTAGAGAAACAAAAATTAATCAGGCAGTTTGTCCTGTGAAAAAATATGGATTCGATCTTCTCTGGCTGTAGTTTCAACTTTCATACCGTGCTTCACTTCAGGCCAAACTCACCACCGTTCAACATTATTACAACCAGCAAGCCCAGCCTGTTTTTCATCTATACTTCTGTCCTTCAATAAATGGGGTAATTGCAGCAAGCACCTACAGAGTTATATCACACCCATAATGCTAGTGGCAGAGTTCCCAGAATTCATTACTGTGGGGTAGAAACAGACCTAGAGGAGCACCATGCCCCCCATTTCATTGGTGTTTCATACAGACTGTTTGATTTCCAACCTCTAAAAATATTTTGCATATGCAAGCTTTTAAAATGCATTAATCTCTCTATTTTTATATGTGAGTCTGTATTTGTGTTAACCATCTGATCATGGAAGTGGACAGCAAGGCCGAAACGTTTGACATTGCTGTTAAATATATCAAATGAAAATGAGCTAGAACACACGAAGTGTTGGTGGCATCAGCTGCAGTAAGTAATGTGAGCAGAGAATGCTTCACATTATAAAATAATGATTTCATTGCAGTGGCATTTTGTCAGGCAATTTCTAAAATGTATAGAAACTAAATGTAGAAAAAACAGTGGCTGTATCATTCAAAAAGCACCCTCGTCACGTTCAAAGAATCACCAGCAGGGATACGTTTGATACCTTTTAATATCACAGTTTTAAAAATGTGCTGACACTTATTGTTGTTTTTGTTTTTTGGACCTTACCGTAGGCAGTGAATACACAGTCTGCAGTTTTTCAGTTTCAGTTCAAATATACCCCAACACAAGAATCACATACTCCAAACAAATGACACCTCGTGCACTAATGAGGCACACCAGCAAACCTGACAGAAATAGTGGTCGACTGAGTAAGAGATCCACAAATTAGAAATAGTTTTACAGTCTGTCTAAAAGTGGCAAGACTGTGGAAAACCAGCTTTAGCAAAGGGAACTCTCTAAGTCATGAGGACTTTCGGTTGCCACATCAACTTCCTCAACGCACCTAAATAGTAATTAACAGTGGGCAGAGGCAAGCCTGGGCCTGTCTGACACACAGTAGATGACTAACACTAGTGTAGTCTCATCAAGTTCACAACTCAACAGCTATTTTCTTGCAACACTAGGAGATATTTGTTGTTTCTATCAGCTTGTTTCTGTCTACACCAAACTGTGACATATCTGGCCTCGGTCAGTATCAAAGGAATGCTCTGCTTTCTGCACAGGTTTGTAGCTGAGCCGATATCCTTACCTGTTCAAACTCTCTGAGGCTGTGCATCTGTACTGGGGGTCCTTTGTCTGTTTCGTCACCTGAGAAATCTGCACAGGTAGAAGAAGAAACATGTACACATCAACCCATTACTCGCAGAGGAGCTATTCTGCTGCAGGAATTTAATACCCTTAGGGTTTTCTATGTTTATAGCTTCATAACACAGAACAAGTCTGCTGTATACAGTGTGTTTAATAGTAAAAAACAAAAAGCATTTGATCTGCGAAATGCTGTTTAAATCTCCTCATGAATGCTTCCTATTTACAGTAAATTTGCTCTAGTTTCTGAGAATCATCAGTGCAACAGCAACGGGTGAAATTTAAACACTTCAGGGTTTTCTGAGCAACGTCTCTGAGACTGTGTGATCGACCATCACCTCGTTATAAACCCATTAAACCTAGATACAAATGGGCTGTGTGTGTCCTTATACACACACTCATAGAATTGATATAGTATATTGTGGTCCAATTTAAATATTTCCAGAGGTCTAAAGACATCACGAAGCCATGCTTATCCCCTATAACAGGCCAGGAGTTTTCCAAGAAAACTCCATCCAATACTTAGAATTCGATTTGTATAATAGTTTGAATTTTATTCCTTTAAAAGCAGGGGCAATTATCTGCAGGAGAAAGGGGGTGGTGGTAGTGAAGGGCAAGATCCCAAGGGGTGTAATCACGTTAGTTTTGGCAGAGTTTATATTTCTAACGATTCTTTAAAATTGCAGCACATTAAATATGATTAAAAAGCTGTTGTGTAAGAAGTTAGAAGGTATCCTGGATCAAGTGCTGAGATGTTAGCTGCTGCAGTGCCTGCAGCAAGCCAGGCTACGAAACACTACAGAACACCGATATGAATGACATAATAGTAGAAGTATGCAAGCACACATTTTGTTTGATTGGACTTCTCAGAACCATCATTAACATAATACATTACTTTTGTCCAAATCCTCATCACATTTAAATCACATTTTAATACTGTGAATTTTGACAAATAATTTCATGTCATTGTCCTGGTCTTTGACCCAGGACTATGATGAAGCTAGAAGCCAGAGAACAGTGATGCCTGAGGTAATCAGAGCATTCAGGGCAGTAACCACCAAACTGGGTGAATGGATCCAGCAGATCCCAGAAATCACTTTGGAGATCTGTCCTAGGAAGAGCAAAGATACTTCACAGGCCATCAAGCTGCCAAGGTAGGGGTATTCTTAAGTTATAGGACCCAAGTTTGAATGATAAAGGCAGCTTACTTACAAAGAAATGAACATTGTTTAATTTTTAGAAGCAGGAGAAAATGCACATTTAAAAAATAAGACAAGCACCACTTTGCATTTGTAATACATTAGGAGACACTTACCCATCATGCTTTTCGGCCTGGCCCGTTTATCTGCACCACAGTGCCTGAAAACAGAGACAGCTATCAGTAAAGTCCCTGAACATTTTCCCATGTGTCTTCACCATAATGATCCTTATCTTTGCACTAAACTTGTTTTCTGCTGGAGTCCTGTCTGCATGATGTATGAGTGAAAATGTAGTAAGTCGTACAAAGCAGGAGGAATGAGCAGAGCTGCTTCACACTGCCATGTCAGAGAAGCTGACACTCACATGCTGCTGGTGGAAAATGAGTCAGCAAATGCTTCAAGTCACACAGCCATCAGTCACCAATGGGGAAACAGTAAACAAAGACAGCATGGAATAATCCAAGAACTCCTTCCACCAACTGGCCGTGAAACTCTAACTTCTTAGAGACTTCCTCATTTTTGGGACCTAATGTTAACTAACCTGTGCACCCCTGCTAATATACATGAATTACAAGCCGCCATATATAGGAGAATACTCTGATTGGGTGAGGTTGGTTAAGTCATTTACACTCCTGAGACATATCCTGTAACCAGTGTTGGGGAGTAACGGAATACATGTACCGCTGTTATGTATTTAAAATACAAAATATGAGTAAATGTATTCCGTTACAGTTACCATTTAAAAGGTGGTATTTATAATACAGTTACTTTGTTGAAATAAAGGGATTACACGGCAGTCTTTTCCTGTTTCATATGTTAGGCTGTCCCCTCTCTATTTTTGGTAATTCCGTGCCGGTGGAAACCCAAACAAAACACACATTAAGAGGCTCTAATGCCTGTGTCTCAACCTTGCGGCCTGCATAATGACGTGACAACAGATTTTTTCAAATTATTGTTCAAAAAATTATTTAATATAAAGGCAATAGGCAGAGTGTTACAGGTATAGCCCTAAAGAATGTAGCCTTCTGGGAAGTGTAGCCCAGTTGTAAGTAAGCTATTAAGACTCGACTGTACACTGTGTTCGTGTTTTCCTCCAAAACAATAAGTTCCGTTGGAGCAGATTTTCAACGCCTCTCTCTGTCTCTCACTAGCGAAGTTGACCCAGACAACAAAGTAAAGCTAGATTACAGCTACAAGCCCGACACGGAACCTGACGTATTAGCCAGAGGTCCCTTTACTACGGTTTGGAGCCGCTGACCTGTTCTATATACGCATTCGCTGCCAAAAGTGCAGCTTTACCTAATGTCCACCTACTGTTACTCATTTAGATTAAGATTTAAACATCTAGTTGGTGTTGGTATGGCAAGTAACCTTCAGTAATAGTAATAAATCACACAGCAATAGTACATTCATGTAGTTGTAAAAAGCATGAGAATGTATTAAGTAATCCAAAGTATTCAGAATACACAACCCGTTCTCACTCCCAAAGCGTAACATTTTACGCTAGGTGACAAATCGTCACCATATTACGTTTTCGGCTACCCACCACGTTCCTAAATGACGACCTCGGAAAAAGAGGAAATATGAGAACCGTCTGGACTGAACCTACACATGTTCGCTCTTTTTCTTCAAATCGCTTAGAAACACGCTATTTAACATCATTAAAGTCCTGGTTAAGGTCAGGAATAAGGTTATGGTCAGGGCTAGGGATAAGGTTAGGTTTAGGGCTGGAATACAGGGCTGGAACGTCTACTACCGCGGGAGCGTCATTGCACTGGATTCCAGCCATAACCCGCCGCGTACCATAAGAACGCCGAAGGTCTCCTTTCGCGTTCCTCAGGAACGCCGCGGGACGTGACAAAACGTCGACATGTTACGCCTCGGGAGTGAGAACGCTCTGGAATACATTACTCTCATTGAGTAACGTAACAGAATACTTTACAAAATACACCTATCAACAACTCCGTGCAGTGATTGCTAGATAGCTAACTTTTTTGCTAACATTACATTGCCAAATTACTTCACCAGCTAATATGATCTTTTAGAATAACTGATATGATGATGATATTTATTCATCAGTAAATCATTTATTAGCCAAACGCAAAGACTGAATTCATGTGAATTATTGGTTGGCAAGCTAGCCAATTTTGCAGCCTGGGACACTGAGAATCAGAATCAGAATACTCTATTGATCCCTGGGGGAAATTATTTTTTGTTACAGTGCTCCATTATAAACCAACATAAACCAACATTAACAAGACAGACAATACGCTAACTAAGAATAGTACTATATATAAAAAAAAAAAAAAAAAACACCCAGCACGCCCCTGCGGGCGGTTTATCCTTCAAGCTCGGGTCCTCTACCAGAGGCCTGGGAGCTTGAGGGTCCTGCGCAGTATCTTAGCTGTTCCCAGGACTGCGCTCTTCTGGACAGAGATCTCCGATGTTATTCCCGGGATCTGCTGGAGCCACTCGCCTAGCTTGGGAGTCACCGCACCTAGTGCTCCGATTACCACGGGGACCACCGTTACCTTCACCCTCCACATCCTCTCCAGCTCTTCTCTGAGCCCTTGGTATTTCTCCAGCTTCTCGTGTTCCTTCTTCCTGATGTTGCTGTCATTCGGAACCGCTACATCGATCACTACGGCCGTCTTCTTCTGTTTGTCTACCACCACTATGTCCGGTTGGTTAGCCGCCACCATTTTGTCCGTCTGTATCTGGAAGTCCCACAGGATCTTAGCTCGGTCATTCTCCACCACCCTTGGGGGCATCTCCCATTTTGACCTCGGGACTTCCAGGTTATACTCGGCACAGATGTTCCTGTACACTATGCCGGCCACTTGGTTATGGCGTTCCATGTATGCCTTGCCTGCTAGCATCTTGCACCCTGCTGTTATGTGCTGCATTGTCTCTGGGGCATCTTTACACAGCCTGCACCTGGGGTCTTGCCTGGTGTGATAGACCCCAGCCTCTATGGATCTTGTACTCAGAGCTTGTTCTTGTGCTGCCATGATTAGTGCCTCTGTGCTGTCTTTCAGTCCAGCTTTGTCCAGCCACTGGTAGGATTTCTGGATATCAGCCACCTCCTCTATCTGCCGGTGGTACATACCGTGCAGGGGCCTGTCCTTCCATGATGGTTCCTCGTCTCCCTCCTCTTTCTTGGGTTTCTGCTGCCTGAGGTATTCACTGAGCACTCGGTCAGTTGGGGCCATCTTCCCAATGTATTCTTGGATGTTCGTTGTCTCATCCTGGACTGTGGTGCTGACACTCACCAGTTCCCGGCCCCCTTCCTTCCGCTTAGCGTACAGCCTCAGGGTGCTGGACTTGGGGTGAAACCCTCCATGCATGGTAAGGAGCTTTCTTGTCTTTATGTCAGTGGCTTCTATCTCCTCCTTTGGCCAGCCTATTACCCCAGCAGGGTACCTGATTACGGGCAGGGCGTACGTGTTGATGGCCCGGATCTTGTTCTTACCATTCAGCTGACTCAGGACTTGCCTGACCCTCTGCAGGTACTTGGTGGTTGCAGCCTTTCTAGCGGCCTCTTCATGGTTCCCATTTGCCTGCGGGATCCCCAGGTACTTGTAACTGTCCTCTATGTCTGCAATGTTGCCTTCTGGTAGTTCAATCCCCTCAGTTCTGACTACCTTCCCTCTCTTTGTTACCATCCGACTACACTTCTCCAGTCCGAACAACATTCCAATGTCATTGCTGTATAGCCTGGTAGTGTGGGTCAGTGAATCGATGTCTCGTTCACTCTTGGCATACAGCTTGATGTCATCCATGTACAGGAGGTGGCTGACAACTGCTCCGTTCCGTAGTCGGTATCCGTAGCCAGTCTTGTTAATGATCTCACTGAGGGGGTTCAGGCCTATGCAGAACAGCAGTGGGGACAGAGCATCTCCTTGGTAGATCCCGCACTTGATGGTGACTTGTGCTATGGGCTTGGAGTTGGCCTCTAGTGTTGTACGCCACATCCCCATTGAGTTCCTGATGAAGGCTCTTAGGGTCCCATTGATCTTGTACAATTCTAGGCATTCCAGTATCCAGCTGTGGGGCATTGAGTCATAGGCCTTCTTGTAATCAATCCAGGCAGTGCACAGGTTGGTCAGTCTGGTCTTGCAGTCTCGGCTGACTGTTCTGTCTACCAGTAGCTGGTGTTTTGCGCCTCTGGTATTCTTGCCAATTCCTTTCTGTGTCCCACTCATGTATTGACCCATGTGCCTGTTCATCTTAGCCGATATGATGCCTGACAGGAGCTTCCATGTAGTACAAGGACCTTCTTGGGGTCCTTGGGGATCAGGACCGTCCGGCCTTCAGTTAGCCATTCCGGGTGTCTCTCGTTAACTAGCAGCTGGTTCATTTGTGCTGCCAGACGCTCGTGGAGTGCAGTCAGCTTCTTTAGCCAGTAGGCGTGAACCATGTCGGGCCCTGGTGCTGTCCAACTCTTCATACTGGAGACCCTTTCTTGGATATCTGCCACTGTGATGGTTACTGGACCCTGTTCAGGGAGGTCGCTGTGGTCTGCCCTCAGATCCACTAGCCACTGAGCATTGCCGTTATGGGTTGCGTCCTTCTCCCATATGCTCTTCCAGTATAGCTCCGTCTCCAGCCTTGGTGGTGCTGTTCTCTTATTATTGTTCCCTTGCCACTGAGAGTACACCTTTGCTGGTTCTGTGGAGAACAGCTGGTTTATTCTCCTGCCTTCTATCTCTCTGGTGTACCTCCTCAAGCGGCTGGCCAAGGCTGTGAGTCTTTGCTTGGCAGTTTCCAAGGCCTCAGGTACGGACAGCTTGCTGTATTTCTTAGGCACCTTCTTTGTCGCACCTTTCTGCAACTCCGTTAGTTGGCTAACCTCCCTCCGTGCTACTTTGATCTTGCCCTCTAGCCTCCTTCTCCATGGAGGGTACTGCCCCTTGTGGCTGTTCAACTTGTAGCCAAGCATCTCACTGATCACTGCTGCCGTATTGTAGATCAGCTTGTTAGTGTCGGTAATCGTGGTTGTAGGTATTGTCCGTAGTGCTGCATTAACATCATCTAGCAGACCTTCTGAGGGAACTTCACGTAATCTTGGTAACCGGCTACGGGGGATCCAGGTTTCAAGCTTGGCCATTATCCTATTTTTCAGGTCAGTTCCTCTCGCACTCAACGATCCTTCTCCTATCGCACTTGGGGCTATGTACCCAATCTTGGGTGGGGGTGATGATATCTCCCCCCTGACCTGGCGTCCTGACTCCTCCTTGCCGTCGCATTTGTGTTGTACCTCGTCAATCTCTAGCTGTGAGAGCAGTCCCTTCTTTCGAATGTTGGAACACTGAGCTACTAGTTGTTTCGCCGTCATTGTGGATGTTGGGTATCGAAGAATCCATAGGTCCGTCATCCTATTCATGTAGCCCCTTCCGCCGGGGTTACTTGCGTAGTAGCATTCCAACAACGCCCTGTTTTCGTCTCTTGCCCACCGATGCCTTCTTGTTCCAGTAGCCCACTTTTCGTCAGGGTGCCCTGGTTCCTCAACACCTGACGCGGACCTTGTTGATCCGGGCGACGTCCGAGCCGGCATGCCTTCATATTTATCTGTCTCGCTCATGTCTGCGGTAGGCTCGCTTAGCATAAGGGGTCTAGCCTTAGGACCCTTACTGGATACAGACGCCCCAGGCAGGAATCGAACTTGCGATCCTGGGTTTTTGATGCATTCATGGTTAAGATATAACCATAATTTATATAAGTTGTGTCCAAGGTACTTCAGCATCTAGCTAGCACCACAGAAGTGGAGTGAACGAAATCCAACTTTTTTGAAATGCCGAGTAATTTCAAATTCATCATTTTAAAAGGCTCAATATATGATGTATGACACACACACTGTTTCTGTGCAATTTGGCACATAATTTGATATCTATGGGTGAAGTGGCTGTATTTCCAAGGGAAGAAAAAATGTTAATGCGTGATCATTTTACTCTCTGCGATGGAGAGTAAAATAAGAAAGAGGAGACATGAGAGGAAGATTAGAGATTCTGTTGTAAGGTAAAGACTGCTTAAGAAGTGGGGTCGCTGTAGCTCAGGAGGTAGAGCAGAGCATCTACTAATCAGAAGGTTGCTTAATGCATCCAAGTGTGAATGTTTGTGAATATTAGGGAGACAAAGCATAGAAAAGGTGCTTGTGTGATTGAGTGAATGGGGCATGATGTTTAATGTGCTTTGAGTGCTCAGGTAGAGTATTAGGATTATGTGTAATTGCATTGGCTGCATTTTTAGATAAATAGTTGTATATAACTTTAATGTTTACAAAATTTGTGCATAAGTTTTCAAAATTTACAATTTATATTTGCATTTCAAGTTATGAAAATAATTTACTAAACATGTCTGTGGTTTTTACAGTAAAAAATATATAACTACTACTAGGATTTTATGTTTTTTGTGTGATTTTATATGAAACGTATACCTACTGCATTTGAATCATTTTAACCATATGTAATACCGGAATATGTGTTGCGTTTTTTTTTTTTTTTAAGGCTTTGATTTGGCCACCCCATTTGATTTCCATGACACCCTAAGAAAATTTCTCTAGATCCCTGATCAACCAAGGTTTAGGGTGAACCCATGAGGCCTTGCCTGACCCTATCATGTAACTTACTGAGATCAAATGACACAAGATGTTATTGGGCGTTAAGGTGTCTGGAAAGGGATCTCAAACCTGGATTATAGATGGCAGACAGTTGGTGTCACAAGCCACCATCTCTGTTCAAATACTGTCGTTCACAGTGGACATAGATGGCCTCTTTCACTCCTCTATCAAACCATCTGTCTCCTCTGTCCAAAATGTGAACATCTGCATCCTCGTAACAGTGACCTTTAACCTTTAGATGCAGATATAGTCTCGTCTTGTCAAGGTGGCTCTTCTATGTTGTGCTATGCATTTATGAAGTGGCTGTTTGGTTTGTCCAATGTAGAGGTCTGAGCACTCTTCTCTGCACTGTGCAGCATACACAATGTTGTTTAGTTTGTGTTTGGGATTTTTGTTTTTGGGATGAACCAGTTTTTGTCTGAGGGTGCGGCTGGGTCTGAAGTATACTGGGATCTCGTGTTTGGAGAAGACTCTCCTGAGTTTCTCTGATAAACCTGCTACAAAAGGGGATGACAGTATAGTTCCATTTGTCCTTCTGATTCTCTCCAGTTGGTGTCTGACCTTCTTTTCTGTGCATCTTTGGTGATTTTATGAAAGCCCAATTAGAATAACTACATGTTTTAAGAGCTTTCTTTACATGTGTGTTCCTTCTTTTTCCCTTCTGGCATAGAGGGAATGTTTTCTGCCCGGTGTTACAGGGTCCTGATTTCTCCAGGTTTGTGTTCCAGAGGATGGTGGGTGTCAAAGAGTAGGCACTGGTCTGTGTGTGTGGTCTTGTGGCAATGCTAAGGTTTCCATTTTCCTCAATGTGGCAGACTGTTATCCTTTGTGTCTTCCCTATTGAACTTTAAATTTCTGTCTAATGAGTTGATGTGAGCACTGAAGGATTCAACTTCTTGGGTTTTAGTTTTGATCCAGGTGCCATCCATGTATCTGTACCCATGGCTTGGTGCTGTCCTTTTAAAAGAGACAAGAGCTTTTCTTTCCACTTCCTCCATGTAAAGGTTGGCTACAATAGGTGACACTCGGGAGCCCATGGCACATCCATGTTTTTGTCTGTAGAAACCCTTGTTGTATTTAAAATATGTGGTGGTAAGGCCGAGATCTAACAGTGTACAAATTTGTTTGGGGGTGAAGCTGGTTCAGTTTTCCAAGGAGCTGTCTTCTTGTAGTCGTTTTCTGAGAGTCTCCACTGCCTCATTTGTAGGTATGCAAGTGAAGAGTAAAACCACATCAAAGGACACTATGGTTTCATCTGGATCCAGTGCAAGTTTCTGGTCCTTGTTGTTGAAGTCAGTGGAGTTGATGTGATGGGGTTGTTCCCCACAAGGGGCACAAGGATGGTGGCAAGGTGTTTGGAAATGTTGTAGGTAGTTGAGTTTATACTGCTAACACTGGGTCTGAGTGGGAGTCCTTCTTCATGGATCCTTGGAAGTCCGTAAATACAGGGTATAGCATCCCCTTGGTATAGATGACGGTATGTATGTAGGGCGGTCAATGACTTTATCCTTTTCAAGTTCTTGCAGGCAACTGTTGACTTTTGTAGTCGCTTGTGGGGTCTCATTTTAATGCTTCATAGGTACTGTTGTCACTAAGGAGTGCAGTAATTTTTGTGTGATAATCCGTTGGGTTTAGAACAAAAGTGCACCTCCCCTTGTCGGCTGGTAATATGGTGATGTTTTGTTTTTGCTCAGTGATGCAACGGCCTTCTTTTCTTGTATTGTGAGGTTAGACGAAGGGACTTTAGCACTGGAGAGGGTGGATGAAACCTTCATCTTTTGCTCTGCTTCTGTTTGTGTTCATTTATTAATCCATATGGCAGTTTCCGTGGTTAGCAACAGATACATTTTAAGAAAGAGACAAAGCACTCAATTCTGAATTGTAATTTCTGAGCAAATTCTCAATAGAAAGATAGTGGTGGAAGTGTAACTACCAAGGGAGAAGGTTTTACAATCGTATTTGTTTGTAAAGTCAGCAATCTTTTAGGCAGTTTGCATTTGATTTGACTAAATAGTTTGTACATGAAGTTTTCATGTTTCGTTGACCTTTGAAAAGAAAGGTAATAATGCTTCAAAATAATTGCATATTTAAGTTTTCAATAAGTAACAGAAGTTTGTTCTTGAGGATGTCATCAATTTCAATTTAACGTGAATCTGAATCTAAAGTGGTATTAAGCTTTTTAACAACAGGTGCCAAATTTCAGCTTTAAGGTGGCCAAGGGTTGGATAGTGGCAAATGTAACAAAGGCTTCTAAATTGTAATATAATGTAGTTGCTCCCTGGCTGCCCTGAACTTAGCGTCCCCCTTGTCAAATTCCACTTTAACCCCAGACAATAACATGTAGAATATTTCCATTTGCTGGACTGCAGCAGCCACCAAATCGTGACGTTTTCAGTCATCTCATCAGTTTTAAGAATAAGTTCCAACTGGATGACACAATATTTTACACTGTTAGTGTAATTGCATGAATTACTTTTAGTATGAGAAATAAAACATGACTAATGTTTTGTCACATGCCTGAAGGGGTTAAAATAACAACAGTGGACACAGATAATGCAGCTGTTTACGTTGAAATGACTGCAGCTGGCTGAGCTAATTTCCGTGTAATACTGACACAACAGCTCTCTTTTCTCCTGAAAGGTAAATGAGACTCTGCTTTCAGAACAAAATCTTTTCTCTACATGTTACATTTATAAAAGCGCACTCACACATGCCTATACAGAACAAAGAAATACAACACACTCACACTTCACAAACCATGCACATTCATCAAACTGACTCATCATAAGCACTGTTGCAAAGGCTTACCTTCCTCTATAAAGAAATCCACTCATTTTTCAGCTGTATCATTAAAAAACAGCACAAAAGCTCAGTACATAGTATGTCCTCATCTGTCAGGTGAATAGTCCTTGGCCTCAGCCTTCAGAGACCCGAAGATATCCGATTACCTCCTAGCTGCCATTAGAGTTTCAGTAAACACTCAAACCCAGGCATATTACAAGCTGCAAATAGCAAAGTTGCAGAGAATCTTCAGAGTCAAAGCAGAGTGACCACAGTCAGGCTCTTCGGCCACGAGGCTCCCAGAGGAGCGAGCCAAGCACCCAGGCAGTCATTTGACGTGGCAGCGAGAGTCACAGAGAGACGTGGTAAACAGCACCGTGGAGCAAAGGTACACAGAGGCTGCTTGCTTCACCATGAAAGAGTGATCTGTCTCAGCATGCTCCACAACAGCCGCTTCACCAGGTATGTGTGCGTGTGTGTGTCAGTGGGTGTATAAACCACACCAACGTTTTCCAGCCATTTCTAATAAAATACTCACTGTCTATTGACTATTTGCCTCTGGTACTTTTTAAAGGCAGGTGGAGCACAAGGAGGATACCTGTGTGTTTGATAGTGTGCATGTGTGTTTATGCACACCTCCTTCTCCCTGTAGGTGTGTCTAACGTGTTGCAACAGGTAAAAGGCGGCATTTAGACACTAATTTCCTCCAACACAAAACACTGAACTGCTTTACATTTTTTCCTGGAGAAAATGTTCAGATCCTTCACATAAAAGCAGCATTAAGCACCTCTGTTATCACTCTCTTGAAAATCAGTTTAAAAGAATCACAGCATAGCTGTGCCGACTAGATCTGAACAAACAAGCAGCACATTGAGGTTGGCCGAGGGAGCTCAGGATCAAAGCTAGACAGCTTTAGGCTAGGAGTCAAAAACAGTGGTCTGGATCAACGTTTGTGGAAATTCTTATTCAGTGCTTCTCCAAACAGGAGGGTGTGGTCTGTGTGAGTCTGTATGTAGGGAGAAAAAATCAGATTTAAACTGTGTTTGGTTTAAAGAAAAACTCCTATGGGCAATTTTAGGTGTGGCAGTTTATTAACACAAAGGATCAAATTGTATATTCATTCACCTGAGAACCAGACCTTTATAAATTAGAGAGAAGCCTCTTCTTTGGTCATAGGAGTTTTAATTTTCTGTTACCTTTCTTAATATTGCATATTCAGTTTAATGTGCACAGATAATGATAATTATCACTTAGTAAACGAAGGGCAAGCACAATTAGACAAGGTGTGCCAAGTTACAGTATTAATGGTTATTTATCATTTGTTTTGCTGCTACTTTACTTCATAAAAGTGTGTGTATAGCAACGAGAAAATTGTATTTGAATTCAAATCTTAATGGCACTCAGAAAACGTGTTTTCATGCAAGGGGAAAACCTTGACTCATAATAATAACAACAATAATAATAATGAAAAAGAAAATAATAATAATAATAATAATAATAATAATAATAGTAATAATAATAATAATAATAGTAATAATAATAATAATAATAATAATAATAATAATAATAATAATATTAAAACACATTCCCAGATCCAAATAAAATCAAATTGTCTCCTCCTTTGGTCATGATCCACCGTTTTAGATAAATAATGTTTTTGTATACAATAATCTTGGAAATGAAGTGAAAGTAGTACAGTAGTGGTAACAAACTGGTGAAAAAAACAGGAAAGACACTGGAATTGTTTTCTGCTTTCTAAACTCCCACAGGTTTTTATATAGATTCACATTTGCCAGACAGCTGTACCCGATGTTCATGTTTGCTGACTGTTTTTATTCACAACCACAATACATGTGCTAATGCTGGCCAAGAGCTCGTGCACCTTTTTTTGACACCTGTTTTTGATTCGCGCTAAAATAAGCCAAACAAAATGGGGAAAAGAAAGATTATAGCGATCATAACTCACTACAGTTTAATTTTATTGAGATAACAAGACCTGTTTAGTAGTAAATTCTACTACTTCATGTACTGCCATGTAATAACAGCTTCATAGGAACTGAGTATGTAAATAACACTTAATATTCATTACATAGAGATACCTTGCTATATTTGGATCTATGTGCATATATGAAATCTAAAACTGGTCAATTCATAATTTAGTGTAACCTGCAATCTGCCAGATAGATACAGATACATGACCTGTAGGTTTGGGGTTAAGGAACAGGGAATGTCTCTTCTCCTCTCTTCCTCACCTTCACTGTCCTTCCATCTTGACCTAAGCATAGATATCCTCACATTCCACACATAGCACGCAGCGTGCAGCTGGCCAGCAGGCCTTATTGGGGCAAGAGACAGAAAATCAGAGGTTGAACTGAGAGGCTTCCCTCAACTGAGCCAAACGCAATTAGCCAAAATAACAAACCCTTCACTCAAGTGTGATTTACTGCTTGGGCCACTTGGAGTCTTGGGTGTTACTGTGTATTCATAATTCCTTACATCAGGCCTATAGTTCCCAACCCATGGGGTTAGGGCAAAAACAATTTCAAAGTAAACTTCAAAGATTATTATAGAAACAAGAATAAGGAAAATGAAAAAGAAGATAATGGCGGGAGAAAATTTAGTAATGAGGGCACTAAGGAAGAGGAAGAAGAGCGGAAAGGCAGGTGTGAAGGTAGGAAGGTATGACATACCTGTGGCAGTATGGATATGTAGGAGAGAGGGCAGTGGTCTTTTTAAGTGGTCTTTGTTTAACACAATCCTGGAGAGAGGGGACATCCCTGAGGAATGGATACCAGGAAGGAGGTGGTGTGACACACCTGCAGTCATTTACCTTTAACTTGTATATTAGCAGAATATTGTTACCACAGAAACTGACATTTGTTTATGAGACTACATTAAGTTACCAGTTTCATCTAAGATTATGATTTTTATCATTTTTTTTAATTCCATATTAATTCTTTGTGCGTATTATTCTCTTCTGACAAGCTGTGGTCACCACTGCATAACAGAAGAATTTATTCACTTAACCTATCAGTCTGTAACTTTTCGATTTTCTTCACTGTTTAGTTATTCTCTTGACTGAGTTGTTGCTGTGTCAGCACGTAGATATTTCACACATGACTCCTGTGGTTTAGAAGAATCAGTCAAATTCCCTTGACTGAGCTCACATCTTTATTTTTGGCAGTCAAACTATGATCATAGAACTTGAGTCGGACCTTCACGCTCCAAAAAGATTGAAAGAGAAATTACGAGAACGGGACAGTTTATTCAGTAGAGCTAGATGTAGAAATTCGGTGTTAAATTTAACTACTATGAATAATGTTATCTGATATTGTTATTCTAGATTGAGGTGATGACAGGCATGAAAGACATGAGACATGAAACAAGAGAGACGAGGGCCAGTCTCCTGACAGAAAGCTACACCCTGTTATTAACCCAATCACATCCTTTACCCTCCTACTTGGACATTCTTTCTTTTTTTTTCCTTGTTACCGTAACTTTCAGCTTTCCACCTTGAATCTTGTATCTGTGCTCTTGTGCTTAGACTGCTGTTGCTGGCTAACAATTATAACAGGTCGATGTCAGCCAGTCACCTCAACTCCGTTTACAGTGAATAATTTTTTTTTTTACTTTAATCAAAACCTTACTGACTTTAGAAAGAGTATTGCAAAAATAAAAAGTGTTCAAACACAGAAAGGAAATGTGAAGCATTTCTTTTAAACTTTACTAAATTGCATGTAGACATGGCAGAGACAGCCTGCTGAAGTTCAAACCAAGCATTAGGAAGAAAGGGGAGTGAAAGTGACATGGTTCTTGATGCCAGATGGGCTGCTCTCATTTTTTCAGTGGAGAATTTCGAGCTGATAGAAAGGCAACAGTAACTCAGTCGCTTGTTAGAAAAATGTAAGCAGAAGAGCATTTCTGAAAGTATCTGACCTTGAATCAGACTGGTACAGCAGACCACACTGTTGGTCACTACTGTTATCTAAGAACAGGATATGGAGGCTATATTTTGCACAGATTTTTCACCAAAATTCCACAATAGAAGTTTGGAGAAACACAACCCTACTGGTCTCCATAATCACCAGATCTCAGTCCAGTGGAGCATATTTGGGATGTTGTTGAACGTGACATTTGTATGAGCAGCAACTATGTGATACAACATGTTACTAATTACTACTATGATATATGCTTACATGTGATTGGCTTTGCCATGACATGCACCTGTGATCAAGGCTGGAAGTATGTATTTTGTATTGTATCTGTTTTTTGCAAGTAAACCTCTGACAGTGTGTTACTCGATTTGTTCTTTCATACTTATTTGAAAGATGTTCAAAGTAATTAAATTGAAAACCCAATGTAGGACTCATCAGACCAGAACTAAATTTAAACACATCTTAATTGCAGGCAGCAGACTGAGTTAACAAAAATAATAACAGAGCAGCGGATGGGCAAAACAGACTGATAAACTAGGACCAGAGAAAAACACAGACAGATGAGCATGCAGCATAAGGTTATGAGGGAAGATGAAACAAAGACCAGAAGCAAAAAATTGACATAAGCTAAACTAACATTGAAGCAAGACTGAATTCCAACAGCAGGCACTGAGGACAAGACACAGAGATGAGACTCGGATAGACTGGACATCACAGGGAACTGACATAACTAAACAAGAAATCAAGAGCGGCAAATAATCAAACTCAGAAGCACTAGAAAATAATATACATATGTTATAATTCACTGGGCCCACATCCTCATTTTAGGTTTGGCAGCATTTTAGTAGGTATGGCTTGGACATGAATTGAGCTGCGGTTTGGGGAAGGCCTCGAAGGGGCCTGGCAGGTCCCCATGTACCAAATGGAAGTGAAGAAGTTAAAGAATTGAAAAGGGGCAGGATGGTGGGGCAAATGAGAATGAACAGCTTGTAGAACTGGGGAAACATATATAGATGACAACTGGAAGGAGCGTGTTTGGAGGCGTGGTCACGCTCCTGGAATTCCGGTACTGAATCTCCAATAAAAACATGTCAAAAGAACATTTCATTATTCCACAACAAAAATTCGAAACACTGGACCATTATAAATGAACTGGTTTGCATATCGTACTCCACCTCAGTACTCAAAGTGCTTTATTCAACATGCCTCATTCAAACTATTCTTTCTGTCTAACATTTACACACATCCTCATGCCGAGAGCATGCAGAGAGCAATCAGAGAGCAACTTGCTGTTAACATCTTTCCCATGCATATTAGGCAAACAGAGCAGTGAGGGATGGAACCACCAACCTACCAGTTTGTAGATAACCTGCTCTATCTCCTGAGCTACAGCCACCCCGATGCTGGACAGTGCTCAGACAACTAGAGCTGTGACTGACAAAGCTGACCATCAACGCAGTCAAAAATACCTTTAGTAGTAAAGTATGTAGAAAAAATATGATCAAAAAGTTGTATTTTTAAGAACTTTATCTTCAGTGGACTTGAGTAAGTTTGTCAGGACTCCATTTGAGCTGTTATCTAAATCTGATACATATGTGACAAATCGTCTGTATGTTACGCGTTGGGAATGAGAATGCTCTGGTGATGTATGTAAACATCTTTCTTTTTTATTAAATGAATGCAAATATTTAGTCCCGCACAAGAGATTTATTAGTGTTTTGTGAATCTTTCTTCACCATGAGTAGAGAATGAGGCACAGACCTTCACTCTCTGTCTTATTAGATGCAGGGTCTGTGTACTGTGCTGGGAGGATGTTGCTGTCCAGTTAATTCAGCAGTTTATGTACAAGCTGTGAATGACGATCTTGAAGAGTGTTTAAAGGCCAAAAATCTGCCAGAAAGACTTTGAATGACAGTTTGTTTTTGTCTTTTTATTTCATCCAAGAGAATTCACTGGTGTGTACTGTTAAAAAACGAAGAATGTTTCACGATAGAAATCAACATCATAAAATAGCTGATCAACAGTTTGAGCATGTGGACATTATTTTCCCAGGTGTTTTCACTCAAATTTAGCCAGAAGACAAATGCATTTATTAGCCCTCCCCCATCCAAAGCGCATATTTTGAAAAACTACTTTATAAATAATCAATAACTCAGTGTGATGGTTTGGCTCAAATATCACAAATCTAAGCTACAAGTTGTTGCATGTGTGTTGTTGCTGCCTGTGTTTGAGTAATTTCTGTAACTGTGAGACATCTGCTGCTGCCTATCTTGGTGAGGTCTCCCTTGAAAAAGAGGTTTTTAATCTCAATGGGATCTTCCTGGTTAAATAAAGGTTAATAAATAAATAAATAAATACAAGTGACATAATGCTCAGTCATTAAACATTAACAAACATTACACAAAATTGACAGGTTTTTTTTCTTTCTTATTTGCAAAACTGACTTTTGGATAAATGCATCCCACTTACACGTGGAAGTGTCAGCAAATGAAATACATGTGTAAAATACACCTAACAAAGTACATGAATAGTAAATATTTGTTTAACTGAGAACTTGCTGCACTTTTGGGTTTTCAGTTGAAGATGCAAATAAAAATGTTTAAAAAATTAATTAATTGAATTAATTAAAGTAAAAGGTATTTTATCCTATCCTTTTACCCTTTACAACAGTGAAAAGGTAAAAGATTTTTATTACCTTTAGCACAGTACTACAGTAAATGTACAGCTTGAGTTTATCTTCATCTAACACACAAAAGTGGTCCTTAAAGTAATGAATGTTATGCCTGAATCACTGAATGACAACATGAGTAGATGTAAGTGCAAAGTCTGTTAATATATGGAGTAGAAAGTACATACATTTGTTTAAAATGTAGGGAGTAAAAGTAAAAAGTAAAAATAACTACTAAAGTAAAGTACAGATACCTGAAAACTCCACTTACAGTTAGGTCCATAAATGTTTGGACAGACAGAGACAACCTTTTTGGTTCTGTATATTACCACAATGAATTTTAAATGAAACAACTCAGCTCAGACTTTCAGCTTTAATTCGGTGGGTTGAACAAAAAGACCTGCATAAAAATGTGTAGAATTAAACCATTTTATCATTTTAGGGGCTGTTGCCATGATTTTGCTCAAAATAAATAAAATGTAATTAATTGAATTTTAAATGTATTATATTTAAAGTGATGATCCTATAATCTAGAGAAAACAAAAACTGTAATAATGTTGGTTTGTGGTCACCTAATCCAAAACTAACTGTAAGCCCTGTCTTAAGAGTAGACATGATGTCTGTCACCAAAACCTAGACTGGGAGCTAGTTCCACAGGAGAGGGCCTGATATCTTGTTTGTGTGCCTGGAATCATACGTTTAGAAACTCTGGCCTGCAATTGGAGAGCAAAGGATTCAATTGGGATAATATGATAGCATTTGATCTTTAACACATCACAGGACCTGATCAAAAAGGACTTTGTCATGTGATTGGAAAGAATGTAGCATATTCAGCCTAATCAGAGTGACCACATTCTATATATAATGAGATCAGCATACATGTACAATTGCAATCTAACTTTCAAACTATTGTCTAAATATTTTTGATATAAATGTAAAATATTGCATAAATTACATCAGCATTGCCAGTCAGAACAGTCATTGAAATATGTGAATTTGCTTTTCCTTTATTCTCTGTCTTCTATGTAAAAACACTTGAGAAAGCCTAGAAACTTGTTGGAGAGAAGTAATTCATTCAAGAGATGGAAAAATCACAAGTACTGCCCTTTAGATGGAAAGCTACAGTAGAGGAAGAGCTCTGTGCTGAGACTGCTAATGAAAATCATATAGCTCAGAAATCAATAAATCACTTAGGAACAGGAAACAGTTATTGACTAATAACAGTCCCAGACCTCCTGCGGACCAATCAGATGCTTATCACCACCTGACAGCATCAACACTGGATTTTGGTTTACAACATAATATGCCTGCTGGGCGGGTATATAACGACACTTTGCGTTCTTATGCACTGCATTTCCTCTAAATTTGTTTTCAGTTACACGAGAATAAGTGTATCCATCTTTATTACTGTTATTCCGCCAAACCGGTTCTACATTACAGCACAAACAGAAATAGACGATGCGTGACTACCTCGTATGTAAGTCGTATGTTGCGGTGACAGCAGCATCTCTCTTTAGCCATCTTCTTCTTCACCTCCACGAGCACATCATCATCGGTATCCGTTTATTACCCCTTCATCATCCGGTCATGGTTGCAGGAGTCACCTCAATCTGGAGTCAGAGATGCTGCTGCTATGACGCCACCACTAATGCTCCCGTTGCAGCTCATTGGTCGGTTAAGCGCCCCCCCCCCCCCCCCCCCTCCCCTCCCCACACACACACCCCCGGCCCCCTCCATTAGGGTATTCTGGATTTTCATTTTTATGCCCGCAGATTGTGTCCCCCCCTTCCCGCAGACGTCCAAGGAAACCATGTGACCGGCTCGTCAATGCGGGGAGTTGCGAGGTGAGGGGTAAAACATGTGCAAAAAAAACAATGCTTTGCTTGGATAGATGACATATTCTTTTAGACAGACTGGCAGCATGTCAAGAGGCACGCTATTACCATAAGAGACATGAATAAGGATAAGAAATGCATATTACAACTGAATACTATTAAGGCATGTGAGATATCGATAAGTGAGACAGCTGTCCGAATTTAAATGTTACAAAACTTACAAAAGTCTACTAAAATGAAAATTCACCGTGAAAGGTAAAACTAAATGTAGGCTATAGAACAGAGTATGAACCGAGCTTTTCTTTTCCTGTCTTTTTCCTGTCCTCATCTCCACAATAAAATAACAAGGTCATTACATGTGTTTCCCTCTGTGTGTTTATATGAGTGAATTTCCCTTTTTTTGATTTGAAATTTCCTTTAAATGGGTCCTGGTTTTTGCTTCAAACTAGTCTGTGCGAGCCATTGATGTTATGTCACCTAGTGGCCAAATAATGCATTACATTCCACAGTTGATGTACAGTCATGTAAAATCGTGTATTTCCGTTGTGTGGTGTTTATGTGCACATACGTTCTTTCAGTTACTCCTCAATGTGTTTTTATTTCATGACATGTGCTCAGATGAAAAAAGGGATGTGTTCCATACATTCCACGTGTGCCACATGTATTCAAGCTACAGACGCCATTCTTCCTTTTTATTTTTTGTTTTATTGTTAAATATGACTATATATATTATTCAGAAATTGTCAGAAAAGTTATATTTTGGAATGAGAATGTTTTTTTAAAAAAATTAGGAAGGAAGGAAGGAAGGAAGGAAGGAAGGAAAGGAAAAACTCCTTTTTAACAGGAAGAAGCATCCAACAGAATAAGGCATCTGGTGTGACCGGTTGGGTGTGAGTAGATGAAGACAGGACAAAGACATACTGTTGAAGAGAGACAAAGATTAATAGCAACAAATAATTAAATACATGCATTAAATTTGTATATTAACAATAAATAAATAAATGAATATATAAAATTGAACTGAATTAAACTATAGCTAAACAAAACTATAGTTCAAAACGCGTGTGATAAAAATGAATGGACAGATGAATGAAAAGAATATTAAAGCTAGACTTTAAAAGAAAATAATAATAAGATGTCCCAGATTTACAGAAGGCTTTTTGTAGAGCAGCAAACTGGCTTTTTGTGCTAAATGATGCTTTTCTAATTTAGTGAGATACTATTTACTCTCCAGCTTACCAGTTTTCCACTTTAAAGTGTGTTTGAGAGTTATACCAGGGAGTCAAGTACTTCTGATTTGAGGCTCTAATTTTTTTACAGTATCTAGAGTTGTAAACAGTGAAGAAGTGTGGCACAAAATAATCAACCTCTGTGGGAGTAGCGTAGCTCTGCACTGTGTTGGCACAAAGCAATGAAGAAGAGAGCTGTGGATGAATTATTTCCTTAAACTTAGTTACAGCACTTTGAGGAAGACATCTGCTGTGATGAAATCTACTCCCTACTGCTGTGTAATCCAATATTGTAAATTGAAATGTTATCAGGAAATAATCAGAACAAAGACAGTTTAGGAAATATTGTTAAATGTTCAGTTTCTATGCCATAAGTTAGAACAGGACAGAGTGTGATTAAAGTGGTGGGAGGGCTCTTTTACCTTTTGAAAGAAGCCAGTTGAGTCTAATAACAGATTAAATGCCATGCTGAGGCTGTCATTTTTAGCATCTACATGGATGTTAAAATCACCCACAATAATTATATTATCCGAGCTGAGCACTAAATCAGATAAGAAGTCTGAGAATTAAGACAAAATCTCTGTGTAAGGCCCAGGTGGACGATAGATAATATCAAATAGAACTGGATTTTGAGTTTTCCAGCTGGAGTGGACAAGGCTAAGTCTCAGGCTTTTAAATGGATTATAACTCTTTCTGCTTCTTTACTTGATTTACAAGCTGAGGTGGGGGATTGTTGCCAAAAAATTGTTGATAAGTGATTAAAACATGTATTAATAGGGACTTGGAAGAGAGAGAGGTGATGTTTAATAATCCACATTTCACTGTTTTACGCTTTGGTGCAGATGTGGATGCTGTATTGTCCTGTTTTTTATGTTTAAGTTGTTTTTTGCTGGTTTTTAGTTTGTTTTTTGTCTGTTTGGGAGCAGACACAGTCTAAGGGGATGGGGTTTCAGGTAAGACCAGAAGAGAGAAGCTGCAGAGAGGCGTGTAAGACTGCAACTCTGCTTTGTGGTTTAGTACATTTGTTCAGATTTTTAGAAATGAGAGCTGCTCCATCCAAACTGGGATGATGCCATCTAATATGACCAAGTTTCCCCAGAAAGATTCCCATTTATCTAAAAAGCCCATGTCATTTTTGGACATCACTCAGCCAGCAATTTAAGGAGAAAATGAGGCTAAACATGTCACTGGTCTGTTTGGGGTAGAGACCAGAGCAAACTACAGAGTCCAACATTGTTTTTGCAAAGTCACACATCAATTCCATGTTGTTTTTTCGATTGGTCATGTTTCGATTGTCATTACTGCCGACATAAACTATAATTTTACAGAATGTTCATTTACCCTGAGCCATTTTCTTCAGTGTCACCTGTTCTGGCCCCTGGAAGACAAGACTATAGTTGCTGGTGTCTCTATCTTCACATATCTCAGAACTGAATGAGTTGGTGGTGTACCGGGCGCTTCTGCTTAGGAATACGTGTCATCCTCACCATCATCCAGCCAGCTTAGGACCGCTTGGGACAATCTGCTTGAGCTAATGGGTTTCGTTGATGAATATATTAAAATATCCTACTGCACTGTTGTGAGGCTGGACAGTCAAGTGGGGAGAATCATATTTGTGTACCAATCTCATTCAATCAGTATCATATAAACAATTTATCATTCAAATCTTTTTTTGATCATTTATTTCGAGAGTAGAAGGCTGATGTTTGTTTAGTCTATGTCAGGGCAGTAGCTGTAGCTGTGGCAGAGACTGGCTGGAAGTTAAAGGCTCTCAGAGTGATGGTCTATAATTCTCTGTGGGTAAAAGGTGAATTAGCTTCCTGTGATGAGCCCAAGGATTTTAAGGTCTTAGTGTCCACATTGACAAAATCCAATTCCCGCCTAAGCCATGGGGATACTGGTGTGCGTGTGAGACTGTTCCTAAAGACGAACAACCCCACATGCTACCGTCAGCTACTATCTGCTACACTCAACAACAATTCTTCTTGTAGGCTTCTTCCACTGCAGAAAATATTCTTGGATATCCTTAGTTTGAGACTCACATTAACCGGAAAAATTAAAAAAATGAAAGCTAAAGCTCTTACTGTTCTTTCCTCTGCCTACAGTCAGCAATTCTGCCCATAGGCAAACGATCAAAAGCAACATGATCATTTGCCATCTGAGTATTGTCTTGGTCCTGAGCTGTATAATGAAAGAGGTTTCAACAAGGAAAAAGCTTTAGCCTTACTCCGACATTGGACATATGACTGTGCCACTGACTTCCTTCCTGGGCACTGATTCCCTCCAATCATTTTATAGCCTCTCAGGCCCTGAACATCTAACCATGTATCAAGGACTCACTTGATGCTGGAGTCATCCGACCCTCATCCTCCCCAGCAGGTGGGGAGCTATATTATGTCCATGTATAGATTTGAGGACTAAACCAGATCACACTTCTGCTGTCTTACAGGTCATGGTCCATGACCTTCTCAGAGATTTCCTGAATATATTTGTCTACCTGGATACTAATCTTCTTGAGAAGGGGAACACTATACTCATATCATAAAGGTACTTCAAAAGTTCGTGGAAAATAACATTTTTATCAAAGCAGAGAATAATACACTTCATGCCAAGCGGCTAACTGGCTTATACTCTGGAGAGATGGCTTGTGAGGGCAGACACAGAGACAGTTAAAGCAGTAACCGATCTATCTGCGCCTCCTCCTGTCAGTTATCAGTTGTTTGAATCTGCTTACTGAATGCAGCTGTTACAAAAACTATGACAGTAGCGTAGCTAAAGCGTGGTATGGTCACAGCAGAACTGCCAGAAATAAATGGTCTCATCACTGTACATTTCATCAAATTTCTATGCAGTACCCAAATTTCAATTATATACAGTGCTGTGAATTTCATGCTTTTCTTGATTTATAATTTTTTACCACACATGTTTAAGATTATCAAACAAATTTTAATATTAGACGTTAACACAACATGCAACTTTTAAATGATTTTATTTATTAAGGGAGTAAAGGTATCCAAATCTAAATCATGAATTAACTGTAATTAACAAAACTTTCTGAAAAGCTGAGTTTAGTTTCACTAGCCACACTCAGGCCTGTTTGCTGATCAAGAAATCATTCAAACACAACCAGGAACCTGAAGTAGACTAAAAGATCTCAAAAAGCAACACATTATCCCGCGATCTAAAGAAAACAGAGAAGAGGTGAGAAACAAATTCATTGGCATCTAGAAAGGCTAAAAAATATATTTCTTGATTCCCCAAAAAACCACAGTGAGAGCCAATATCCACTAATTGAGAAAACTTGTAACAGTGGTGAACTTTCCCACTAGTGGCCGGCCTATCAAAGTAAAAAAAGAGGGCATAAACAACTCATCCAGGGGGTCACACCAAAATACCCAGAACAGCCTCAGTTAAGGTTCAGGTTTCAACAACAACAAAGGGAATGGGCAAAAACAGCATCCATGGATTGCATAATGTTAAACGTTAAACCACTATTAACCAAAACGAACACAGACTTGCCTCACATTTGCCAAAAAGTATCTAGATCATGACACAGACTTTTGGGAAAATATTCTGTCGACTGACAAGACAAAAGTTGAGATTTTTGGTTTGTGTCCTGTTCCACCTGGTGGAAGGTGGAACACAAACACAGCTTTTCATGATAAGAAAATCCTACCAACAATCAAACGTGCTGGTGGCTAAGAATGGTTAAATTCTGCTCTCTACTAGAAATTCTTGAAGGAGAATTTCTGACCATCAGTTTGTGGTCTGATGTGCAAACGGAGATGGGTTATGTAGATGGATAATGATCTGAATCACACCAAAAAGTCTACCTCTGAATGGCTAAATGTATTAATAAAATAAATGAATAAAAATCTGGATTTAAATCAGAGTGAGATGCCTTGGCATGACCTTAAGTAGGCCATTCATGCCCAAAAACTCCAGTGTGACTGAATTAAAACAATTCGGCAAGGAAGGGTGGCCAAAAATTCCTCGACAGCGATCTTAAAGACTCATTGCCAGCTATCACGAATCCTTGATTGCAGTACTTGCTGTCAAGCAGCAATAACCGGAGGCACAACCAGTGTGATGGACCGAGTTGAAAAACAGGAGGAGTCCCAGGAATTATTAGAAAAACATAGTTTCCATTTATTTAACCCCCAAAAAATTTACAAGACTAATAAATGTTGAGCTCATAAAAGAGGTCAAAGAAACAAAACTGAACTCAGGCACCGACTGCAAACTTAACAAACCAAATGACTGCCCAAACATACATAATTGACCTAAACATGAAATGACATACTAGGGTGTATATATAATGGCTGATCAGACCATTGTGACACATGAGGGGTAACAAACAAACACAATCATAAATCACAAACGATGCAGTACAATCTAGTTTGTTAATAAACTAAACACTAAAGAAGAAACTCAAAAACCCCATTAAACCCTAAACTCAAATATTTAATTAAATACAAATACTTTGTTTTTAAAGTAAAGAAAACACACATTCCCCCCTTCAGCAGGAAGTGGTGGTGTGGTCCAATTATCTTCCTTTGTATTTAATGGTTTCAAACCCTGGCTACCATCTTTTGTCCAGCAACTCCCAGGGATGATGGCAGGTAAGAAATAAAAAGACAAAAGTTAGTCAGAAAGCAAAGAAATTAAGTAGTATGAATACATAAGTAAACTAAATGTGCGCGCTTACAAATAGAACAAATGTATCCAAACCAATCAATGAAGTTATTGGCAACTAAAATGTATTACTATGTTCAAATGAATGAAAATACAAAAGTTACCGACTTTAGAGTGTGGCCATGGGTTTGGCCATCACAACCAGTCATTAGGTTTAAAACTGCAGTTTTCATTCTTTTGTATCTTTGTCAAAATTTGTTTGATGATCTGAACCATGTATGTGACAAATACGCAACAAAAAAGGAAGGGGGACAAATACTTGGATACCTTAAACAATAAACATGACTAGTCCTTGTGGAATGCCTGTTTTACATGGTCTCGGTGATTACATCCATGAGGTCAACAGACAACTACAAGATATATGAATGTAATCTGCAAATTAGTCTTTTTTTTATTTAAAGCTACTTATGAGGTTTATTTAAGGGAAACTCAAATGCTGTGTGAGGTAAATGGGTGTGTAGATGTGTTGATGAGTGACGTTACGTTTACGTCTGCTTGCTCTTTTGTAGAGAATATTTGGACCTTTCTGCAGTTTCCTGCTCTGTTTGTTTGAATTAGTCATAATTGCGTGTGACGCTCCTACTCACGTTAGGACATTTCAGCTGACTGTTAATATTAGCTCATTCCTGCGCCCAGAGCTGATGGAGTGATCAAAAGCTTTACTGCTGAAGGAAATATGCTGCTTGTCCCAGCCTGGCACTGATATTCATCACCACCTCAACTCTGCCGGCCCACAGGTGGCTCCCTTATTACAAACACATGTTACATAGCTGCTCAGTCGCTCAAAAAAAAAAAAAAGTTCAAGTAGAGAGTCCATATATCTGCCTGTATTTGGCGTTTCACTGGAGTGACTCCAACATTCTTCGCAAACACTATTTGAGTTACATAAACTCATCGTTTAATTGCCTTTAAGTTAAAACACTATTTTCCAAACTAAAAAAGAAAATCTCTACTTAATGATAAATTCTTGAACTCAGTGAAATTCAAAAATTGCTCATGAACGATTTCAGTCCTTTTTTAAAAAAAAAACAACTTCTACTCGTGGAACGGAAACCATTCTTCCAATTATTGTTTTAACGATGGTGCTGTCTAACATGTTAACCCACAGTCTCCAAATGGAGTTCATCTTGTGATTGTGTAGGCCATGGCATATGATTCACATCATTTTGAGCCCTTCTCGAGCCCTCTTGTGCTGTTAAATGGGGGGATTGCGTAGCCTTCATAATCAAACAGGGCTTCAGAAGACGTTGCATCAAGGCATTAATGTGGTCTCTCCCAATAATTCTGGATTAAGTGGTGACAATTGGATCCAAGACAGGCCAGCACACATAGACACACATAGTATGTCAGGAAGAGAAAAAGTGTATACATTGTTTTGAAGAAATTCTGATGGGTCATTACTATAAGTAAAAGAAAAGAAACAGAGCAGTGTTAAAAATCTATTTCCCAAAGGTGATTCACTCTTGCTAATCAGGTATTAGTTTAAACACCATTGTTAAATAAGGACAATACAAACATTTCCTCTCGGCGTGCTGCCCATCAGCCGAGTGCCACTTACGCTAAATGGATAATTGAAAAAAAAATAAACTGTGGGGTCCACTTGCTGCAGGCCAACTGGATCAACAAGTCATTGTGTGTGTGAGGGAAAAGAAAGCCTGGTCTTTGGTTTGTGAAGTCAATGTATGTGTGTGAAAGTGGAAAAAAAGAGTCTGAGGGGCGACTGCGCACACCGCCACCACTGGGAAAATTGAAGGCAGATTTTCCATGGCAGGCGTAGGCTCCAAATTGTTCGTTTTGGATGGAGAATTTGCTCTGGCATGAGATGTGACAATGATATTCATTTTGGAGCTCACTTCCATTTATATAGTGCTGATTGCACTTACACACCTACATACACACACAGGCTCCAGCTGAGCCAAACTGTTACAGAAAACTAAACCTGCCTTCAAATGAGAAAAAGAAACCTTGCCTAAAGTTCAGGCACAGATCTAAAGACTTGTGCTTAAATTGCAGCTCTCTTTATACTTTGATTTGCACACACACGCGCACACATACACGCACACCTACATACACAAACACTCTCCAAAAACAGACATTTCTCTATCGCTTACTCCTACATCCTCATGCGTGCCCAGACCCATATGATGTGCCAACATTTAGTTGATGTGATCCAGCTCCAGGATCATGTTTCTTCAAATCATCTCTAACTGGCCACCACGAGGCCCATTAAAGAAAACTGCTACAGATAGCTGAGGAGGTTTACTGTTCTCTATTTCAGTCAGGAACACAGAGGAACATGGATTGGGTGTGATGGGAAGAATCACAGAACGGGGTGCACGTCTCCTCACAGCTTTCTTAGTTTTAGCCCAGCTAAATCAGCCCAAAAGACAAAAAGTGTATTGATTGCACTATACTGGAATGCTTCCAAATTTGTGCTCATTTTTCATGTTTTTTAGTTTTAGTTTTTTCACTTGAATTTTCTGATTTCTTGTGGAGATCTATGTCTGATTCAAGCTAGATTTGAATTTCTGAAGACCATTAAGAAAAATTAAATTAGCTTTACTTTAAATCAGTTTCTGCGATTAAATTTGATGGTTGAACAACTGTACAAACATTTAAAATGTTCTAGTTTCATTATCCTTGATTTTGCGTTGCATTTTTTAAAAAACCTTGTTGAGAATACACAAAATGCACCATATTTATTTTAAGAAATTAACCTATTTTTTATTTTGAGTTATAGGTGGTTCGGATTTTAGATTTCATTTAATGTTTTGATTTATGTGTTTATATCAGCACGAACACTTATTACTTATGGAGCAGCTGAGATTACTGTTTTTCCTGGCTCTGTCGCAGCTGTGCATTCTCTCAGTGTCCAGCAGAGGGAGTGAGACATTTAATAATCTGAGTTCCTGTTTAGGTGCAACTATGGCAGCTTTACTTTTAAGTAAAAGTACTAAAAAAAATCCAATCGTGAAATTTTTATATATTAGAATTTCAAGGGTTTTTTTTTTTTGCATTGAACCACAACTTTTTTATGCCGTCATGCAAAGTGATCTGAAAATGCAATCATACTGGTGCATTTACACATATGGATACACATATACACACACGCGCAGACATGCACATGAGATACACAGCCCACTCCCTCTTTCTGCTTGTAATCTTACAATCTGATATAATCTGATAACGTCGTCTTTTAAAGTGCTTAGCTGCTTTACTTCTATCGTGAAAGACGGTTTTAAAGGCAGCGAGAAGTAAAAACACAAATGTGTTACGAGGCCTGTTCGATGAATAATGTAATATTCCCTGTGCTCAGTAAATGTTTGTGCTCTTGAGACTTCTGTCATATTTCCCAGGTCATACATTTGTTCAGCTGCGAGAGGCTGAACTTCCTGTAAGTAATTGACAAACTCCTTTAAATAGTTCATGTGCCATAAGGGAATATGAGCTCTGCCGAGCCGATGATTATACAACGATGGCGTCTCAGAGCTCACGTCACGTCACTCACCATAATTGTTGTTTTGGTTGTTTCCCTGCTGGACCTCAGAAGGGCTTAGAGAATTAAAATGCTAATTCATCCAGGACCAAAATAGTCCAAACAGCTATTTAAGTTGAGCCAGAAGCATTTATCACACCATAATTAAGTTAGATCCAGGAGGAGACAAAAACTATCTTTGTTACTATGTTAACTGCAGCATGGGAAAACCCAGGATCTGTGCAGAAAGCCTTTCATTTGGAGTTTTGGATTTAAAGGTTAACTCTTATTTTTGGAGCATTGACCATCACCCCTGTATGTAACAATAACACTGCAATCCCCAAGTTCAAATCTGTGATCACTACAAGGAAATAAGACTGAGCAAATGATTAGATGTGCCAGATACCAGAAGATAAGGACAACAATCTTAACTAAAACAAAGTAACATCCACCACCCTTTGTATCGGCTATGACTTATGCTCCTGTGTGTGCACAGTTTTCATGAGCAAACAGGAATTATTGGAAATGTTTCAGGCATGCTGACTCAGTTTGCCCTCCAGACATAAAAAGGTTTAGATGAGCTACAAAAACCTTTGACTTGTTTACTCGTCGTCAGATCAAACAAGCCAAAGGTTTTACTCATGTTCTCTTTTTCTCCACCTAGAGAGAAAGATTGAGAACTACCATTAGTCCAGACAGTTTCACTCGGCTGAAATTCTTCTTGAATGTAAAAAAACCCCACCCCAAACAAAACAGCATCTCGTATTATGCTCGGTGACTGCACTCGCATGAAAACTCTGAGATGGATAAGACTACAGAGAGATGCAGAAACCTATACTGAAAACTCAAAGCTCTGTTGTGTTTAAGAGAGAGCTGAGCATAAAAGCAAAGCTGTCAATTTTCCGGCATGTAGTAACAAAGTACAATTTGAATAAGGTACTTGAGTAAAATTTTGAAGAACATTCCATCAACTCCATCCTGAAGTTATTGCACATAATACAAATGATGGTCAAATGTGCAAAAGTGAGGGCTACCTCTTCAGGTTAAATGCCTTCTGGTGGAAGCACAGGCTTCACAAATAACACGTGTTAATCAGTAAAAGCAAGCATCGTTTTTATGGGGAAAAAGCAGACAGATTGTAAAGAAAAGGAAAACAACCACTCGTTGGCAATGCAAGAACAGTTCATATGCTCACCAATGTTAGCCTTGGGATGGCAGCTTGAAGTTAATTATGTTTCCTTTCCAATCCAACAGAGGGTGTAGTCGAGCTTGCATCTGTGTTTATGAAAAGTGTGTAATAATAGTGACTTAATCACACAAATAGTGCAACCTCTCAGTCAACTTGACTTGCGTGGAAACTCCACATCTCAGGACATTCTTTTGGTTGTTCACCCAAACCACACACTGTTAACAGCTGTGCAGTATTTCACTCAGACTGCTTGGAGATTTTCTATTTTTTGTGTTGAGCTCTTTTCCAAAACCACTCATTAATAAAGTATTTGTGATCATGTGGCACTGATGGCAGAACAAAGCTTACTCCAGGCAGAGAGTGAGGGGCAGGAAGCAAAGAAAAGAAGGTGAAATGCAAAAGTCAAGGAGAAAAAAGCAAAAGGAGAAAGGAACAAAGGAAGAAAAAAGATGGATGTTTCAAAGGAGCCGAGTTAAGTAACGCTCTCTTTCCCGCTCTCTTGCACATACACACTCTGCATGCAGACTCCTCACCCCTCCCTCGCTCTTACTGTCTCCTCTGTAATGAGCTCCAGATGTGCTGCTAAGATGGGGGGGGGGGGTGGGTGAGGGTGACGGGTGGAGGAGGAGCGGTGGTAATGGGGGAGCTGCCTTGTATGTCATGTGCTCATTCAAGTAGAGACGATGTCTGAGGGGACGCTGTCAGCCCTGATGGAGTTGCAGTCCAGGGCCTGGAGGCGAAACTGGGGGAGGAGGATGAAGAAGGGAAGCTGAGGTGGGGGTGGGTTGGGAGGTCAAAAAGATCTCCACATCTGGAATTACTTCGGGGCAGCCAGGCCCTGGCTGTGAAAGGTGAGCCTGGGCGCCTGGCAGGGGAGAGGGTGACAGGGGTCTGACACTGGACATCCCAAAGTCAGGGATCAGTGATCAGGAAAACAACCCAGAGCAAGAAATGAAATGGGTGAAAAGGAAAAAGAAAAACCCCTCCTTAAAAGTGACATACAAGTCAGGAAAAACCCTAAAATCTCATCAGTGAACCGTTTCTCTCCTTATGACTAACATTTGCTCTGCTCTGTAACTGTTTGACAGTGCCGGCTTGCATTGAAGATACTTGAATTATGAAAAACTACCCAAATTACTGTGTGTAAATGAAGATTTTCATTCTTATAAACAGTTTAAGGCCTGCATCCCACTGAGTTTTCTACAGATTCGTGCATAACAATAAGAATGAAGGAGATGTTGCAAACACCGTTCAACACATATGTAATGTTGCTGACACCACTAACGTAAAGGTTTAGGCAAAGTGTAAACTTATGCAAATGACAATTCGTTCGTTCGTTTCATACGATGGCACGCATGCCAATTTTTTTTAAGTCCACCAAATTAAAACACTTCCTCATCAGCTACGGTTTCATTCAACCTGGCTTTTACAGTCTGGGAACACCATTCAAAGACCAGTATCAACTTATGTTTGTTGACAGTGAAGGTTATGAGGGGCAGGGAGAAGAAACACCTTGTTTAAGAGTCATACAGTTAAACAAGACCCGAGGGCCTCCATAGCAAGGACAAGATTTCGCCGCTCATAAATATCCTATTTTTAAGATGGAAATTTCAGGTTGTGGTAATCAGGAAAACACCCCTCCCCCAAGCCTATCCCCCACACAAAGCAGGAGGACCTTGGGGTTTCTCTGAAGGAGCATCTGTTCTCTGGTTGTAAATCTCTCTTTTTATGGGGTTTGCATGAGGTTCGTGATCAGTTTGCTTTCCAAATGGTCTCATCTATAAACACACTTATTCCTTATAATTCTTGAAGCATAATTCAAGGCTGACTGATCGTAGGCAGTATATTTTTGTTATAATAATCTGCAAGCGTAAAGACTCAGGAACTGTTTAAAGAAAGTGTTGGAAACCTGGAAAATATTGGAAAACAACTGTTTTCTCCCTTCTGATATGTGTTGAAACTGCAATTTTATTGCTTGAAATGCATGTTTATTCATATACAAGTTTTTATTCTGTTACAAATAAAGGATATCATATGAAATTATCTACTGATTTTGGATTCAGAAATACATTAGCCTCTCCTTTATATTGGACTATTACATGAAATTCAAAATGTGTTGAAAATGTTTGTTTGTCAGTGGTATAAAATGGAAAGAAATGTGAAAAAAAATTTAAATTGTATAAATGTCAGAGGAAGTCATTGTCATTTTGTTGAAGACATAAAAAGAAAGAAAGTAGATGATCCCAATTATGGTGTGTAATTTTATCCAACACCATAGAAAAAGTGGGATTCCATGTAGTCCATATGAGTCTCCATTTAAGCAAGTTCTCTGACTGGAACTAACCCTCCATTTAAGTCACAATCACAAATGCAAAACTGTGCAGATATTTGGCTACAGCATCCAGTCTAGATGTCTTTTTGTGTGAACAAGAATTCAGTGATGCTGAGGAGAAAAAGAAAACTTGGCTTGGGGAAAATCCTGCCATCACACGCTTTTGCACTTTTGCACATTGGTACATTGATAGTAGTATACCATCATGGCTGCTCCAGAAAGAAAAGAATACTTCTTGATCCAGAGTATGTGGAATAATGTTCATCCCAGAGACAATGTCCTTCTCTGGGTCTGGGGGGTCTTGTAGTAGAGAGGGCTCCTTCCCTTCCCCTGGGATCCCCTAGCCTCTCAGTGTTTCAGTTGACTGTGGGCACCTGGTTCAAGCTGTACTCCTTGGCTTTGAGTCGCAGATTGGCAATGCTGTTGGCCATGTTCATTCCCTGGGATGTATTGGTGTTGGAGCAGGTGGGTGGGTAGGTAGCCATGGCACTGAGAGAGGAAGGAGGAAGAATAGGTGAAAAGTTACATCATCTGTGGATTACAGTATCACCTGCAGCTATGTAAATATGTAAAGAAACAAAAAAACCTTTGAAACTAAATGTGACATCAACTACTCTGAAAGCTAAAATCCCTACAGGAACATGACCGGTGTTTTTGCATGTTTGTTGTCTAGGCACAAAGCTGGTGGTTATATTGTCTGTTAATAGCAGTATGTGAAACCTAATCAGCAGAAATCAGAAAGATAAGCAGAAAGATAATGACCCATATATATATATATATATATATATATATGAGAGAAAGAGAAAGAGACTCTCTGTGGGCAATATTTTCTGCGGCACTCACGCTGCCACCATTGGATACCAGCTTAGGGATAATGCACAGTGAACTCTTGGCACTACAAAGCATTATTGCTACAAAGATTTCCCTGGCTGCAGCTGTAGGGTTTGACATTTTATACTCAGTTTCAGAACTGAGAATTACTGTAAATCATGACCAATGTAACCAGAGTCACAAAAATGTTGCCCAGGAGAGCGCTGTCATTCTGTGCGATGTTCATTATCTCGTGTAGTGTAGCACAGAGGGGTCATGGGGGTCAGTAGTGGATTTAATATGGTTTGTTTTCACATTATCACCTCTTCAGGAGGGTCACAGGATCTATCCCCAGCCCTCAAGTGCTGACAGAGGGGTTAGATGAGGGACAGGGAGAGGAAAATGGTGTTTTGATTCACCACAATTAGCTTAAAGTTAGATGTGTGCAACAGATTAAAGTTGCATATGAAGGGTAGAAGGCAAAGATGTAGAGAGTTTAAAAGGCAGAATGAAAATGTAGGAACAGAGGTCGATCTTTAACTCAGTATTACAGCATTTAAAGGTCACATTCACTCAACTTTCACTACAGTTATTAAAATGGAAAGACTACATGTACCTATTTTAGGCATACATGCTTGCCAGTCGTTTCTCCTGAAAACAAATAGATCAAGTTGTCATTGTGAATAACATTTTTTTTCATCATTTAAATATTTTCATTACATGCAAGATGTAGTACTTGGCTACTTAAGTATTTTTAAGTATATATATAACTCCAATATTTTCACTTGAGATTTCTTTATTGTCATAGTCTCTGGTTTAAGGTTTTCTTCTCTACAAAAGCAGAGTCCTTTACTTTAGTCAGGAACATCTAGTTTTAAACCAGTTTATACCATCACAAATTAAACGCTGCAGTCGAGACATTTACATTCACTACATTCATTTCTTGCAAGATTTTCCACTTTTGAGAGGTGCCAGTAAGACACTTACAAAACATTAGTCTACACATACCTAGAACAATATATAAAATGTTTGAGTATAATATTTTTTGAATATACAATTTGTTATTTCAAAAAACGTTTTTTTTTTGTTTGTTTTTAAAGAAGGTTTACACGAATGAATTTGAACATTTGGGTTTACAGTGTAATCGTTCAGAGACAGTCAGGACGGCACTGTCAACACAATCTGGCTTTAGATTATTGTGCGATATTATTTCATATTCAGTGCTATAGAAATGAAGTGGAAATTTTTTCCGCCTGATTGTTCATCAACGAGAAATAAATGGACAGGCCAGACATTTAGGGATGTATAGACTTCTAATAGTTTAAGCTGAAGAGACTTTTTTTTATAAAAAGGAAATGACTTTCAAGAAGTAAATTTGGAAGTAAAATGCAGGTAAATATTTATGTGTTTATGAAGATTAAATTTGGGTTAATGGTGATTTTTTTTAATACTTGTATATATTTTTAATCTGCCGTTACTTTATTTTTATTTTTTAACAAATCCTTTAAAAAGAAGATTAAACTCATCAGTAGTTTAGTCTGCTTTTATTATTAAAGACTAAACTTTTCCTTTATCTCTAGATTGTTCCACGTTGGTTCACATTTGCTAAGGATTTGTAATAACCTAAAGCTCAGTTTCAAACAAATGCACTGGGTGATTCAGTCCTTTTAATTAGAAATTAATTTTAGTGATTAATCAGCTTCTGAGACCTCGTGTATGTGTGATTTGGTCATACTAAAGTGTGCATGTTCATTGTAATAGATGAGCATGTCACATTTGAAAAGCAGAGAGTTGTTTTATTTGCTGTTTATTTATCTGTCTGTTTGTTGTTCTGTCTGTCAGCAAGCTTACCCAAAAGCAATCAGACTGAATTAATTGAAACTTGGTGCAGATGTTCATCATTTTGTTTAAGGCTGCACAAGAGGACATGGGACGTTTAACTGTTTTCTATTAAAGCTCTGCGGCATGGAGGCATTAGATGCATGCGGCTTTGGATACACAGAATATGCTGCAGCAGTGAGCCTTGGTTTGTCTGCATGGACAATTAGACAAAAAGAAAAATAACATTGTTTTACTATTCGAAATGCACAAGGCATCGCTGTTGGTGTAGAAATATAGTTTGAATGGACTGTGTGTGTGTGTGTGTGTGTGTGTGTGTGTGTGTGTGTGTGTGTGTGTGTGTGTGTGTGTGTGTACTGTCTGAGGTATAAGTCTGCTTGAGTTCAGGATCACAGGAGATGAAAACTTTTAGCGGAACAATGAAAAGTATGTGCAGGTAGGAGAGGAGGAAATTAAACAATAACAGAACGCAGCATCTGTGTGTGTGTGTGTGACAGAGAGAGAGAGAGAGAGAGAGAGAGAGAGAGAGAGAGAGAGAGAGAGAGAACTGTTACGGTGATGTTACTGCTCGTGTTAGTGGTTATTTCTTCTGGCTTTTTATACTTTCCCCACCTTCCTTTCTTTCTTCCCTTTTTCTGGGAAAAAGGAAAGATTTCTTGGGAAATTGCTAATAAATGGAAGTCCTTCTCTAAACTGAGAAAATGAATTCCATTTGTATTCAAAGTAGGCTTTGTGCACAGAATGTGGCTGCAAGATTATTAAGTGATGTTCGAGGGGACTATACCTGTAGGGCGCAGCACTCCCCCAAGATAGGTAGTCGTTGGGGCGAGGTGCAGGGCGAGGCACAATTGGCTGCTCCACTGCCGTCACATCTCCTGAGTAAGATTTGAGGAGCGAGGCATTTTTGCTGGCCAGCATAGCTCTCTCATTCCTGCGGAACTTAGCTCTCCTGTTCTGAAACCACACCTGCAAAGTCAAAGGACAGAGCACATTGTTTGTCTTTTAGTCATCGCTTTTTAATCTTCATGACTATGAAAGCACTGCTCCTTTAATCCAAACATAACATACATATATGTATATCAAAAATAAGATGTAGCCACTAGATATGAAGCCATTGCTGAAGAGTCATACTGCAGTCTCTTTCTGTTAAAGAACCAATGAGAAGAGAATTCTTCCTTTGCATTGGTTTTGAGATTTGGTGTTATATAAATAAAGCTAAACTCAATTGAATACAGCTGAAAGAGTTGTATTCAAGCTTTTTTCTCATTGAAAAAGCTTCAACTTCTCACAGCAAAATTTCAACCATAGTTAATAGATTTATTCAACGGGTTATTATGATTTCATTAGCTAAATACACACATACCAACCAGTATGCCAGTGGTCCTGCTTAAATATTTCTGACACTGATTAGATATCAGGCTTTAAAGAAAGCCTTCCCTAATATACTTTTAGCTCCACTTTCTCGTCCACATATAAAGTAAACTCTGACTCCAATAAAACAACATGGTGATGTCCAAAATGCCAAAATTTCAGTTTTTTCAGGACTATTAATATTTATAGCTCGGGCACAGCACTGTGAAGTATGAGGAACTATGGTGAGTCTTTCCAGACTCATTGGTCATTTTTTTTTGTATTGACCAAAATGTTGGTCAATTAAGCAAGAAGTTTTTTTTTAATATACTTTAAGTTTTGACCTTGAAAGCTGGTAATGTGTCAGAAACCTCTATCTTTATAGTCTGGGCACATTCATAGAATTTCATAATTCTCCATGTAATCGCCAACTTTGTGGCCTGCTCAACAAACCGCATTTTATCTCTAACCATGCAGTGAAATAGAAGCTCTAAATGTTTCTCGTGCTCAGTGTGTCCGAAGTAAGATGTTTTTTTTTTTTTTGTGGTATCCTACAACAGTTTGCAGTCAAATACGCTAAAATTTCTCAGTCAGCACTGAATTAAGTCGTATGACATCAGTAAGAAAAAGAGGTTTTATATGGTGTTTCACACTCACAGTTTCACTTGTGAGAGAAAATTCTGAGCTGTTGGTAAAAGCTCTAAAATAAAGAAAGTCATCCTCAGACATGTGTTCTCATACCCAGATCAGGATATAATGGCAAATCAGTAACTTTGCTTTTTGAATGGCCTAACAAGTGCTTCATACATGCACTCCATGGACCATATTACACTCCACTATTATTTACAGGGATAATCAACGTTTTGATTTTGTCTGAAGATCTATAGAAATCCCTTGAAGCTACGATTGGTCAGTGTAACAGATATTTTCAGATATTTTTAAATATCGATCTATCATTATGGATTTTTTTTAAATAGTTGTGTCTCACTCTTCAACACATTTTAAACACAAGAAAGCTCATTTTCTACATTCTGTACACAAACAGCAATTAATGTCAATTAAAAGACAAACACAGTATAAAAGAAATGCTTCATGTCTATTAAATTGTAGTAAAATCTTTACCCATAAAGGAGCAGATCCATAAAGACCACCTAAACTCTTGTCTCCAATCCAAATATCTAGTCTAATGTCTAAAATGACCATGCGTCCACACGCTCTCACTCGTGTGTCCATGCTTCATCTGTAGTTCACCTCTTTCCGTCCTTATCACCCCCCACCAGCAGAACCATCTCATTAAGTAGACGATGACTGAGGTGGAGGATGCTGATGTTTTTCCTTACTCTGAAACTGAGTTCATTATTATAAGTTGTATGCACTCAGAGGGGCTTGCTGACGCACTGCCTCAGGAATTACCCAAAGTCTTTTATCAAAGCATTTCTGCATTGCTCTCTGCTACACATTAATCACAGATGTGCTGCTTGTCTCACTCCCAGATCACTATTTCCTCTTTCCCTCTCACTCTGGCCACAGAATAAATACTTTCATTGTTTTGTATAAAGATAGCACTGATTTGTTTATAGACACTGTATATATCAATACCTGCAAGAAATGCACGTGTTTAATTATTAGTCATAAGTCACGTGTTTCTAGGGCAAACCTAAGTGCATTTAAGAAAAAATGTTTTCTTGTTTATAAGTGAAGAGTGGCAGATTATCCAGTACAACAAAGAGAAAACCAACAAACACTGGTCATAAAGCTGTGAGGACAAAGAATGAGCTGAGTGTGACGTTTGCATTTACATAAATGTCATCTCAGAGTCTGCTGTCTGAACTGGGGCTGCTGAACGTACGGCTAATTACCTTAAAGTTGATCGCCTGTGTGACAGCTATAAACTCAATGACATTTACATGTTTTGTAATTAATAAAAACATTTATAATTATGTTTTTTTTAATCCATCCATTTTCTTTACTACTTTTCCACCTAAGGGACATAGAGGAAGGAGACATAATGTGAGCGATAGGATACGTCTTGCCCATCTCCAGTCCATCGTAGACAGTCAACCACCCGCTCTCACTTTCACACCTTTGCCCAAATGAGAACCATCTTATCATATTCAACATGCATGTTTAAGGTCTTTGGGAAACAATCAATGAACACTCATAGTCTACACAGGAAGGCCCCAGCAGACCACAAAGTTCACACCAAAAACCTTCTTGCTTGTGAGGTTACCTGTTAACCACTACACCACAGTACCATTTTTTAAATATGCAAATCATAATATCAGTCAAGCTGCTGTAGGACAGAATCTATTACCAAAGGACTGATTGACAATAATTCAAATTGTAGTTGATCTTTGAACGCTTTTTCTCTTATTGCATTCATGCAAATTATTTTGTGGTGAAATATATAACGAAAAAATTATAACGCAACATAATAAAACATAATTTCTAATTCAGTATGTTAGACTTATATGACACGCTGGAATACAACACATGCTTCATGAACAGAAATGCAGACTATCAGATGTTCGGTGCACGCAAGTGTGTGTCTGGATGAAAAATCCTTCATGAATTCAAAACTTTTACTAACAACTGGAAACATTCATTTTACGAGACCCATTTCAGAACACTATACATCCCAGTTTGTATCTGTTTTTGTGGCGTTCATATCAAAGTCAGTAGTTCATTCTCCCGCTGACAGCATCGTATTTAGCAGCCCTTTTGTTGCAGCACTTGTGTGTTTTACACATTTTGTAAACAACTGAGGAAATTAAACATCATTACATCCACTTTTCTAATCACGGTCGGTTCACTGGGGAGTTTTTGCAAACTGCTAACAGACTTTACAGTATCAGTAATTATCTAAAAGATCACTCTGGCATGATAAGAGATATTTGTCAGCTCTTATCAGTTTAGTTCAACACAAAATCTAAAGCTGTTAATGACTTTCGCCTATTAGGAAGGATTAATAACCAAATACACTAAGTTAAAAGCTAACAGATGATTTGACGCTGTGAGGAGTCGTGCTGTTTGTGTGACCGCGTGCACTGCAGTTTCCTATTAAAACTTTTCAGCTTAGTCAAATATTCATTTAATATGTTCTATTTTAAGATTTGTATCATATAAGTTCATATCTGTATATTAACAGAAAGTTATTTATTTTATATCTGACTTATTCTGGTACAACACTAATTTCAAATCTCATAAGTGCATTTGTTGTTTCTCTCTTTACCTAAGTTAGAATCTAGCCAACAGTTCAATCAAATGTTCAAATAACAGGAGAATCAAATGTCAAGGAATCAGTATTTGTCGAAATAAAAGTATCAGAATGTGGAATTATTACTGAAGGTTTATAATCTCAGGAAAACATCTTTTCTTCTTTTTTGCCACGTAGCATTGAAGCCACCTTCCTGTGGCAATACATTTTTCGTACCTGCACTCTAGCCTCGGTGAGGTTGACCCGGCGAGCCAGATCTTCTCTGACGAAAGCATCGGGGTAGTGTGTCCTCTCAAACACCCTCTCCAGAGCTTGGAGCTGGCTGCTGTTGAAGGTGGTCCTGTTCCTGCGCTGCTTCCTCTTCTTCTTCTCCTCTGTGTTCATCTGTTCATCTGCACAAAGAGGAAGAAGGAACTTTATGAATCAGAGGAACAGCTTCGTTCTGCTCAAGCATTACCCAAAAAAAATCGAACGACTATATAATTACAGTTATAATTGCAATTAACTATAAGTGTAATTGTAACTGTTATATTGTTATATAAATACAGCAGGAAGCATTGTCTGCATTGACACACAACCGCTACTGCAGACTGTAAGACAGTTTGAGTCACAAATTAAAATGAATAAAACTGATCGATCGATCGATAGATAGCCAGATAGATACACTACCACTTAAAGACTGATGATTGAGGTCAACAAGTTGAGGTTTGTTTCTGCCCAGTTAGAGCAGAAGGTCATTTAATAAGTTTAATACGCAAAGAACGACACAACGTATCATAGCTCTACATTTTACTAGAGGAAGACTTGACTTATTAACAGTACCTTTTGTGGTTTATCCTTATCATTATTTTCTTGTAAACAAACAATGTTTATATATAAAACTATATATTATGTATGAATATTTACCCTCATAGAAAGTACGATTTCTTTTAAAAAGCTGTGAAATAATTTCTGGATCTGCAGAAACACGTCACTTGGCTCTTCACCTAACTAATTAGCACACAAGCCAAAAACAAAAGTAACAGAATCACTTTGGCAAAGCTGAATGTGTAATTCATTATGGAAGAGCTCCATGTGCTCAGTCTGATAGTTCCTGCTGGGTGAAATCAGTGTTGGTGAATTGTGGCTGCACAACAGGACCACAAACTAACACTTTCACACAGAAAAATAAGGCTGTGATCTAAAGTGTTCCTAATTACATCCACACATACACACAGTCTGTAGTTATGTGCACACACATATGCAAAGGTAGGACGTTGCTCAATACACTCAAGTGTTTCATGCTACTTAGCAGTAATAACATTGAGAGATTTCAGTCAACTGAGACAAAAAGAATCATTTGGGTTTTTGCTGCTACAGATTTTGTGTCTCTGATTGGGATTTTGTATTCAGCACATTCGTTTTGTTGGGATAGTAGTTCTTTTTAAATGTGTTATTCTTTATTTTGGGGTTACACGAAATCCATAAACTTTATCTAATGAACCAGAATGGCAAATATTGGCCGTGTTTCTGGAAACATCTGTGTGTATTTTTTTAATGTAAAAATCATTAAGTAGAACTTTTATTGCAGCACTTTTTACAGACCAGTTTTTCTCTGGGCTTTCAGTCACATGCTCTGGAAATTTTGTGGAATACATTAAAAATTAAAAGTTATTCACAACATTCATCCATCGGGTAATGTGTTACCTGATGGAGCTGGCTGCTGTTGAAGAAAAAGTTTTACTTTTGAAAATTTCCACTTCTTGGAATCTTTATTTAAGTCTATAGAAACTACTTCAACTTTCATGCTCATTTACAGTTTTATGCACTTTTTAAAAAAAGATTTCTGGAGCATGTTTGTTAGTAGAAATATGAACTTTCAGCCAAACACGGGATATTGTTGTTGTATTGATTCATTTTTCGCACACACTCCTGGCAGTGTGTCAAACATTACTCGATCGTCAAGTAACCTGTTTGTTTAGCTGTCAACATTTCTTCTAAGAGTTGCTGTCAGTCGATTGGCAAAAAAACCCAAATGTAAACTTGTTCACCTGCTGGAATCGAAAATGGAGCCCTTAAAATAAAAAGTGATGTCTGTCTGTAACTCTTAATGAATTTATTTCAGTCAAGCTGACCACAAAGTGTTTTCTTCTGCTGCTCCATACAAAGGATTTTTACAGGCCTATACATTAAAAATAGCAAGAGGAAAAAAGCAAAGACAGAAAAATAATTTGTTGTAAATAAAAAAAAATGTATTCTTGTGTGAATTTATGATTTTTTTATGTCCATATTTTTCACTTTACTTGCTTCAGATTTTGATCGTGTGCTGCTGTTGACCCGATTATTTGTTTTACTGCTGCAACCAAATGTCTCATTTGTTTTGTTTGACTGAATCTTCACCTTTATTTCTGGATCGAGACTCAGAAGCTGAAACCATGAACAGTTATAAGTACAAATAATTATGATTTTTATGGTTGCAGTACACAGTGTTTAAACACAATTGCTACTGCAGGCTGTAAGACAGTTTGAGTCACAAATAGATGTGTGTGTGTGTAGGTGGGGTGGGGTTGCTGAAGGGTTGGAGTGACAATGTTCATTTTGGTTTCTTTGAGCCCTTTAAATTGGTTCTACTTCACATTTGAGGCCAACCCATAAACTGAGGAGGAGAGTGCAAAGATGCTTCATTAACTAAAACAAATCCATGAAGTGATATTTTATTCCTTAAGTGCTTGAAAGTAATAAAAAGCAGTAGCTATTGTATTCATATTTTTGCCTTTATTTTATGCGCTAAATGCCTTAAAAATACCTTAAACCTAAAACTACAACTACCCCCATCCTTTGCTCTTCTTCTTCATAATCCAGTTAATCAGACTGGCCTTGTGACCTTTTGTGGGCATCCTGCCACCATGAGGTTTAAGCCAATAGATTTTACTAATGACATCTTCATTTCATTTCTATTGAAAATAAAACGTAAATCTTGGAAGGAAGGACTGAATCCACAACGAGAGTAGTTTATGCAAGTATAAGTAGTTTCATGACTTCTCCAGGCCTGTTTTTTGCTTTTTCACGTTTTAATCTCACAAAGAACAATGACCATGTTGCAGTACCACAGACAAAAACAAATAACCTCATTAATTTACATGAAAATGTGTGTGCCTATTTTCTTTCTTTCTTTTTTCAAAAATATTTAACATAGCTACAGCACCAAAGTTTCTTAGAAGTGATTACAGCAGCTCTGCAGACACCACGGTCCACAGTTTTGGGCTGAAACTCTGTTTATTAAATGGAAAAGAACAAATTGCAGTAAACTGGAGTTGTAAAGGCCACACATGGCAAACCAACGACCGCATACAGCTTTCTCACCAGAAACCAGCGTTTGCGCGTCTCCAGGCTGAGAGTTAAGGAGCAAATCGTGACGCCCTTCCCGCCGACTTTACAACCGGAGAAAAGTGGACAGCAAATAAGATCTGTCAGAACCTAAATGTGCGTCTAAACTTTCATTTAAACATATAGGAATTAAATGTTATTATATAACTTAAATTAAACATTTTGACTGCTAAATAACACTTTTAGGGCGATTCAGCAATAAAAGAAAATAAAATCAAAAGGTTTGTAGGCTTGTATAAAAAAGGTATTTATTTACAGTATTCTATCGGACTTCATTTTTAGATTTTAAATAAAAAAAATATGACAGGACAGAGGACAGTCCACACAAAACGGAATCCACGCAGGTATTTTTAACAGTACTTGTATACAATTCTAAATTTTAAAGCGTATTTAAAAACTATCAATTCCACGCGAGTTTTCTTCGTGGAATAAAATATTTGGAAACCTTCATGGGTCCAAATGCCGTCACGTAGAGGTTTATTGAGAACGCAGGCACAAATAGCTTTTTAAAAAACTCAGCTTCCCGAAAAGACTCATTCATTTAATAGATCGTGCAGCGCCTGGGCAGCGGTTTGGTGTCGCACAGCTTTTAATTAACCCTCCAGGGTGATGTTTAAAACAGCAAATCAAAGCCATCGGCATCATCAGCGCCATCATCAGCACCATCATCATCCTTCTGGCAGCTTCAAGTGTGGTCAACACGTGGGACTATAGATTGATCTCATTAGCAGCGATCAGTGAAAGTCAATTAGTCCTGCTGCCAAGACAAATTCGTTAGAGGGGACCTGATTCCTAACTAAAAGTGTAGTTGGCAATTTTTTGTTATTTTATTTGGATTTTTATTAAATTTTGCGGACGCCCAAGCAAATAATGGACATCTGTGCAAAGTTTTTTTTTTAAACGTGGACTAAAAATGTTTCAAATGTTTGAATCAGTTGTTGCCTATAATAATAATAATAATAATAATAATAATAATAATAATAATAATAATAATAATAATGTACTTGCGTAATAATTCAGATCATAATGTTAAACTTGCTCAAGTCTGATTTCTTGTTTAATGCAATAAAAGCCGGAAAACTAGCACTACAGTTTTTACTCATCACTCTAAAACATTTGTTTTCTAAATCCGATCGATTCGTTCCTTCTGTGGTTTGTCAGAGTCACGTTTCCACAAATTAAGAGCTGATGAGATGCTGTTATTTGATTCTTTAATTGTCGGAACGAGGACACGCGCGGTAATTATGACAAATGACTAGGCTCCGATATTCTGAAAGTGTTTGACAGGCTGAAAATAACCGTAGATTAACGACGTGACCCCGCCACTTCCTCCTCCATATTTCTCACAGACGATTTTTTAGCCTTTAAAAATAACAATAACACTCATTAAAGGCTATAACGTTTGTGTCAACTTCTCCAAATGGCCCTCTGAGCAGAAAAAGAGGAGGGGGGAGAAGGGAGCGTTTATTTACTCTCTCAGCGGTGAGGTGGAGAGGACGTGCAGTGGCATTTTTTTTATTTATTTATCTATTTGTATTTGTTTGTTTGCGCTGAATTTATCCAGGTTCTTGTCGGCTTCGGCAGTGACGTATACCAAAAGAAAAGTTGGAAATGTTAACCTCGATTCTCACAGTGGAATTCCAACGGCAGCCCAGGGATTAGATCCCGCCTCTGTAGTGTCAAAGATATCGGCTTCATTTTTGCACACCCAGCGGGGATGAGGCCTTGTTTAAAATGTTTTCTAATAAAAATTGTGATAGGGCTATGCAAATATTCACAAAGCATAAGTCACACCTGCGCACGTCTACATGACTCAGTCTGTTTTCAAAATTCATTATTGGTGTTTTCTTCTTAAATGTAGGGCAAAACAAAGCGCCCTGCTGAGGTCAACAGTCGTGGGGAAAAGATTTATTACTCCGAAGTTAGACTTGTAAGGAGACTTCACTGACCATGTCCACCATCAGCATCATACTTCACTGACATCAGAGTGTTAATGGTAAATTAATGGTCATTTTGAGGGGGAGACCGTCAGGGATGATGCATTGCCAAAACTCACTAGAAGATTCCTTCCATGCGCGCGGCTTTTCGCAGAGCTCCGTTCGTGCGGTCTGCGCGCGGACGCTCGCCAGCAAGTCATGAAAAGAAACACGTTTCGTTTTCAGCCTGTCAAGAGAACTACTTTTGTCTGCGATTTGATTTGTTTCCAAGAAATGATGAATGATAACTTGGGATAGCAACAGGGGCTAAAACAGTTCGCTGAGGATTATTTCAAATAATAAGAAAAAAACGTGTTATTTTGAGCTTCGTCCCATCCTTTTAAAACATTTTTTCATCAGCATTTCACTTACTTTCCTGCTGGGTCGTGTCGCTCCCGCTAGTCAGCCCCGGAGATTCCAGCATATTTCTCCCCGTCTCCCCGACGCTCTCGTCTGCCTGGGTACCGACCATTTCCCCGGCCTCTTCCAGATCCAACAGATGGCTGACTGAGAAGTTCTTTTTGGCTTGCAAGTTGTCCAGGTTAGACGTGATTGGGCTCTCCAGGCGGTTTGGTATCGTAGCTTGCCTGTCCATTACATGTGCATAGCTAGAAGTCATGACGCAAGTGGGAACCAGCGGAAAAAAAGAGAGCGGTAATAAGAAAGAGAAGCGCAAGTGAGCCAAGTAGATCCGTGCATGCAGAAAGCACTAGCAGCGCCTCTAGAAAAACACAGCCAGATAAAAACTCGGGACTTCCGAGCAGAGGGTGGATCTGTTCACATCCAAATCAGCAACGGAGTTCTCAAACGAACTTGTTCCTGCTTTCCCCACTAAATCTTTTTACAGCCAATACATCCAGCAGTACGAGTCAGAGAAGAAAATGACCGACCCGTGTTCGTCCAGTCGCGTTTTTTTTTTCAATTTCAAGAAATCATATAAGAAGAAGAAGAAGACGTTCTCTTCCTCCTCGGTTTGAGCCACATATGAGCAGGAAGAGTGGCCGCTGCTGCTGATGACGACCAGATGCGTAAAGTTCTGTGTGCGCACAAATCTGGCTCAGCTGCAGCTAGAGGCACGGAGGCAGGACGTTACCGCCTCACCTTCAGGCTAGCTTCTCTCTCTCTCTCTCTCTCTCTCACACACACACACACACACACACATACACACACACACACACACACACACACACACACACACACACACACACACAGCTGGAAAGAGAGACTTGCTGCACTACGAAAGTGGGCCGATTTTCAACCGCACTCTTAATAAGAAGTCCGTAATTGCGTGCTAACGCTTTTGCTGTGTCTGACGTTTTTCATGACCCCACCACCCTCTTCCCCCTTCAGCTGAAAACATCACATCAGCAGCATCAACAGCCCGCCTGGTGTTGGCCGTTTTTCTCTGATAAACCTCAGCTTGAGAGTCCTTACGGGGGATGCAGGAGGCAGCAGAGTGTGAAGGGAGGCACGCTGTTATCTTTGTGTGCTGATAAACCCACTCTGAATGTCCTGCGGTGTGCCACCAGTTAAATCAACCATAACCAGTGCCAGTCAGTCTATCCACAGGATTGTCCGCATGAGTGCTGGCTGAGCTAGAGAAATGATAGAAGCAAATTACAGGGCGACTATGGCACCAACCATCCATTCTTTTAGATTTAGATTTGAAACTGAAAACCGTTCCTTAAACTACAAACTAATTACCAAGGCCAGCGAGAGGTCCCACAAACATCACTCGAAAGTGTATTTTTTATAATAGTGATAGTTGTTTGTATTTTATCGTGATTTTTAACAATGTTTTATTCTTCATTTTTTAGATCGCGAAAAAGAAACGCACGAGTTTTACATTTCTTGACAGTGTATTTATTTGTATGTTACACGTGATGTTCCTGCCACTAAATACATTCTAAAAACAAAAGAAAAAACAAACAAATTTTTTTTTTTAAATTTTTGGGTCAACCCACACTTTGTTAGTGCATCTACAAATGTGTTTAGTGGGCACCATGTCTAATCCTTGGTTATCTATATACAGGCACTTGAATAGCCACTGAACTGTCTGGCCTTTAAAGAAATTGAAAAAAAAGGAATTTTTTCACAATTTTTTTAAACTTTATAATTGCAAAATATGCAAAAATCTACATGAGCTGCACTTAAAAATGCAGATCCCATTCAATACATTGATGAATTGTCTTACATGACATCCTGTTCACAAATATTGTCCAGGATCTAATATATTAATTTACCAGCCAACCAGAGCCTGACAGCCCTCCCCTGATAGCTTCATGATAGTTTTACCTCTGTCATCACACCATTAAAATATTACACCAGACTAGGATTTTCAGGTACTTTTACAAATTCCCCTTCCAGTCCATAGCTGAATGCTGAACTGATGGCCTTAAACAGTTTCAGTTTCACTGGTGCCAGAAAAATTTTGATATGTAATACAAGGCAAAAATTCTGATTATCAGCTGTAATCTTTTCAAAGCATTGAAAATTAAAGTCAGAAATTCTGGATACAGACCAAAAGACATATCGAGGCGTGTTATATGAAAAGGTAAAGACCATACAAGTATCAAAGCGTGAGTCTAAATGATCCCCCGTGAGGAAGAACCTGGCAACGGTCAGAAGGAAAAACTCCCTTTTTTTAGAGAAGTGAGATGAAATAAGAGACAGACGGAGAAAAAACAGGAGCATAGCTAGGCCACAAACAAACACACAAACAAAAAAGAAAGAAATACAATGTGAATGTATTGAATTTCCTCAAACTGGAGATCTGGGGGGGATTTCCATGTTTCAAATCAGCTAAGGATGAAACAGCCTGAGTATGAAAAAAAGCAGTAAGAATCATTTATACTGGTACTAGAATCGTAGGGGATTACCAGCACATTTGCCAGTTTTTCCTTTCTTTCTTTCTTTCTTTCTTTCTTTCTTTCTTTCTTTCTTTCTTTCTTTCTTTCTTTCTTTCCTAGATAAAATATAGTGGAGTGAAATCTAGAAAAGCATGAAATGCTTTGGTTATTGACTCCTGTCTCATACACAAGCTAGAGGTTAGCTGACTGAGGGAGGTTGAGGGATGAAATGGAAGGAGCTAATGTTGTTGTAAATGAAATGGTACTTAATTTTTCTACTAACTCAGCATTAAAAACACTTTTATATATACAAGTGTTTCTTTGCAACTCTTGTCCAAGGAAGCTTCAGACTAAAAGAGTGTGTGTGTGAGGGGGGGGGGATTGAACCGCTTAGCTTCCGATTCGTAGATAACCTGCGCTACCTCACGAACCACAGCCACCCAGTTATGGCAGTGGGGTCATGTATTCAGATGGCAAGAGTTGACTCTAGGCTCTGAGGTGCCATAGACGTCCTGTAGCTTCCAGCCCCTGATCTGGGAAAAGAACACTTGATGCCATCAAAGGGCCACCGATTGAATCCAGATGTGCCTCGCTCGCTCTTTCCATGTATTTAATGAAGGCACAGGGATAGAGTAGACTTTTTCATCATTAGCTTTCCCCCAGATTCGCTTTTCATGGCTACAAGTCGATTCTGGTGCCAGCTAAGGGAAAAAAAGAAGAAGAAGAAAAAAAAAAGAAAGAATGAAAAATGGGGGGAAAAGGCCTCCCCATGACTCAAGCTCAGTGTTCTCATTCAGGGCCCCTATTCTTTGTTCTGAGCTCAATGTGAAAGTGACTTGTTTGCCCTGGCTGCTACAGTTTGTCTGTGGCAAATCGAAATGTCCAAACATCTCTGAGACGAATATGCCATCCTGCAGAAGTGATGTTAGCAGGAAAAATCTGTGCACGTGGCTGAAATGGTTTAGAAATCAGTATCAGGGTTAGCACAAAAGTACTTTGCAAATGATTTATTTGTGCACATTATTTTGCTGTTACAATATATGGGTTTAATTTATGAATGGAACATAATCTAAAAACACCAAGCCTCAAACACATTTAAAGCACTTCAGAGACAAATGATAACATGGTTGAAATAAAAAAATGAGTATTCCACTTATTTCAGCTTCATTCAATAGCTTGCACGTATTTAATGTTTCCAATAAATATCATTGTATCAGTCTGTGCATTCTAACATAGCTGACAGACTGACAGAGCAGCCCAAAACAGGAACATAGGCCATCAAAGTCAGAAATATTCAGTCATAAATGAATTCCAAGATGTAGAACAGTCCAAGTGTTGTGATCACGTCATACCAGTAACATAAGCACTGCTTTAATGAGACTGTTTTAAAAAAAAAACATGCCTAACCAAGTTTAACATTACCATATGAATACAAAAAATGTATGCTATCCATTTCAGTGTTGTTGTTGCAACACTTTTTTGTATTTATTCTACATTAATGTGACTTTCTTTATTCCCCAAATCACAACCAACTGTTGATTACAAGCTTCAAGTGGTTTTGTGTGTGTGTGTGTGCTTTTTTACATGATGTGTTACATCATCTGTTTGAGTTTGACAGGCAACTTCTGGGCTCAGATTTAACTTCAGTAAAGTGCATCTCACAAATCTTAGGGCTGTGCACAAGCCAAAAATAGGAATGGTCATAAATTAATGCAAAGTTTCACAAAACGGGTTTTGGTGATTTTTGAGTGCAACCTGATCACAGACTCCTGAAACTTTACTCTCTATTTTATGTCAGAACTGAAAGTGTGTAGAGGGATAATTAGAGTGTGCACTGTTTTGCAGTTGGTGGAGGGAAAGTAAAAAAAGTCTTTATGAAGCATGTCTAAACATGTTCTTTCCCTTGAACTATTCTATTATATTTTTTGTTTGACTTGTTAGTTTTCAGCCTGCATCTGCACTCTATAAGGCTTCCATCCACACAGAAGAAAATACAGACTGTAGAACAAATTTGACACATTCTGGTTGATGAACTTTTTAATATGTAATGTTAAAACAACCACTTTCACAATCCAAAATTAATGTCAAAAAGAAATTATACTTCTATAATAGTTCGAATTGAGCCGCAAGCTGTACATTGATGGATTCCATTAAATAAATTTTCAGAATTCACAGATGACACGACCTAAATATTTACAATGCATATGCATTGTAAATACATAGGCATAGAAAAATACAGTGACTTATATGCTGATGTTAGTTTGGTTGTGTATTGGATTTATTTTTCAGGTTTTGTGATATTTTCCATTTATATTTAAAGTCATATCTCCAAACTGAACTTTGCTGCTTTTGTTTAGTTCATTAGATTGTTATTGAACTTGGAGAAAACAGTGCATCATGTCACTTACAGTGTAGAAATGTTTTTAAAATAAGCAACCAAAAAAGATCATCTGACTACTTTTGGATTACTCGAAGATCAAACATGGAAAATGTTGCACCTTATACAAAAACGGACAGTCTCATAAGTGTGTCATTCCACAAATGTTTTCTCTTTATGTGCACAGAAACAATTTAAATGCAAATGTAGCAGTTACAGCTAGTCAAATCAAATGACTCGTGCACTGTGTGAATTCTGCAACATGTACTTAGAATGCGCAGTAATAATATTAATACTGTATTCTGTCATTGCACTTCTTCCACTACTTGCCAGTCAAAATATACAGATTTAAACCAAAACCTCCCTCTTGGTCGTAATGTGTTTTCTTTGTCTGCTCATTGTGCATTAGCTCAGTCCCTCTGTGTAGCCTTGGCCCCGGGCTGAGGATGATGATGATGATGAGGGGCCCGGCCCGCCGCCGCCGCTGTCCAGTGACCCCTGGTGCTGATTGGAGTAGCGTTTTGGCCCCTGTCCTGTTTTATTTCCCTAATTGGGAGTAAATGGCCTCCTTGTTGACTCTTTACATCCTGTGCAGGGAACCATATGTTGCACACACGCCCACCCCCTGCACGCCGCCTGATTGCAGCGGCTGCGCCGGGATTTCTCCTCGCATACCGACCGCTGCGGCTCTCCCACACAGATTCTAAACTGATTACAGTTTTCAGAGACAGCTATCGGGGTTTAAGTAGGAATGGCGATAGATCAATAACCAAAGACCCCAGAACTGTGCAAATCATCTGACCTTGTTATCGGCCTACTAGGCTGAACTTCACGCATTCTATTCATTTATGCGTTTATATGTCGTAATGCTGATTTTCCTATTATGAGATCACGAATGGATAATATTGCTTAAATAAGCAATGTGTTTAAATTAAAAAAAAACACACACACACACAACTATACAACATAAAGTGCCTAGTGAGGAACAGACGGCAAAAACCGCGAGCTTTGTATGAAAATATAGAATATTCCAAACTTTGATGGCGATAAAAGACGTTCGCGCACAAACAGGCATATACAATTTATCTCCATTTAGAATGTGCAAAGTAACTCCAGCTGTCAGATAAACGCGGTGTAACAGTAATTGCGCGTAATTGCGAGTAAATGTACTTCATGTATGTGTCCCCTCTTTATATTTTATGACTGGTTTTGTTCCGCTGCTCTCTCCATTGTTGCAGGCGGCTCACATGCAGCACTGTTGTAACTGTAAACGGTCTGTGGTGTTCCGACATAAAAAAGCAAATCTGCTCCTGATTAAAACAACACGGAGAGTTTACAGAACAAGTGGCCGTGTGAGATTAATTCGGCCGCGCTGATTCTCATTATTACAAAGCCCCAGAAACCGCTCGGAACAGCCTGCAACCAGGGACTCTTTAGAACTCATCATCATAAGACATACTGTGTAAATAAATAACTACTTCTCCTCATAAAGTCTTGGGTCCGATATTTATGTGTTTAAGATTTAATTCGTCTTTGTTTAAAGTTAGGGTGACTAATTTCATTTGATATATAAATGCATATGACTATTTGTTTTAATAAATGAGTTTATTTTTATTTCTTTCTCCCCTGAAATAAATTTCTTTTCCTTTTAAAGTAAAACAGCCTTGTCGAAAGATTTCTTTGAAAGTGTAGCTGAAACAGGCACGGCACGATTTCAACTCTATAGTTCACATTTACAAAGATTGAATCTACTGGCGGGATCCTGAGCATTAATTCGGCTCAAGTATTTAAAATTCAATCAGAAACAGAAGTGACATTTGTTTCATTTACTGGTTAGTTTCTTAATTTCCAGAGCAGACCGTTAACAGAATAAGGAGGAGATCCCGTATAAAACACCGTTTCCGCTCAAAAACGTTGATGGCACACATGCTTATCTTGTGCCGTGGTACTGAGGTTGAGTTCAGAGTTCACTCTGCGTGGAGGTGAAGTCCGGCTCGTCCAGATGGCTGATATTTTTAAGAAAACTTGATTTCCCCCCCCACCCCCCGTTTCTCTGTGGCTGCCGGACTTCTCGGGTTTCAGGGTCTTTCTCGACCTGTCGAGGGACGGCAGCGCCACATAAATCACACTTTACTTTATAAACCCTCTGCTCTCTGAAGTCCGACTCAGGACCCAACACACACACTCTCTCACACACATACACACATGTATTTCCAATGTACAAGCGATTGCTGTAGATTGAAGCCCCGTTGGATGCCTTAATCTGCGCTGCCTGTATCTTCTCATTTTTCTTTGTCATAATTTAGAACACATTTCCTTTCACAGGGAGTCCCCTTCGGAGTTATCTGGAAGGACTGCAACAATTTTAGACTAAAACTGCAGCAGTGATGAATCGAATGCAGAATAAACAATCTTATTTTTGAGCATATGGGAGAATGTAAAGTCTAATATTGTCAATAAAAATAGAAGAAACGTTAATAAAAGCAGCCGCAGAATAAAATAAAATAGCTGAAAACAAAAGTATTTTTGCCGTGTTAACATACATATTTTTTTTAATCAAATAGTTGCTTTCTAGTGCAAAACTTATTGAATATTAGTTAAAAGATGGAAGGGCAGGAATTAAAAACAGTCATGAGATTCTACAGGGACCGTGTTTGTGTCAGGTGTGCTCAGATTGTCATGTTTCTGTGTGTGACTAAACTAGGGTCATATTTGTGCTGTGATTCCTTCAGTACACAGAGCAAGTGGATATTATAAAGTCATCTAAATCTGACTTGTGCATTGCATGCCAAATGGTTGCATTCATGCTGCTAAAGTTACTGTATATTCTGGTTATTTATGTCATTTTTACTTGTGTGAAATACTCACCCTGGAAAGATCAAACGATCTGACTGAGTGACTACACAAACTACAAATCAGACCGGATGTTTTTTTGCAAGCTTTTGGTATGTGACAGCGTTTCAGACTAACCAACCCTCTCATGTTGCCACAGCTACTCATAGATGGAAGCAGCATTTAATGATGCAGCCGGTCCAAGTTGAGCTACATTTCTAAAGTCTGTAAGAGTCAGTTCAGAATGTTTTACAGATAAAGAGCTGTGACTTAGGACATATTTGAAAACGGCATTTATCTTAGCGATTAACTTTGAAAACACTACTTTAAGGATATTCAAGATTCTACTGCAGACCAAAGTGACATGACAGACATTTTTATGTGTACATAGTGTGAATCAGGGGAGTCATTTATGTGGATTAAAAATGACAATATTTTCCTCCTAAATATAGTATAAAGATCAGTATAGAGGTATGAAGCTGCATAAAATTACAATACTCCTGAAATGCACAATTCAAAATAGCCGAGTTATATAGCCTATATGAGAGTACACTAGATTACATTTTATTTTTAAATGGATGCTCAAAAAAAATGACATAATAATCTGTTTTAGTTCATTTGGGTAATTGGGAACAGAATCCTAGAGGTTCTACAGGGACAGACGGACGGTGGTCACTCTCCTTCTGTGAACTTAAACCTTCCGACTAATTAAAAAGCTGCTTTTACGGTCTCCCCTTCAGACAGCCAGATGTGACCGGGGAGCTGTAAAATCTCAAAGCAGTATACAAAAACACTGCACTTTGAAAAACTTTGAGAAAGCGATTGGAGACCCAAAGTGGTCACATTGTAAATTCCTTCCCACACAGCAAGCTTCAGTTCTGTAGATAACCTTCTACCAAAAAAGATGAACGCAAAGAAAATACAAATGGATATTTTCAATTTAAAAAAAGTTTATTTTAGTAAAATATTACCCTTTTGTACATCTCTAAAATATGATGTTTTAAAATATTTTTTTTTACCCCATTTAAATAGCCTTTATGTATTTTCTGAACACACAAATGAATCAGACTTTGGTCATTTTCACTTACATAGATTTACATTTACATTAGATTCTTATACATTTTCTGACACGCTGTCAAAAATGTACGCTAAGAGAAAAGATAAGCTTGGAGTATGCAGAAACACATGCAGCTGAGAGCATACATTAACAGATATCACCTTACCGTGCAAGCCCACTGCTCCTTAGCTGAACTGACAAGAGGGGCTTTGTGAAATACAAGCCCAGCACCAGCAAATAGCGTCATCTACAACACATAAGTCACGACAGTTTGTATTCAGAACAGAAAGGGATTAATGATTAATGCCTCACTCCATATGCATGAAACGCCGGCTTTCTGCAAAGTAAACACAACCAGTCCTTCCACTTTTACAACAAAGACACAACAATCAAAAACACTCATCTTCTGAATTCGACCCATGCTCAGAGATGTGATGGAAAACCATGTTTGGAAGAAGAGGACTGCTTTTTAAGCACACACAAACATAAAAGTGCACACCTGAAGATAACAGCTACAAGATACCCTTCGATTTACCCAGCAACTGAACACGACTCTGGCCAGTCTATTGCTTTAAATATTTCACTCAAAGCCAGCGGGGATACAGTACTCGTGTTTCTCAAGCCCGATATATTAATATTCTACAAACTCTTTATTTAACAAAAGGAGGTAAAGTTCTCAATGTTTAAACAATTAAATAGAAGCAGCCTCACAAATAATAATAAAAAAAATGTGTGAAACACATAACACCAGAAATCAGACCAGATGTTCTCTGTGAGCTTTCGCTACATGAGTTTTTCAGACTAACCAATCGTGTTAGTAACATACAGCTTTCTATGAGCTGCGACTTTTTAAAACAAAAATACAACCCAAAACATAACGATGCTTCTTCTGTATTAACCAAGGCTGTCAAGGATGCCAACATGGGAAACTTATCAGCTGGAGAATCATGTTGTAAGTGTTTTTCGCTTTGTATTGTGTCTTTTTTCTCCCTCCCCTTCGTCGATCTGGAAACGATGCTTTGCTAGCGATCCGTCTGTCTTGTCAGTGTAAAGTTGTAATTTAAAAAAATAAAATAAGTATTGATTTTAAACAGGCATACTATGCTGTGGGGAATAATTTTCTGTCATAGTTACAGTACAAAGTTATTTGATGCAAATGCCATGTTTAACTAGATGATAACAATGACGTGACTCGTGTGCTCTGGCCTCAACAGTCATTACATTTTAGACTGAGGTGTGGCAGTGATCGCCACAATCTCATCAGCTGTTCTGCCCACATGTGATGGTCAACACCTTGATACAGACACTTGATACAACATCTTTGTACAATTTGTCACCCATCAATATATAACAGATATTTATAGAGCACATAACAGATTAAGATTGCCTCACGACACAGCCACAGATTCACTCTGAAGACAGTTTTCTAGTGTTTTACAGTCTTGCTCAGAATCTCCAGTCTCTTCCTTCACAGTCTCTTTCTCTTTAGGTCCACAATTTTTAGTTGATTCCACCTTTACCTCCTGACTCTCCACAGAGCCATTTTCCTTTTCCACGTCTTTCTGCACCTCTAAGTTTCTCCTCTCCTCTTCCTTTTGCCTCTCCAGCTCCTCTTCAGAAGCCTGAAGCTGTAGCTGCTGCATCAGTTCCTCCAGCTTGTGGGCTTTGCGCAGCTCATTTTGCTGGATGATGGCACAGAGATGCTCCGTCAGCTGTTCCTTCACCTCAGTTTTCTTGTGAAGGTCCAGCTTGGCTATCACGTATTCAGCTTCTGCCCTCTCATAACGCTTTCTGTGGAGAAATAAGAGAAGAAAATGACTAAGAAACATGAAGAGGATCAAAACAGTACACTCAGAAATGACATGCTGTTTTTGAGCTCAATTTCCCTCACGAATAAGTAACTGTTTTATTTTATTTAGAATATGTGCTGAAAAAGATCCAAGTATGTTCATTTATATTTCATAAGTGCTATGACCAAATATCCTTGGTCATATGACCAATGTGTTAGGAAATGTGCTCATTTGTTATTTCTGCTTTTTGTCAAACCTTAACCACTTAGGAACACAAATGGAGTTCACAACATTTTTCAAGAAAAACAATCCTGAGAATTTATATAAGAATAAACAAAACTCAAACTTAAATTAATAATGATTCAACAAATAAACACATTCTGGTTCCAGGAAGTCAAAGACTTGTATATAGTAGTAAAAGTAGTAATTTCTTAACAATTCATCTAAAACAGTTTCTATTGTTAATAGTGACATTAAATAATGGACTAAAGTAAATAAAGTTAACGCAGTAACTAATAACTTCAATTCTTACTGAACTCTACATTTAGTGAGTAAATATCAAAAGCCTGCTTAAGTTTCTCCATTTTGGGAACAGAGCTTACGTTCTCTGCTCTCTGTGTCACAGCACACAGCATTAGTTATTTTCCTCTCTCACATTTCGTGAAGACCGTCTTCCATTCTGCCTTATCCTAACCATCTAACTGTACCAATACACGCTAGTCAGTCGGAGGCACAGTGAGGGCATGTCTTCACAGAATGCAATCATTGATACTGGGACTGACAAATACTGGAGACCAGAGTTCATGGACGGTGAAAAGATGATGATTTGTTTGATGATGAAGTTTGTTAAAATTAATGTTTAGAAACTACACACACACACACTTTACTTATTCGGCAACTAACAAAAAGGTCAGTTCAGCAGTGCTTGCATATACTTTAGGTTTTTTTTTTTAAATTTTCTTTCATTTGGTGCTTATTATGTCTGGAACACCGTGCACTTCAATGAATGCAAAAAAATGACATGCAGAGTTGGTGACTGAACTAAAACCGACTGTACTGGCAGTGTCTCGTAACCCGCTGAGAGCAGATGCTTATTCTCTCAGAATGTCTGAATGCAGAAATATTGTTTTAATTGCAAAGGACAGAAGACCACATGGTGTTTGGAAACACTGTGGTAACAAACCAGATGATGGCAAACATTTCCAAAAATCAAATTTCACCTCTAGCTATTATGTTGCATCTCAGCAACATCTTAACATCTGACTAAATCAGCATAATCATAACAGAATCCAGTGTACCGAGTGTGTGAAGGTCGGGTTTGTCTTTTCATTATACAAACACCTGTAATGATACAGGGCTAATGTCACTACATGACAGGCTGCAGCTTCATGAACTAGGACAAATACAGAGTTACCATATCACAGGATAAGATAAGATAAGATAACTCTTTATTGTCATTGCACAGTCATACATAGTACAGTAGTACAATGAAATTGGAAAAACTGTCCTACGTCGGCACTACATATAACACAACACGACAGAAGACTGTTTACACTGGGAAAGTAAAACACCATAATACAAGATACAGGTTTAACTTCCTGTATTTCATGATAAATGACTCATGATTTTAGCTGTTCTGTCCTCTGCATGGTGCATATATTGTGAAAGGTTACACGAGTACTGTAGGGGGCAGTGTTTCTATGGTTTCAAAGCACAGCCTGTACTAGCAAGAATTTATACTTTTGAAAATAAAAGCAATAAAAAGCAACACACCCCTTAGGAGTTACTGTTCAACAAATTGAATGACAGCAGAAACTGTTTTCGGAGAGGCTCCAGGAAGAACATCAACGTGACGCTAAGGCTCCAATGGCTGTTTCACACAGCATTTATCTCCACTCTCATCACTGTGTCATATATAGATCTGACTCAGGGCAAAGAATAAATGAAATGGTAAATGGCCTATATTTATATAGCGCTTTACTAGTCCCTAAGGACCCCAAAGCGCTTTACACAACCAGTCATTCACACATTCACACACTGGTGATGGCAAGCTACATTGTAGCCACAGCCACCCTGGGGCGCACTGACAGAGGCGAGGCTGCCAGACACTGGCGCCACCGGGCCCTCTGACCACCACCAGTAGGCAATGGGTAAAGTGTCTTGCCCAAGGACACAACGACCGAGACTGTCTGAGCCGGGGCTCGAACCTGCAACCTTCCGATTACAAGACAAACTGCCAACTCTTGAGCCACGATCGACCCATATGAAGTGTTGACATTAAAAACAACCTTTGATGGTCTACAACAATCTGAAATATAACCACAATCTATAATGGCACTGATATCCATACTGTATCTAAAAGAAAAACAAAGTCACTGTAACATCACCCACCGATTCAGACTCTGCATTTTGAATCATCGACACTTGTATTATGGCTGTTTCCATGATGATTTTTCTGAAAGCCAGGACTGCCTGTATTTAGATCAGATGGTGGACTGCTAAACCAAGCTTCGAGGGATAACACTAGCAAGTTTATTTAGCAGTCTGCCTTTTTAAACTGTGCAGATTCACTACAGAGGTTCACATACACAGTACTGCTAATCAGCACGATGTAGAAGACTAATAAAAATCATTAAAAATTCACTCAGGAAAAACTAGCACAAAATTCTTGGATGGTCTGTAGCGCAGAGTTACTGTCAGGTGATAAGCAGTTGAACAAAAGCAGCTGAATGGAGGAACTGCAGTTTTGGCATTTCCATGTTTATTTTCAGCCACTTGCATTGGGATCAAGGAAATTTGTCAATATTCATCCCTAGTGGAGAGTGACACTTCAACTGGTCAACTGACATGCATGTGTGGATGCATTCTAATGCCTAAGGTGTGACCTAACTAATGTGATTGCATCACAGGTACCAGGTGTGAATTGGGCATAAGTGTACTGGTGGGCCATGAAGTCATTAAAAACACATCTGTGCTTTTAATATTGTGACAAATTCACATCAGCTGTGGAAAAGGGTTTACTGACACTTTCTTTTATATTTTTTCCTGATGGTAAGGCTACCTTGCAGCTGAGTAGTCCCAACTGGCTTGCTCTATCTTTCCTCTCAGGATGCCAATGTCACAAGACACCATGTCGTCGAGGGCTTGCAGCTCTTTCTGGATTCTCTTTAGCTTTACAGTCTCTTCCTGAGTCTGTTTGGATCTGTGGAAAATAATAAACCATTCACACATATTGTTTTTTTGCCTTGACCTTAATCGTTGCAGTTTTGAGGCACATTTATATTCATCATGTTGACTTGATACTCTAGTGATATTTAAAGGGGGCCTCTTTTGAGCCTCTGTGTTCATAACAACGATCAAAAGAATGAAACTATATATACACTTACTTCTCAGCGATAGTTTTTGCCAGCAGAGCTTTCTTGCGTTTGTTCCTCTCTTCGATGATTTTTTGCTCTTGCTGAAGTTGCTCCAGACGCGTCTTTTCCCGTCTGCCATCACACAAAATGAGAATTTAAACAAATGCATTTGCAATTTCATCTCAGAAAGACCAAACAAAAAACATCAGGATTATGAAAGGAGCAGTGTCTTTCAAAATCGTTCTAATTTACAAACACAACAGCACCCTATGGTATGGGTTTGGCAAATTATTATTATTAAGATTTTGATCATTGTGTGTTGATATTCTGATTCCGTTTTTTCCAAGTATCTGGTGCAGATCAGAATCTGAATCAGAGAAACCTTATTCATCCAAGAGAGAAACTGAGTAAGATGTGGACAGTGCTGAGGTAGTATGCATGAATTTAATGAAATGTGAGCCACATGTGTACAAGACCGACAGTACTGTCATTTATACATCACTCAAATCATCATATAATATGCTTGCTTTGACAGCCAAAGATAACCAAAAGAATCATGCATCATTCTTGTGGATATCACTTTGATCCACATCACCCACCAACCAAGGCTCCACACCCTCCACGAGAACAACAGTCCCTAGCAAAATCGTCCTGCTTCTGCAAGAAAGTTCAACACTTGCAGTGCAAAAAACACTCCTCAGGAAGCGTTAAAGGAGCAGGACAAAGAACCCAGAGTTTTTACAGGTCTCCCAAACTACACACATCTAAATCTGTTCCAAATCTGAAACAAGTCTGTTCCATAGAGGCCATATTTTGGAAACCCACAGGAACCAAAGGATCCACAGCCACTGTTACAATGACAGGATACCCTGACAAGTCCTGTGTCCTGGAAGCATGGAAATCAATAATTTCCAATGATTTGTCTATACAGAAGCACAGGCGTTTATTTTCCACAACCATCACTTTTATGTTTGACTAGAACATTAACTAAACATTGATACAGCACTGATGAGTGCTAATTATCCAGCCGCAAAGTTGGGGCAGAGAGGAGCCATCTACTGTGGTAAGTTAAAGTTTTGTTTCTCACCCAGATAGACTGCAGATACACGCAAAACCACAACACACATTAATGATACAAATCACTGCTAGAAACCAAATATACAGAATTACAGTTAGGTCCATAATTTATTGGACAAAGTGAGATTTAAAAAAAAAAAAAAATCAGTTTTCTCTTTGTAGAACACCACAGTGGATTTTGGATCAAACAATCTGCATGTGACCAAAGCGCAGATCTTCAATTTATTTTAATGGATTTAACAGAAGGATAATTTCAGCTACTAATCTTTTTGGAACATTTTCTGCAGGACTGTCTCTGAAACCCAATGACATATATAATGATTGCTGTGAAATTTTAGCTTTATATATGAAAAACTTTCCTAGACTTTTATTTTTAAAGACGTATTAACTAGAGTCCGTTGATATGATTTCAAATCAATGTCACGATTGAATGTCAACATTCAACAATGTCAACATTTCCTGGCCGGAGGAGTTACGTGATAACCCATTCAGCACTACATTATTAAGGGGGCATTGCATACTTCTAACAAAGTCAAGAACACTCCCAAGGAGGTGGGTATTATTATCAACGTCTAAAATCAAGAGGTACTTTTATGTGGGGAAATGCAAAGGTTTACTACTACTAATTACATTCAAGAACAAGAAGACCAGAGTAGACTTTACCAAAAAAACATCTGAAAGAGCCTGCTGAAAATTAATTCTTTGGCTAAATAAAATCAGCATGAATTTGTATCAGAAAGACAACCAGATAAAAATATGCAGAAAGACTGTTTCCAATTATTAAAAATTATCCTTATATTTAAAATTAAATTTGTCCAAATGCTTTTGAGCTTTTGAATATGGGGGACTACCCATACGGAAAAGAAATAGTAAAAACTTATATGTGATTTACTCATGAAAGTGGCCACTTTCGCATTACTTTCATACATTGTTTTAGTAAGTATCCAAAACATAGAAGTTTCATTATATAATTTTTCAAGGGATCTTATATCTGTTTTCACACTTATATGCTTTTTATACAAGTTTCACACAAGACAGATACAAAGTTTATAAGATTTATATATATCTTTTCCATATGGGTATGCATAAAAATGGGTATGGTTTCTAAACAGTTGATGATAAATTTTTCTAAAAATGTTATTAATCAAAGCTGAAAGTCTGCGCTTCAATCACGTCTTGATTGTTTTAAAACCCTTTGTGGTAAAACTGCAAAAAATGTGTTTTCGTCCAACAAATTTTGGATCTATTTGTATATTTTGATTCACTGTGATACAGTCTCAAAGAAGAGCACAGAATGTCCCAGCATGTGCATGAAAACACACAATTATGTTTACATACTTGGGCATGTTTGCTACCCTGGTATTACACCTACTATGTAAATATTGGTCAGTTTACCTGTCATCTTTACAGTGCACGTGAGAACAAAATCATACTAACAATTCAACCTCTTGCTTATCCAGCTCTTTAACCACTGGGGTTTCTTCTTCTGTAGTCGGTTGGTCGTTTTCATTGTGCTTCATTATAGCGGGCTTCTGCTGCACCTCTTGTTTGACAGTGGGTGTTGTCGCCGGGGCTGTGGGTTTAGGCTCTTCCCTCGGGGACGGTTTGGCGAGTTGTTGTTCGCGTGAAAGAACCAGTGACTCGGCTCCTACGTTTTTCTGGGCTGCTGACTGCAGGGCTCTTTCTCGCTGCAACTGCTGCCGACTCCGGTTACCTGAAGCTGGTTTTCGACCCCGAACTGGAGGTGCAGATACAGTAGAGTCTGAAAAGTACACGTGACCATGGTTACTACTAAAAAAAAAGAAGTAGGAATAAAATATCAGAATGAAGTGCTGAGTGTTCCGACTCTCAAGAAAGGTTAGCTTACCCTTTTGCTGTATCCTGCGCAGCTCCTCGTCTGAAAAACCGGCCCAACCGCTCATTTTGCAACTCGCCTAACGAGACACATGTAGGAAATACTCAAATTACTTAAGACTACAAAGTTTTTAATTCAGAGTAAAGTTCAACGAAGGTGTAAACGCCACCGCCATCTTTGTTTATTAATGCCACGTCAAGGACCCCAAAAAGACCCACGAAATTGAAGTCCTACATATCGCCTGCATTAAAACAACGAAGAAGAAAGAACTAACTTGAAATCTAATTGAGATCATCAACAAGAATAATATCAGTATATTCTTTAGATAATTATACGTTGATGAGCTTAAAATGTGCTTCGAGTTATTTTATTTATCTTCGCAACTTAATATCATTTGTATAAAAAAGATAAAAGGCAACGTTCTGAACACCTGATCAACAGACTGAAAATGTTCTTGAGCTCTGTGCTTGTGGCTTGATAGTCATTAAGTGTTGTTGATCAATTAATTGATTTTTTACACACACACACGTCCTAGGATGCATTATTTATCACAAAACAAAACAAAAGAAAACTGAGAGCTAGTGGAAACTTGTAGGACTTTATACAACAATTTGATTACTTCCTAAAATTAAAGAATGCACTTGCAAGTTCAATGAATGGGAATACTATGGAAGGCAACTGAAGTGGATGATTAAGGTTCCCTTTCTCTTCTCTGGGGAAAAAACTCTCCTGAAAATATCTCACCAAATGAGGAACACTTTCATTGAAGTATCTACAGCCATGACATGCATTTATTAATTCAAAAACAGAGTTTACGTCAGCAAGATGAACAAGGCTACAGGGCTATACTCTCTTAATAACATTTTAAAATTCACACAGCAGTGGGGAATACATTTCAGTACAGTAGGCATCTTTCAGAAAGTAAACTAAATGTAAGGATATTAAGGATTATATTAAGGATGTTTAATTCCCCCATTGTTACTCTCTTCAATACCATGTGCCGACACAGAAGTCAGTTATCTCATTAGTAGTGCTACATCCTCACTGCATACGACCCTCGATACTGTGGCTCCACTGAAAATAAAGCTTCAAATTAAAAGCACTTGACTCCCATGCATGACTCTCAAACGTGCGCCTTAAACCAGACAAACAGTAAGTTAGAGAGGAAATGGCATCTCACTAAATTAGAAGATCTTTATTTAGCCCGCAAAAAGAGTTTGTTGCTCCATAAACAAAGGAAAAATAACAATAACAACAAAGGCTTTCCTAAAGTTGGGACATCTTACTTGTATCACTGATTCAAGAAAAGAAGAACAACCCCATGTTTTTCTTCGGTACTATAGCCCGGGTAACAAAGAGTTAGCACTCTTTTGAACTTTCCTCTCACAGTAACTAGTTGTGACTTAATACATTTCTTCAAGAAAAAATGTAACAATTAGAGAAAAAACAATCATACTCACACTCAAAGAAGTCCTACCATTAATTAACACTTTGATCTTAAATATTAGTCTTTCTATTAATGGCCTACATACCACATGTCTGTAAGGTGGCAGTAATTAAACCAGGTTCAGTCAGGACAAGCGTCAAATCTAAAAATAGTCATGAATGAAACAGTTCCGAAGTAAAGCGATCTCTCTCCTTTTATCTCAGACAGCGCTGCAATAAAGCTAATCCCTTCTCAGTTAATATGTGCATCCATCGTTTACACGTCGCTGAAAGCTGTGCTTAATTCAGTCTTATAGAAAAATGTCTCTGTCACTGAGGGTGTAGCCAGGTACAGCTCACAATGACTGGGGGCTAGCGGAGAGGCCAGGAGATTCTTTCTTGTACTTTGTGCATGTGGGTTGTGGATAAACCCCAGGTCTTTGGCAGTAATCTGATAGGAAACCAGACTGCGTGGCAAACTCCCCCATAGCAAAATTGGTATGGCCCGGATCTGGCCCACACAATGTGCTTACACATGGCCTACATACCGCAAAGAATGACGGCCCTTTGGTGACCCAGATCTGGTTTGCCAGAGGTGGCCCATACATGGGCCAGCACAAAGCCAGTTGGAGACACACTGTGCTGGCCTATGTGTGGATTACCTCTGGCAAACCAGATCTGGGCCACCAAAGGGCCGTCATTCTTTGCAATATGTGGGCCATGAGTAAGTTGTGTGCAGCCATGGGCCAGTTTCAGACACACTGCTGGCCCTGTGCTGGCAGAACAGTTTCAGCTCTGGCCCCAGATGTCAGCCTAAAGTGTACCTTAATCAAGCCATGTAATAACAACATGTGCCAGAACATAATAGTGCAAAAGTAAGATGACAAAACTCAGACAGTGAATCTCACACAGCACTTTTCTACTCTCGCAGATCACTCAAAGCACTCTATACAACATTCACCCACTTTCTCTAAACTGAGTGCTTCCTAACTACATTCATACACATTCAGGCAGAGTGGAGGAGCCAGGGATTAAACCACTAACCCTCTGATCAGTAGGTGACCTGCTCTACCTCCTGAGCTAGAGTGTACACTCACAAACCTGTCAAACCTGTCAAACCTGCGTTTGAAACATTGGCTACCATAGCAGTATATTACTGCAAAATGGCATTTGGGTTTTCTAACTAAAATAGGTAAATAGTAACATAAATATTGCCATCATTGCCACACCTGGCCCACATCTGTTGACATACACTCAGCCATGACACCAGTCAGTCAGAAGTGCCAGCTTGATGCCAGATCCAGGCCAGACCTGTTTTCTATGAGCCTGGGCCACATAAACCAAACCATAATCAGGCCAGATGTGGCATGCCATCACAAAAACAGAGCTATCTACGCCAGGGCTGGCCCATATCTGGATAACATAGCAGTTACCATGCCAGAAGTCAGCCAGCAGTGCCAGCTTGACACCAGATCCGGGCTAGACCTGTCTGCTATGTGAGCTGCTGCTCGCTCAGCTTTTACTGTTCTGAGATCAGCTATGGTCTGCGCCTCATATGGAGACACAGCTAGCATTAACAAGTAAACAAGCTTCAGTATTTAAGCATCTTAACAGATGAGTGTCCTCTTGCTACCCACATTGGCCACCATGAGTGAGGAGAGGAGATGTTTTTAACAACTGCTTTATTAGATCAGCAAGGAAAAGTCTGATAATGTTGGAGAGTGGACGCTAGCGCCAACTATATATTATTAAAGTAACTTTATATTCAAGTAAATGAGCTCAACTCTAAACATATGCAGTAATAATGTTAATCTATTTAACAATGATAGGGAAAATTTTTATGCAAAATATATTTTGTAACTTTTTGTAATGCAGTTTGCCTTTCTGTAAGTCACCAGATCGCAGTAAACTAAACGTTACTTAAAAAGACATCACTTCACCCAGCTATTTGGGTTTCACTTACCACCCCTTGTCTGCAATATTCCTGTGTAATACTCAGTACAATGTTTATCAATGCTGCCAAATGTAACAATATATCTAGTACAAAACACCACAGCTGCAACATGGCACAATATTCAATAACACCCACATTCCACGACTTCTGCTACCCACCAACAAGTGTAATATCCTTCTTTTGTAAAGTGCAATATCTTTTTTTTTTAGCAGAACTGTATTTATGTATGTTTATACTTTTATTTTTGCTATCTTATTATATTTGCTATTTTATTGTATCTAATTTCGTGGATGAATGATGAGCGTAACCAAGTAAAAATGTATGTATGGTAGTCTGCTGAAACGTAAGCTTTCCTCCAGTTTTACTGTACAATACCCAAGTACCACGACAGTTTAGGAATCTTTATCTTATGTTTATCTTTAGTTATAGGCCAATCTCGAACCTCCCTTTTAATCTCAAACATTCTCTAAGAGCACTTCTCTCTCACACTGCGGGCTTACTTATAAGTAGAATGGGAGGCAGAGCCTCCAGCTTTCAGGCCCTCTTCTGTGGAACCAGATCCAAGTTTGTACTTGAGAGACAGATACGCTTTCTACTTTTAAAATTAGGCTTAAAACTTTCCTTTGTTTCTAAAGAATATGGTTAGGTCTAGATCAGTTGATCTTGAATCCTCCCTTGGTTACACTGCAATAGGCTTAGGCTGTTGCGTTGATGAGTATTTCTTCTTCACTCACCTTTTTCAGTCACTGGTTTTATACATCACTCTGAATTTAGTCATTAATTATTATTAATCCCTCTTCAACAGTGTGTCTCTTATTCTGTCTCCCCCCCCATCACTTCCAACCAGTCATGGCAGATGGCTGCCCCTCTCTGAGACTGATTCTTCCCGTTAAAGTATTTCCTTCTTGCTGTCGCTAAAGTGCTTGCTCAGAGTGGGTCGTTTGATAGTTGGTGTTTCTCTCTATCATTGCGGGGCCTTTGCTTTCAGTTTGAAGAGCCTTGAGGCAACTGTTGTGATTTGGCACTATATAAATAAAAATGAACTGAATCGAATTGAATTGAATATAAGGAGTGAGTCATGGTGAATGTGAATGCAGTGGTCTGTTGACTGCAGGCAGGGCAAGAAAAGAATTTCAGAACTGCCCTTAAAAGACCTGGATCCACATTTTTGGTTTTAATTGCTTTACTGTACTCATTATGATCTGAATTTAACATAGTGCAGGGTTTTCCGTTTAGCCAGTGTAAAGGCATAGTTTTTTCCTTGTCATTGGTGAGGAGAAGAATGGTGTAAAAACAATGACCCCTGCCTGGCAACTAATAAAAACTGGCATTCACATCATTTTTTTCATCTGGGCGCCAATTATGTGCAAGTGAAAAGACGAAACACCTCAGGAGGGCATAAATCGCTGGCAGAGTTGAGACAGAGCTGGGTATGGAGGCCAGATGGCAAGGAGAGAATAACTTTGTGTTGGGCTGAGGATGAGATAGCCTTGGATAGCTGATTAGGAAGGAAGGACCAGATGGCTCATTACTGAGATGACCTGTAGAGGCAGTTTAAGGTTAGAGGTGGAGGAAGCATCTAAATACCTCATATGAATGGATAGTAGTGATAAAAGAGAATGGCAAATTGAGTTACCAGAATGACTTCACTCAGTTCAGAAGTTCACCATTTCAGATCTGTCATCCACGTGTGTCAAGGTTTTCCCAGAATCTGAGAAAGTTCTTCCAGTCTATGACACAGCAAGAGGACATTAATCTGAAGTTAGTTTATACATGACTAATTAAAGACAATTTATTTTCTGAGGGGAAAACAAGGCAATGAATTCTGCAAAACCTTCAAACTTGGCTACTTGCTGTAGTTGTTCCTCTAATTAATCAAAACAACAACCCATGAAATGCATTTCTTCAACTTTTTTTTCATCGTACATTTTTCAAAGAAAACTGCAACTCTGGTTAAAAAAAACAAACATTTCTACAATCAAAACTTAAAAGTACATTTGTGTGTGCACTGGAAGTAAAAGCCAATTTTAGTAAATTATAATTTCTTTCATGGCCAACACACAGTTATGTGTATTATGTGCAGTGCGTACATTTGGGGGAATTGTAATTTACAGGTTACATTTAGAAGAAACCCTGATCTTATATGTAAATGAGCCAATTCTGAACAATACTCCAGCTTTGCCACCTGTTGTGTTCTTTATAATATGTTTGGCATTGGACAATGACATTTCTTTATTATTTTATATCTCCAACACCGTAACAATGGATTTTGAATGAAATACTTAATATGTGTGACTGATGTGCAAATCTACAGCTTTAATTCCCTGGGTTCAACATAAGCGTTGCTTTAACTTGTGTTAGGAATTACAGGGAATTCTTTAATATAGTCTCCTTTTTTGAGACGTTTAAAAGTAATTGAGCAATTGAGTGACATGCTGTTTCATGGCCAGGTGAGGCCTGTCTTCTCGTTATTTCATTACAAATTAGAGATCTGGAGTTGATTCCATTTTTTGTATAAATAAGAGCTTAAGGAGAGCTGGTCACTTCTTCAAGCACTCTCTGAATACTAATCCCAATCACTTACCCTTCTGCTCATCCTCTGACAGCTCCTTTCTCATTAGACACAGAGACCCATGGACCTCCTCTCCCCCCTCTGGACAGAGGAGAAAATTGATGATGATTCTACGCGCCCGTGATTGGCAGCGGCCATAGAATCGAATTTCCCAGAGGAACCCACCCGAGGGATTAATAAAGTTCTATCTAGAAAGGAAAACAGTCAAATAGTCTTTTTTTATATAAAATTTTTTTATATAAAAATGTATATAAAAATTATTGGCCTATCACCATAAAATAAAGTCTTCTTCACAAGGTACTTATGAACACGTTTATTTCCCTCATTAGCTTTATTTCATTCTTGGCAACAAAGGCAGGGGGAGGTAGGGTCAGTCTCTGATCCTGCCTCTCCCCTCTTTATTTCATAATATGGTTTGGTACAGTCTGTACCGTACAGACTGGGGGGTGGCTTTGTTAAAAGTAAAGTCTATAGTTAAAAAAAGAAGAAGAAAAGAAAAGAGAGACAGGTAAAACTGTCTAATTGTTTTTGTTTTTTTTAGAAATCATTTTTTAATAATGCATTTTAACCCACATAAACAGAGCATAGTTTTTGAAGAAGTGCATATTGCTCTGCATATATTTTACACACTGTATTTGATGTAAGGTGATGTAACAAAAAAAATCTAATAATATTTTCATTAAAAATATTAAAATGCAAAAAATGTCTTGAATTCAAAAACTCTGTGTGTAAGCAAAATATTCATCAGTGTCTCCAAAGTGTTATATTTTTAGGGTTGGCATGGTTTGCAATATTAAGGTTGGCCCCAAAGTGATATTTTTTTCATGGGGCCCCAAATCCCTGGTGGCACCCCTGTCTCTAGATCTCCCCCCTGGAAAATTACAAGTAAATTCTCCTGGCTAAATTGTCTGTCTCTGGACAATCTCCAAGTGTCAATTGTTCAAAAGATCATCTAGGACTAAGTCTTTCCTGTCTTCCCTGTAGCCCACGCTTCCTCTAAAATCTGAGTGATTTCCAACAACCCCTCTTCTCCCTCATCATCTCATACAACCCTCTGAGCATGTAAATAAAGGACTTAAAGCAAAAATAATTCTCCGTGGTCCTTGTTTGGGTTCCAGGCTTGAGTGCATTTTTTACCACTGGTTAAGCCAGTTTATGACATCTTAATGTAGGGCTATCAATGCCAGTGTCTACAATTAAGGGAAACTCAAAGGGTTTACGCTCAAAAACAAGAATACCAGATTAGACTGTGTGAGAAGATAGCCTGTCCAATTCTGGAAACAGAAAATCTTTGGATAGACAAAACCAATATGACCTTGTACCAGAATATGTACAGGAAGAGAAAAATATGAAGACTGAGCGAAGACGTGCATGGTCTGAAGCATACCACATAAGCTGTCAAATATGGTGATGGCTATGTTATAGAATAGTCGTATATAGCTGGCAGTGGAACATGACCACTAGTGTTTATTGATGATGTGATTGCTGTTAGAAGTGACAATATGGGTTCTGAAGTGTACAGTGTTATACTCTGCTTGGATTCAACCAAATGTGAAACTGATGGGACAGAGCTTCACAGTGCAAATGGAATATGACTCGAAACATATTGAAAAAGCAAACCAAGAGTTTCTCAAGGGAAAGGAATAGGATATTTATCAGTGGCCAAGTAAGTCAGCTGATCTTACCTCAATAGAACATGCTTTTCAGTTATTGAGGAGAAAATTGAAGGCAGAGAGACCCCGAAACAAAAAACAATTGAAGACTGCTGCAATAAAGTCCTAGTAGAGCATCTCAAGTGAGGAACTGGATGATGTCCATTGATTCTAGACTTCAGGCAGTCATTCACCGCACAGGATTTTTATGCCAGCATTAAAAACAATCCTTACATTTAAAATTAGTTTGTGCAACTGCTTTTGAGCCTTTGGAAATTGAGGACTATGTATAAAAATTGGTGTAATTCCTAAACTGTTACTGCAATACTTTTGCTAAATCACTTACATTAAAACAGAAAGTGGGAGAGCAGGTAGAGAGTGAGCAGGCCGGTGAGTATTTCAGGTAAATCCTTCTCTTAGGTTTCAGGTATTGTCATACTGGAGATTGAGGCAAGGCTTCTCAGAGAACCAGACAGAAAATCAGAGTTGGAATCGAGACTAAGGAAATCAGTAAGGCAGACGAAACAAGGCAGGCGCCCATAAGCCTGAATTTCAACATCTCATTTGAAAAGAAAAGAAAAGAAAAAGCAAAAAATAACCTGGCCTGCCCCAACCATGACATTGGGATGATTTCCTACAATGACATATAATTCTGTTAAAAAAGACTATCATTGAAGGGGTGTCCAAATATTTTTGGCTTCACTCTATACATAGAAGTGTAATTTGTTTTGATTGGAGGGCTGCCCGTGGCAGATAGAGCACCACGGGACACATGCAGTAAGTAATCACCTTTGCTCTGTAATGATGTCCTTAAAATCACACAAGCCGCATTGCTCAGTCAACAGAACAGGAAGTGCAGGTCTGAGTAGAATCAGAGCCTTGAAGAAACTGAGGATGATTAAAGTGTCAGGCTGTTACCATGGTTTTGAGCTGAAAGGTGATAGAACTTCCTTCTAATTGCTGGTTATAAAAATGACATCCAGTCCACACTGATCCCTCAGTCATCTTCCATTTTAAAATGGCTCCTCTCTCCAGCTAGCTGCTGTTCAAAATATATTAACCTAATTTCGAATCGCTGAACTTGTGGTAACATCTGCTGCCAATTTGCTAACCAAACAGCCTGATGTCATGTACACTGATTCCCTTTATCACCTTTTTAGAAAGATTGAAACACAGAATGTAAAACTCGCACAAAGACCATGACATCACCATCATTTCCATGTTTTCCAGACCTCGCATGTTTTACCAATGTCATGGCAAGGATCGGTGACTCTAATTGGTTTTTAAGGTTTCCATCAGATGGTAGTACCTGGTACCAGGTACTTTATTAGTATCTGTTTGGCCGGGTTGACCAACGTGAGGCCATCCGTAAATGTGACTTCAACAGATTGCAGCCAATGATTGGCCAGTCAGTGGTGTCACTCAATGAGTCATGAGAATGACACATTCACAAAAATCAAAACCGCCATTTTTGAAACCTGGCAAAGAGGTAAATGGGTGCACAAGAATTAACACCGTGGTTGATTAATGACTCTGACAAAAACCCATAGACCAAGCGGGAGGTATACCATCGCATTGATGTCCACCATTGTTGTGTTGTGTTTGTATCTCATAAAAATGACATCACTAGACTTTGCTATTATGACACCGTACACATTGAGGTGGTACTCAAGTGTAATGGAAAACGACCAAAACCGAATGGAGTCAAGCCAAGTTGAGCTGAGTGGGCACAAGTGGAAAAGAGGCATATGTGACTATGGATTCCTTCGCTACAAATTACAGAAATTGCTCAGTCACTGTAAGAGACTAAACTCAGCAGCTCTCTGCCTCTACAAAAAATTCTGGTTAGTGTGAGACAGAAGTTGATGTTTGCTTTCTGTGATGAAAACAAAGCACACAGTGTCAGAACAAGACTTCCAGGGAGAAACTTAACCTAATTAACTTTTAACTTTTTTTAGTAAAGTAAAACAGAATGTTAAAAACAATGAAACCTGAAAATCATGCTGCCTGTGGTTCTCATGAGTGATTTTTTGTCTTACCTTTGAACCAGCCAGGATACTACCTGCAGTGTTGGGGAGTAACGGAACACATGTACCAGCATTACATATTTAAAATACAAAATATGAGTAACTGTATTCAGTTACTGTTTAAAAAGGGGGTATTCAGAATACAGTTACTTTGTTGAAATGAATGGATTACATGGCGGTCTTTTCCTGTTTCATATGTTAGGCTATGCCCTCTCTACTTTTGGTAATTCCACACTGGTGGAAACCCAAACACGCATTAAGAGGCTCTAATGCCTGTGTCTCAACCTCGCGTCACTTTTACTTGCGGCCTGCATAACGACGTAAAGAAATATTTTTAAAAATTATTCAACTGTACACTGTGTTTGTGTTTTCCTCCACAACAATAAGCCTTTCAACGCCTCTCTGTGTCTCTCACTAGCAAAGTTGACCCAGACAACAAAGTAAAGCTAGTTTTCGGCTACGAGCCCGACACGGAACCCGACATACCAGCAAAAGGTCCCCTTACGAGTCGCGGACCTGTTTTATATATGCGTGGAAAAGTTTTCTATACGAGATCGCTGCAAAAAGTGCAGCCTTACCTAATGTCCACCCTACTGTTACTCACTTTATATTAAGATTTAAAAATCTAGTTGGTGTTGGTATGGCGAGTAGCCTTCAGTAATAGTAATAAATCACACAGCAATAGTACATTCATGTAGCTGTAAAAAGGATGATAATATATTAAGTAATCCAAAGTATTTAGAATACGTTACTCTCACTGAGCAATGTAACGGAATAAGTTACAAAATACATTTTGGAGCATGTATTCTGTAATCTGTAGTGGAATACCTTTGAAAAGTAACATTCCCAACACTGACTACCTATGCATAATGTCATTGCTGACAGTCTATAGACTGCTTGTTGGGGGACTGCAGGACTACAAAGATGGTCCCAAAAAGGCCCATGTCTTTCTTGAGTTATGTGATTACTGAAACTTACAGGGACTCGAGACACTTGTGGACACAGGTAGGTTATTGACTAAGCAGAAGTGTGTTTTGACTTTGTATTGACCCCAACCAAATCTGACTAAACAGAATCAGAAAGTTTAGGACATTTTAAACAGGCAATCAGATGTGATGACAACTGATTTATCAGACCTCAAGCTTTGCCCAGAAATCCCCATAAAAAGACCTCAATCGAAGTCTTGTAGAGACTCATTATGAGGGAAAATGTGGTTCCGCACATCAGAGCTCAAATAAAGATACAGCTGTCTCCAGCATGGCTTAGAACAATTTGGCCGCCAATTCAGATTCTTAATCAAATTATTTTTAGCTATGGCACATTTAATCCACTGTTGTTTTATTCATTAGCCATTCCACAAATTTATTGTGGCTCTGGCGGCCTCGCTGTCTCTCATCTTAGCTGTTTCCCAACACACACACATCTGGACCTAATCAAGCAAAGGGAAAAGGAGAGAATGTCTGTTAGCAGTTTCTGGCATAGGTATACTTTGTGAATAGTGGTGCCCCATCTCCACATGAGATTCTGGTAGTCCTGCAGTGTATGTGAGCTCTTGCTCTGTTTCCATGCTCTTATTACCTGATTACATTATGACGGGAAGAAAATGAATGGGAGTCATGAGCTAGGTTTGGACTTTTCTGGCAGCGCTGGAGGTAAAGAAACCCTGGTGAGAGCAGAGTATAGAGATTTATAGCACAAAAATGTCAAGGCTCAGCTGAGTTAATCACATTAAATCGAAGTATGTTTTGTGTTTGTGGATATGCAAAGCAATAATGACTCCTTGTTCCAAACAAAAAAGCTGTGATAATTAGACTAATTTATGACCTCTCCTTGTTAACTCTTTTATGTTCTTCATAAACAGATTTGATTATTTCGAAAATGAAATTTTATTAGACTTACTGGTTCAGAGACATAAACAAAACAAATGTGGGTTGAAACAAGAGGTTACACGCTTTAAAGTGAACACAAAAGAGATGGACTGAAAGCATTCCTGTAAATAGACTTTCAGTAAAATATAAGTTTGTTTATGTTTTTGTTTCTCAGACATCTGTTATAATTTAAAAGTATTTCAACTTGTTTAGATTTTTTGTGTACTGAGAATCAACAGGCAGGCTGGAGTAAAAGATTAGGAGACAACAAGACCTAAATCCAAAGAATAAATATTTTAACGTTCATGAACTCTCAACCCCCAACACCAAACCACAACCACGTACTGTAATACACAACAATTCATTCCAAAACCCCCAATCTTAATCTAAAGCCAAGTTTAACCTTGGCTCTTTGGGCAAATGAACAATGGAAAAAAGCACCTTCATTTCCTGGAAATGCCTCCATGTTGAATAACATCTAGCAACATTTGGCAATTTGGGCAATTTGGGCTTCTGGCACCTGTTCAGCAGCGTGGGGTGGAGGGTGGGTTGGCTGCCTGATTCTGCCAGTTCTTTCTGACTTGCCTCTCTGGCTCTCTCTCCTTTCCTCTTCTCTTTTCCTTCATCTGCCCCCATCTATTGCGCTGGTCTGTTTATTGCAGTCCTGGGGTGCCTTGGGGGGTGGGCCGTGGGGCCTGGGTTGTGCTGACGGGTGCCCTGCTTAGCCTTCGGGTCTGTTTACCGTCCCTCGGCTTCTGCGCTGTTCTGGGACATTCACTCTGGATGTCCTTACTATGTCTGCAGGACTGAGATGTGCTGGTTGATTTATACACAGCAAAATCTCCAGTGTTAAATTAACACTGGAGAGTGTCTATATGGGTCCACACCTCTGAGTGTTAAATACAACACTGTTGAGTGTTAAATTAACACTTTTGACAGTGTTATATGTTTAAAAGTAACCTAGTCAGTTTTGAAGATTAACAATGGCTAACACTGAGCAGTGCTGATTTTCTAACACTGGAAAATAACTCAAAATGTTAGAAATATTCCAGTGTTAGAAAATCAGCACTGCTCAGTGTTAGCCATTGTTAATCTTCAAAACTGACTAGGTTACTTTTAAACATATAACACTGTCAAAAGTGTTAATTTAACACTCAACAGTGTTGTATTTAACACTCAGAGGTGTGGACCCATATAGACACTCTCCAGTGTTAATTTAACACTGGAGATTTTGCTGTGTACTAGATCTTGTGTGGGTTTCTGACACTGGTGCAGACTTTCATGTATGTTTCTAACACAGCACACTAGTGCTCTTGGCTTCTTGGTCTTCGCTATTGGTTGCCACTAATTTGGGCTTCTGGGCATTGTTATGATGTTTGCATTCTGTTGATTTGGGTGAGCTTGATAGGGGTGGAGATGTTCTTACAGTAGAACTTACCACATTACCTGTTATCTATGCTAGTATGAACGTTTGGTTTCAGGGTCTCATCAGGGTGCACTTTTAGAGGTGTGGTTACCTACGGTGGCCCCTAGAGACAAAGCACGTACAAACTCCAAAACACTTACAAAATCCAAAACACGTGCAAAATCCAAAACACATGCAAGCTCCAAAACACTTACAAAATAAAAAACACATGCAAAAGACAAAACACGTACAAAATATAAAAAACATGCAAAATCCAAAACACGTACAAAATACAAAACACGTGCAAACTCCAAAGCACTTACAAAATCCAAAACACGTGCAAACTCCAAAACACTTACAAAATAAAAAACACATGCAAAAGACAAAACACGTACAAAATACAAAACACATGCAAACTCCAAAACACGTACAAAATACAAAACACATGCAAACTCCAAAACACGTACAAAATACAAAACACATGCAAAATACAAAACACGTACAAAATACAAAACACGTACAATATACAAAACACGTGCAAAATACAAAACACATGCAAACTCCAAAACACTTACAAAATACAAAACACATGCAAAATACAAAACACATACAAAATACAAAACACGTGCAAAATACAAAACACGTACAAAATACAAAACGCGTGCAAAATCCAAAACACATACAAAATCCAAAACACGTGCAAACTCCAAAACACATGCAAAATACAAAACACGTGCAAAATACAAAACACATGCAAAATACAAAACACGTACAAAATACAAAACACGTGCAAAATACAAAACACGTGCAAAATCCAAAACACGTGCAAACCCCAAAACACGCGCAAACTCCAAAACACATCGGAAGTGCTCCAGGACGCTGGGGGCAGTGTTGAGCTTTTGTTACCTAGTAACTACACAAGCCAGGAAGTACCAATGACCGGATTTGGGGTCTGCAGCCTTAAAGGCCGCATTTTAAGGCCGATTATGTCACAGCGACACGACAAAGACTGTCCCAATTCAAAGGCTGCTCAAAATGCGGCCCTCAAATGTGTCCTTAATTTCCCTGAATTTTAAGGATGGGTCTGTGTAGCCTTCATGGCCCAACATATCCCAGACTTCATAGCGCGGCGGTGGTTTGGATAATTTTGCCGAAAAAAAACGGCGGAAGCGGAGCGGACGAAGAGTAAACTTCCAGAAGTAAGTACTGAATATTATGTCACTTATTTATGCGCAAATGTTTTTATAATGAAGAACATTAAAACATTACTGTTGGCAACATGTCGGGAAAGTTATGTGACATTAGCGACGTTTGTACTAACTTGGTTTTAAAGCCTTCACTTCAAAATATTCGCCGTTCAATAGCTGACTTTAATCTTACAGAGAATGTGATGATTTTATGCGTAATTAAAGTCAGTCAGCTGACGGTTCACTCGTTAAGCTGAAAGAAAGATGCTTTAATCACAGGAGTCACACATGTGTCCACTGTACCATCTGGGAACTCTTCTTGTTTAGCACTCGTAATGACACAAACACTAAATCCTCCTTCTCTGGTGCTGTTTTGTAGCAGTGTGTACACCTGAGACTGTCACCTGTCTGTCTGTCCTGCACTCTCTCTCTGTTTCTTTCTCTCTGATTGTGGAATAAAAGTATGAACATGTATTTATAAGTCACACTTGTGTTTGAATCCTGCAGCTTATCACACATTTGATTTCTATGTGTGACACCTGCAAGTGTCCAGAGTGAGGACAGACTGAGGGACCCACTGCATTACATCATCTGTGAGGCTTTGCACCCCTGATGATCCACCAGGACAATCTCAGCAGTATGTGAGGAAGAGGAGGAGGAAGAGCCAGCAGCAGCTGACAGATGGAGAGAATAGACAGACTGTTCCCTGTTTGTGAAGGACTGCTAGAAAAGTTTAAAATAACTAATTGTCTGTCCTGAATCAGTCTTATTAGGTAATGTTCAAATAATTTTATCATTCCAGTGTTTCCAGTGTGGGAGAAAGTACTCAGGGCCTTCAAGTTACGCACTATGAAAGGCAGCAACAAGTTTAATGTTCAGAAACCTAAAGTCTGTATCAGCAGCAGAATGGAACTAAAAATAAATGTTTGTTTCAGTTCTATGAAGCTTTGAGTATTTTGGATCAGTAGCACTGCTGTGTTTGTTGCATCATATTGCTGTAATTGTTTATATGCTTTATATATTCTGAGGTAAGTTGATCTATAGTGTTACATCATATTCTATAAGGATGTTATGTGTTTGTATACTTTCTGCCCAGTTTGACCCATTTAGCAGACGTCAGCCTGTTTAAAGCTCTGATATCTATTCTGTATGACTTAAAGCAGTTATGACATGGTCTGATTTTCTCACCCAATAAAGGAATATTTAATACATCAGTCTACTCTTCATTTTATCAGAAACATATATATACTATTATATATTGTACATATATTTATTAGTTTCAGATGTAGCCATTCTTGTATTTTGCTTGTTTACATTATTGTATTTTGCACAACTCTGTTGCTTGTGAAGCTCGCACACAAGAATTTCACTCACATGTGCTGTACCAATGTACCTGCACATGTGATGTGACAATAAAAGTGATTTGATTTGAAACAGCTCACAGCTTGTACATTTTCTTTTTACACATGTATGTAAGCATTTGAGCCAAATTTAGTAATGCCAACATACTGAAGGAACAACATTTGTCTCTTATATATGATACACCTATGCACTGTCAATATACATTTTGAACCAGCTGCAGATGTCAGAGTAACAACTGACTGACCCCCACATAAAGTGCGTTACAGTAGTCCACAGGGGAAGAAATAAAAGCATGGATCACGGTTTCAAAGTGCTGCCTAGAAAGAAACGATTTCACTCTTGCCAGTCGCCTTAAATGATAAAAATGGACTGGTCCAACTTAAAACCAAGGGCAGTAACAACAGGTTTAAAATAAACCTCCAGGGGTTCCAAATGAAAAGAAGAGGACTCACAGGGACCACTGGGTCCAAACACCAACAAATCTGTTTTCTTTTCATTCAAATTTAAAAAGTTTAGAGCCAACCAAGCTTTAATGTCATCTAGGCATGTCAAGAGAGGTTTTATTCAGATGCCATCCTTCGGCTTCAGTGGCAAATAAATTTGGCAGTCATTCCTATATACTTGTCTTTGAGTGAAGATTTAAGGTGGTAAGACATGTAAATAACTGCAACTTGAATCTGTACTGAAGCTCAGTATTTGACAAAGAGTTCATGTTCACTGCTGTAATACCTAATAATGACTAATATAATAACCATAATATTGGCCATATTATATTTACATTACCAAAGTGATATGACTTTAGTCTCATGAACAACATTAGCTAATTGTTATTTACTAGCTAATCTTAAATGACTGTTCAGTACAGAAATGAAGCCCAAAAATCATGTTTTACTGTCCTGTGGTCTCAGCCTCAGATACTTATCAAATCACACAAAGCTCTTGTAGAAACAAACAAACAAATGAAAAAAAATATGTTCTCCTTCATTTCTGTCAAAAAAAGTTGTATGACACGTTTCCAGCTGTTAGTATCATAGTTGCTAGGCAACCTGGGAAGCGCAACGGAGACTAGAGCCCATGTGTTTGCAACAAACTTGCCGTTTATTTTACAAATCGAGCTCAACACTGCCCCTAGCGTCCTGGAGCACTTCCGTTGTGATTTGGAGTTTGCATGTGTTTTGAATTTTGTACGTGTTTTGGATTTTGCACGTGTTTTGGATTTTGCATGTGTTTTGGATTTTGTACGTGTTTTGGATTTTGTACGTGTTTTGGATTTTGTACGTGTTTTGGAATTTGCATGTGTTTTGAATTTTGTACGTGTTTTGGATTTTGCACGTGTTTTGGATTTTGCATGTGTTTTGGATTTTGTATGTGTTTTGGAGTTTGCATGTGTTTTGAATTTTGTACGTGTTTTGGATTTTGTATGTGTTTTGGAGTTTGTACGTGTTTTGGAGTTTGCAAGTGTTTTGGATTTTGTACGTGTTTTGGATTTTGCATGTGTTTTGGAGTTTGCATGTGTTTTGGATTTTGTATGTGTTGAGGAGTTTGTGCGTGCTATTTGGAATTTGTAAGTGTTTTGGAGTTTATACATGCTTTGTCTCTAGGGGCCACCGTAGGTTACTATGAAGACACAACCTCACAAATGTGTGGTTACAAATGTAAGTATAGTAATAAACATAGCTCACACACTAGCTAACATAGCTCACAAACCAACAGCATTTAACTTTTTTTTTTTTAATTCTTTTTATATTCCTGTGACAAAAGTTAGAATAACACATAGGGGAGACCGGGGATAGTTGTAACGTGGGTCAGTTGTAACACTTCCAATTTCTCCAATCAGGGCTAAGTTTCAAATGATGTGACTCATCCTGTGCATGCCCAATTCAGTTCTGCTATCACATGTGAAAAATCAGCACATTTTGTCAAACACAGACAATTTAACACGAAAAAAAGTAATTTGTATGCCAAAAAGTAAGTTTTTCTACTTTATTTCAATTTCTAATAGCATTATCTGCTTTGCAGTTAAACTCATCAAACTTAAATTATGTTATTTGTATGTCTATGGGGATATATTCTGTGTAGGTCTTTAGTGCTAATGTTTTAGCCGTTGGCTGTAATATTAGCTAGTTCATGGCTATAGGAGTCTGGGTCAGTTGTAACAGCAACAGTCTGGGTTAGTTGTAACAATAATGCAGATGTTACAACTTACCACACTATTACTTTAACTTATATTAAACAAGTTTGTGAACGACATCAGCAGAGAGAGGGTCACTGGTCGCTTATGTATATGCGGTTAATTCCTCCACTGTTTGTGTTCCCACACATACATTATGCAGACCACTGTGTCAGAGATGGACCAGTAGGAAGTACTGGTAGTGGAAATAAATCAGGATGGATGCAAGAAACAGATTCCCTCATCTTTCTGAAGCACTTTGCAAACCACACCAAGGTAAGCCATGATAAAAAGTAATGGAATTGCGATGCTGGTGAACAACTACATTTTTTTCAGCTTCATTGTTATGTTCAAAATTGGTGCAAGAGTTGTAGGTTATAATGCCCACTGAGCCAATGAGGCCAAACTCAAGGAAGACCAACCAAAATTAATGAAATATTCAGTTGCAGAAAATTCCATAATTTGTCTTTTTTGGGGGTTTGGAATATGTTCAAAAGCTAGATTTCTGCATTCTGTCACACACACACATAGCTACATAAATGGATGTAAGTGCATTCATGTGTTGAATAAAAAAGATTACATGTTAATGTTTTGTCAGTACCCTTATTTCATTGTGTTACATTTCACCCCAGGATATGTTACAACTAACCCAGACTATGGGGTTAATTGTAACATTTCACTCTTTGTGTTTGAGACCATACCATGCAATGGGTAATTGTGCTGCAGAGAAAATAGCTGCACTATTTAATAGCCGAGACATGTAAATACTTTGCATTACATTTTGAATCCACTACCTTAAAAGAGCTCCAAGCTACAGACAGAAATGTGAAAAATGTTACAACTATCCTCGGTCTCCCCTACTCTTTTCCATAAAATGTCTTTGGTCCATTCAGTTTAGCTGTCTATATCTTTTTTTTTTTCCTTCTTGGATATATTTAAATCATATTGGTACTTGTAGCTTCCATAAACATCTGTCTTCCACAAATTTGTCTACTGAACAAAATCAGAGAAGGTTATCTAAGGAAATGATAAACTGAAGGAGTACATTGTAATAGAGGCACACTAATCAAGATATCCTCCCACAAACACAGAGTTAATCAGATCCAGGGCACAGAGCCATAGAGTTTTTTCCCTTCAGAAACCAACTCCATATTTTATGGGCCCCATTGTAAACATCATGATGAAGTTTGCTCATAGTGACAGTTTCCTGAGCTGCATCGTCAAACCACAACAGACAAGTTGATACTGGGGAACAGGGAATGTGATGGTATTATACCATGGGAACCAATGCAGGCAAATTACACACGTTCATTTAGAATGATGCATACAATAAACCAAAGTTAAGCAGGTGCTTGGTCAGGTTATATTTTTATTGCTCATGTAAATATGCCCACAGAATAAAAGTCAAGTCAAATCTGGGATTTTTAATTTCTTTTTAGTGTTGTAATCATATTCTAGCTTTTTTTTAAAGACATTTTTGGTAGCTTAATAACTTTAGAATGAATAATAATAAACTGTGGAAATTAGTTTTTGACTACCAAAATTGTAGAATGACAGGAATGCAGTTAAATTTAAATTTCACTCTGGGCCTCTGGAAGACGCTGCACTGGTGCAGCCTACTACATCACCTAGATGCTCAGCTGAGCCACAAGAGCCTCCTGCATCAGCAGGATCTTGCTCCACCTGCATCTGAGGTTCAGCCTTTCCATCAAGACCAGTAGCCAGGCAGACAGCCTGAGGGATCCCATATCATCCGCTGACGTCTGTCCTTTCAGACCACTCAATGGTCTCCGCCGCTGACGGTGACCTCTAGTCCAGTTCCTCAAAAGCTCTGCAATAAAACTGAAGTGATAAACTTTGAATTCAACCTGTGTGCTTTGGAGTCCTGCATTTGGTTTATAAACGTGCCTGCCACACATTCTGACTACAACACTATAATCATGAGCTTGGGGAGTGATTTAAATAACAAGATCGCGGATACAAACGGCAGCTGTTTGGGGTTTTTTTTGTTTTTGTTTTTTTTTAATTTAGATGAACTTATTAACTGTACTTAGTTGTCTTTTAAGGCAACAAGTTTGCACAATTTTTTAAAGTTTTGGGAACTAAGAAGATTTTACAGTGCATATCCTGAGTCAACATACGCAGTTTTTTTTTTTTACTTCCCCTTTCTCAATGACAAGAAAAAAGCAGCACTCTAGGGAAAAAAAACATGGAATATATCAAGTCCACACATATGGGACAAGCCCAGGTTGGGATTCAGGATCCACTTGTTTAGGAACAACAGGTATAGCCAGTGAGCTACTGCCTGTGAAACAATCTCTACTTTATGCTGTTTTTTTGTTTTGCTTTTAGTTCTTATCTATGATAAGAGCTTATCTAGTTCTTATCCTGGCTGTAAATCATTTCAGAGAAAAATTCCTGCATATCTAGTAGAATGAAAGCTGTCCATACATGTTTGAAAACAAAGCCAAAAACTGTAGAAAAGAAAATCTAAATTCATCTCCATGTATGTTAACACGGCTTAGACCTTCTTCTCCACTACACCCCTGAAATCTCTCTCTTTTTTCTCACAACACACAGGTCCCATGGAGCCACATTAAGAAGCATCTGTTTCTAATTATCCCTGTAGCCACCAGTGACATAGAGGTGCCCTGGCACAGAATCACTGGCATCTAATACCCTACCTTAATTTCTGTGCCCCCCCCCCTAACCTACAGCACCCCACCATGCCAACCCCTGAACCAAAAATAACTTAATGAGGAGCTTTTAATGCCTTTATTATGGCAGAACTTGGCACCATGTACCAAAACTAATGCCACATTGTCCTCATCCTTAACTTTCTAACAAACTGCCAGAGGTAATGCAGTATGGGCCGCATGCCCTCAGGAATGGGGAACAATTAAAGGCTGTGTTGCCATTGTGTTTTTAATATGCTAACCCGTAACCACACACTCCTGCACGCACCCACTGTTGCAGGCATTTTGCTTGGACACAAAAAATGCATTCATGCACAAACACAGCTGTGCAATCAGGCATCCTCAGGGGCGGTGATTTAGTATCTGGGACTATTTTATTAATTTAATTACACATTTACAATCATTCTTCTCAGAGGAAAACAGGGAGAAAAGTGCTGCCTGTGTGTTTTTTTGCGGAGGCAGCCAATCTTGTTTTATTTTATGGCCAAGAGAGAAAGATGTTGTTTTATTTTATGAGTGGCCTCAAGGTTCCCTTAATGTGTTAGAAACACTAAGGGTGTGTCCTTTAAAGCAGAGAATTTTGTTTGTTTGGTTTCTTCCGCTTTCCACTAGACCAATGGGGGAAACAATCACTCACTATAAAACAAACAGGGATTTATTCCCCCCCCCCCCCCCCACCCCTGCACCCCCGCCCGATGCCTTCTTAATTTTAACTAATTTTAACTAATTTTAACTAAAACTGTAAGAAAATATTGTTGTGAAGGTCAAGAAAATAATACTTAATAATACTCACCTTCACACTGAATCAGGCGAGGAACTTTTGTTTTTCCCATTGTGTGGGCTGTACATTAGAGGTCTCGCTGCATATCGAGAATAAAAATGAGTTTGGGCACAGAAAGCTGAGAGGTCAAGTCTGTCAATTCCATCTGGAAAGGGGAAAAAACTGCTAAAAAGTAATACAAACTGTATAAAAGGCCCCAAAGTTCATATAATAGTTTTACTGGTGTTTATAAATGGTGTTTATAAATAAGTTTATATAAGTTCATGTAATGTTCCATCTTCTGTCAGTTTGGGCCAGCCCACCTTCTAGTGACATCATCCGGTTAGTAAGGTGGGCAGTTTAATGGCGGCTGAGCAGTGTTGGTCCGGAGGGGGTGCACTGATTCCTGGGGCATGTTAGGTGTGCGTAAATGACAAGTAAGTAGTGACCTGTGTCGTATTTTGCCTTTGTTGTGTCAGTACTGTAGTATGTTACCATTTAGGAGCTAATGTAGTCCATAGTTGGAGCGGTAGGCCACGCATGCAACGCGTGAGTTCACCCTCATTTCATATGCTAACTTATGTTGTTAGCTTGGCCCCGGTTTAGCTTGTTGACGCATGTACGGTCGCTCGTATGTCCATAATGTCATTCCTGTGTTATCAGACCTTCTCTATATGTTGTATGTGATGCTTGTGATTGTTTACTTTGAAGTAGCGGAGTTTGTAGTGAACAATCAGGTACGTGGATTAATAAAATAGCAAACGTAGTATAACCGGAAGTATGGCGTCCCGCTTGCCCTTCACAATAAGAGCATTATAGCGGAATATAATGGGGGACGCTTTTATTTTGTATAACTACCGGAAGTAGTTCACATGTACTGACGGTTGCTTAACCTCGCACTAATGCTATTTAGTTGCATAGTGTGAGCAGTTTGAAGTGTATTATATTTTTCTGATCTTTATATTTGATTATGTTAACTATGTTGTATTATGTTTATATTTGAGTATTTGACTTTTTCATTCTCTTTATTTATTGTTATTTCCCTTGTTTATTTCCTTTGTAGGAAACCACACACACACACACACCCAGACACACACTTATGTACACCCGCTGTGTTACAGCCCCAGAAATTAAGCGGTGACAATAAAGTGCCTCAAACGGAACCTCAAGCTCTCTCCTTCTTTCGTGCTCTGGGCAATTTGGCCTTAAGTGGTGTTCTGGCCGACACACCAGGGTGACCGTAGTGCTCAAAGACTGAATCAGTGCCACAGCCGTGCCTATCTTTGATATCTCCACTACATTAATTGGTCCTTCGAGCCGGATGCACTAGGTTCGCCTCAGAGATGGAACCAGGCCCAGAGTACGAGGCTCGTGGCGCACGCCCCAAACGACATGCTCGCCCACCTGTGCACTACGCAGATTATGAGGTGGAGTACCCAGGCTACATTAGCCATGCATATAGAGAGGATGTAGAGCTCAGACACCAAGAGGACAAGGCCAGGATGACCTCCCTCGCTTCCCCCTTTAGCTGCAACCTAGCCAGCCCTCAGTGGAGGCGGGATGCTATTCTCCATGAGACGGCCTCGCGCTATGGAGCTCAGAGCCAACAGCACATTCAGGAGAATCAGCTAGCCCCCCAGCTGTATCCGGAGAGATGGCATGGGGAACCAGCCTATGATCACTCTACTCCTCTACCCTTCGTGCTCCCCTATACACATCCAAATAAGGAAGTAAGTGCAGAGTTAGAGGATATCCGTCAGGAGCGCCACCTCATCCAGCAGAGCCAGCAACGTATGTCATCAGATCTGGTCGAACTCAAGGCACTGCGGGCAGAAATGAGACAGTTAGTGGAAGCTGTCCAGAGCATGCAGGGCCCATCTTCTCTCCAAACCAGTAAGTCAATGCAGTCACCGCTACCGGGTGATGCACCAGAGATTGAGGAGGATGATGACTGGCCTGCCCCACCACCGTGGCCAGATCCAATTGAGGAAGCGCCACTGCCTAGTGACCCACCAGTGTTGAACCCCCATCGCCAAGATGCATGTATGTTTCCAGCCATTAAGACAGAGGCAATGGCAATCCCACCTGCTAATATGGTCGTGGACCACCCAGGACAGAGTCTGTCATCAGATCCTCCACCAGCTCTCAGGTTTCCAGATAAAGCCTCCCATAATCCACCTCCCTGGTTCAAGCCGGTTCATCTCCCACCTCGCCCAGGCAGTTTCCCACTGGGTGGGTCCAAGCATCCGCGCGCCGCCTATGGGGACAGTAAGACTGAGCATGGCTGTAATCCAGCATCCCCTGAGCAGCAGTTCAATCTGTCCTCTCCACAGCCACTGCCGGACAGACCGAATCCGGGCAGGACTCCTATCACCTCAGAGACAGTTTACCGTGGTCCCTGCCCAACAATCCCCAACTTCTCCAGTCGAGACCCTAGTGAGTTTGCTAGGCTTAAGATGGCATTGGGGAATCTTCTACCTGAGGACACGACTGAGCTGTTCAAGTATCAAGTGTTGGTTGATCACCTGCACTTAGAGGAGGCCAGATTAATAGCCGATGCTTACCTCAACTCTGCCACACCCTTCACTGATACGATGGAGGCCCTCAATGACAAATTCGGCCAACCACATCAGATAGTGCTGAGGCGTATTGCTGCGATGATGGACTCACCTGACATCAGACGTGGAGACGTCTCGGCATTTGAGAGATTTGCCCTCCAGATACAGTCACTGGTGGGGATGTTAAGGACACTAGGCCCAGAAGGAGAAGTGGAACTACACTGTGGTTCACATGTTTCTCGTCTGCTTAGTAAACTACCCCCCGAGCAGAGAGCGGAGTTCCGCCGCTGCATGTTCCAACAAGGTGTGAGGATGCATACCTTGGCAGATCTCGCAGGGTGGCTTAAGTATGAGTCCTGGTGCCAAGACTCTGAAGGGCAGCTAGCAGTGAAAGGGACAAAGGAGAAACAGTGGCCCAGGCCTGAGGTGCGCCAGGGTAAGAGATCCATCACAGTCCTTCATGGTGCAAAGGAGGTAATGACGAACCCACAGGCTTTGAGGCCAGGTGGTGTGGCCAGCAAGAGCAAGCCATACTGTCCATTCTGTAACACGGAAGAGCACTATCTCAGTCAGTGCACAATGGTATCCAAGTTGACAAAGGACCAGCTAACAGAGTGGATAAAGAGTAACAAGAGGTGCTGGCGCTGCGCACGGTCACACCAGGCAGCCCAGTGCAATCTGAGGAAGACTTGCAGCCTCTGCCAAGGGAAGCACCTGCAGGTACTGCATGATGTCAATGTTAGAACACCTAAAGGGTCGCTAACAACAGCGGTGGTGAGCGGTGACTCGAAGGTAGCAACCGACGTCCTGTATCTAGACAGACCCACTGAAGGCTGCAAAGTCCTTCTAAAGATTGTCAAAGTCTGCATTCATTATGGCAAGCGAACAATCAGCACTTATGCTGTACTGGATGACGGGTCAGAGAGGACAATGCTTCTGCCGGAGGCTGCCGAGAAGTTAGGCATGCAAGGGATCGCAGAGGACGTCCCACTGCGCACGATTAGGCAGGACGTGCAGACTCTCAGAGGTGAGTCAGTGTCGTTCTCTGTTTCTTCTCCATCAAGGCCCAGGACCAGGTTCAAGATTGCTGGGGCCTTCACTGCTGCACGCATCGGACTTGCAGGCCACACTTATCCCATGGAGCAACTCAGGGAAAGGTACAAGCACCTGATTGGTCTTCCGATCCACACCTTGTTAAATGTGAAACCTTTGCTACTCATTGGCAGTGACCATCCCCATCTGGTTACCCCCGTTGAACCAGTCAGGCTGGGACCTCCAGGAGGGCCTGCTGCTATTCGTACCAGGCTAGGTTGGGCGCTACAAGGGCCAGCAAGTATAGTTGGCCAGCTTACCCAACCGCAGCAGTGCTTGCTGACTTCTGTTGCACCTCAGGTCAGTGAGTTAATGAAACATGTGGAGAAACTGTGGCAGGTCGACATCATTCCATTCCGAAACGAGAAGCTTGTTACTCGTTCAAGGCAAGACCAAGAGGCCATATGCATTCTGGAGACCAGAACTGTCCGAATAGAGGTTGAAGGCATACGTCGCTATGCCACCCCACTGCTTCGCCGGAAGGGGATGCCTCTACTGCAGGCAACTAAAGACGCCGTCATGCCAAGTCTACGGGGTGTAGAGAGAAGGCTGGCCAAAGACCCAGAACGAGCTGAGGCCTACAAAGTGGAGATGGAGAAGCTTATCAAGGCTGGCTCCATCATTAAGTGTGGCTCTGGGACACCTGTGACAGAAGGTCAGGAGGCGTGGTACATCCCTCATCACATGGTGAGCCATAATGGCAAGAACCGATTGGTTTTCAACTGCTCATTTCAGTACAGAGGACAGAACTTGAACGACTACCTGCTGCCTGGGCCCACCTTAGGTGCGTCGCTTCTGGGAGTCCTATTGCGCTTCAGAGAGCATGCAGTTGCAGTGAGTGGGGACATTAAAGGCATGTTCCACCAGGTTCATCTCTTACCAGAAGATCGTGCCCTGCTCAGATTCGTCTGGCGAGACATCAGCGACGAGAGCCCTCCAGCAGTCTACGAGTGGCGGGTGCTCCCGTTCGGAACCACGTGTAGCCCCTGCTGTGCCACATTTGCCCTGCAGCGTCATGTCATGGATAACAGCCAGCCAGATGATGACGTGAGACTCTCGGTCGAAAGGTGTTTTTATGTGGACAACTGCCTTCAGAGTTTCCCCACCGAGGAAGAGGCAAGGAAACTTGTCGACAGGTTACGGGCCATCCTAGCCTCAGCAGGTTTTGACCTACGTCAGTGGGCCAGCAATGAACGTGACGTCATCAGTCACTTACCACAAGAGAGCTGCTCCGCTAGTGTGGAACTATGGCTGGCCCAGAACAAGGTAGATACCCCAGAATCTACCCTGGGATTGAGCTGGCTATTCCACACAGATGTCCTAGGCTACAAGCATCGTCAAGTTCCATATGCAGTCCCCACGATGCGCAATATCTACAAGGTCTTGGCCAGCCAGTACGACCCCCTAGGGTTCATCTTACCCTACACAACCAGAGCGAAGGTAATCATCCGCCATCTTTGGGACAAGCAAAGGGGTTGGGATGACCCACACCTACCTCAGGAGCTTATGCAGCAGTGGACAGCCTGGGAGGAAGAGCTGCAATTTCTACCTGAAATTACTCTTCCCCTACCATATGTGCCTAAGGAAGTGGACCCCTTCAGCTGTCAGAGAGAGGTGCACATATTTTGTGATGCCTCTGAAGAAGCTTATGGCTCAGTAGCTTACCTCCGGACCACTGGCAGAAATGGTGAAGTGCATCTGTCATTCTTGGTGGCCCGTTCCAGGGTTGCCCCTAAGCGGTTCCACTCCATGCCCCGATTGGAGCTCTGTGCTGCACTCACTGGGGCACAGCTCTCACAAGTGCTGGAAAGGGAGCTCACCCTTAGAATCGACCAGACGGTCCTATGGTCCGATTCTACAACAGTGCTGACCTGGCTGAGGTCTGAATCCTGCCGATTTAAGGTCTTCGTGGGCACTCGTGTAGCCGAGATACAAGAGCTGACAGACAGGCACTCCTGGAGATACGTCGACTCTGGAAGGAATCCAGCCGACGATGTGACACGTGGGAAGAAGTTGAAGGAGCTCACTGTACCAAATAGATGGAGCCAAGGACCATCCTTTCTCCTGCGCAGTCCAGACTCCTGGCCAGAGGATCTCACGGTTGACCAAGCAGGAGATGCCTCGGAGCTGCGCAAAGCTGTGTTCTGTGGGACCACAGCAACTACTCCGTCAGGTCAGCCAACTTCAGATTTGAGCCGCTACAAAACCTGGAGTGAGATGTTAGAGGTTACAGCGCGGGAGCTACATGGGGCGGCCCAACCAGATGGTCATCCCAATGTTGAGGACTATCGCAAGGCGGAGAGGCTGATCCTACAGAGGGCCCAGATGGATAGTTTCCTGGAGGAGTACAACCTGTTGAAAGTCGGTAAGCCAGTTCCCAGGAGCAGTCGTCTTCTCTCTCTGTCACCCGAAGTGGATGAGACCAGACAGCTCATTTGTGTTGGAGGACGACTTCGTCGATCTGAAGATTTGGCTCTGGAGACACTCCATCCGATTATCTTAGACCCAAGCCACCCAGTGACCAAACTCCTGATCCAAGACTTTGATCGCCGCCTCCATCATCCTGGCCCGGAGCGGGTGTTCGCAGAACTTCGGCGCTCCTACTGGATTCTGCGAGGGCGTGAAGCTGTCCGGCGCTACCAACACCTCTGTGCTGATTGTCAAAGGTGGAGAGCTAGACCTACAGTGCCAAGGATGGCAGACCTGCCAGCAGCCCGGCTACGTCTATATAAACCGGCTTTCTACTCTACGGGAATGGACTGCTTCGGGCCGTTTGAGGTCAAGGTTGGTCGGCGTATCGAGAAGAGATGGGGAATCATATTCAAGTGCCTCACCACCAGGGCAGTCCACTTGGATGTTCTTAACACCATTGATGCAGATGCATTCCTGATGGCTCTTCGGCGATTTGTCGCCCGTAGAGGAACACCTGCCGAGTTGTTTTCAGACCAGGGGACCAACTTCAGGGGAGGTGAGAGGGAGCTGCGTGAGACCTTTCTGAAGATGGCCCCGGAACTACAACAGCTTCTAGCACCCCAGAGGATCAGCTTCCGCTTTAATCCTCCAGGTGCCCCACACTTTGGGGGAGCATGGGAAAGGGAGATCCGGTCGGTTAATTATGCCCTCTATGCCACCGTTGGTGCTCAGTCAGTTCCAGAAGAAGTGCTTCGCACTGTACTCACCGAAGTGGAAGGGATACTCAATAGTAAGCCCCTGGGGTATGTGTCTTCCGATGCCAGAGATGCAGATCCGGTGACTCCTAATGTTCTTCTGATGGGGCGGCCGGATGGATCGCTACCTCAGGTAGTATACCCAGAGAGTGAGCTCCTCAGTCGCCGTCGCTGGAAGCACTCCCAGGTTTTGGCTGACCATTTCTGGTCACGTTTCATTCGTCAGTACATTCCCAGTCTGCAGACTCGCCAGAAGTGGCAAACAACGGCAGCTGATTTGGCTGAGGACTCTGTGGTGATGATCGCTGATCCACAGCTTCCCAGGGCTCTCTGGCCGGTGGGGAGGGTGATTAAAACTCATCCTAGCCCTGATGGACGCATCAGGTCAGCTGACGTGAAGGTGAAGGAGAGAGTCTACACTCGGCCAGTTGCCAGACTGGTTGTCCTCCCTGCGCTGCCCTCTGGAGAAGATGAGGACAGCTCTGCGTCGAACTCACCACAACCCTAGAACTTTGTTGCCTTATTGATGAGCAAATGTCTTACATACATTTGGGGGCGGCTGTATAAAAGGCCCCAAAGTTCATATAATAGTTTTACTGGTGTTTATAAGTTTATATAAGTTCATGTAATGTTCCATCTTCTGTCAGTTTGGGCCAGCCCACCTTCTAGTGACATCATCCGGTTAGTAAGGTGGGCAGTTTAATGGCGGCTGAGCAGTGTTGGTCCGGAGGGGGTGCACTGATTCCTGGGGCATGTTAGGTGTGCGTAAATGACAAGTAAGTAGTGACCTGTGTCGTATTTTGCCTTTGTTGTGTCAGTACTGTAGTATGTTACCATTTAGGAGCTAATGTAGTCCATAGTTGGAGCGGTAGGCCACGCATGCAACGCGTGAGTTCACCCTCATTTCATATGCTAACTTATGTTGTTAGCTTGGCCCCGGTTTAGCTTGTTGACGCATGTACGGTCGCTCGTATGTCCATAATGTCATTCCTGTGTTATCAGACCTTCTCTATATGTTGTATGTGATGCTTGTGATTGTTTACTTTGAAGTAGCGGAGTTTGTAGCGAACAATCAGGTACGTGGATTAATAAAATAGCAAACGTAGTATAACCGGAAGTATGGCGTCCCGCTTGCCCTTCACAATAAGAGCATTATAGCGGAATATAATGGGGGACGCTTTTATTTTGTATAACTACCGGAAGTAGTTCACATGTACTGACGGTTGCTTAACCTCGCACTAATGCTATTTAGTTGCATAGTGTGAGCAGTTTGAAGTGTATTATATTTTTCTGATCTTTATATTTGATTATGTTAACTATGTTGTATTATGTTTATATTTGAGTATTTGACTTTTCCATTCTCTTTATTTATTGTTATTTCCCTTGTTTATTTCCTTTGTAGGAAACCACACACACACACACACCCAGACACACACTTATGTACACCCGCTGTGTTACAGCCCCAGAAATTAAGCGGTGACAATAAAGTGCCTCAAACGGAACCTCAAGCTCTCTCCTTCTTTCGTGCTCTGGGCAATTTGGCCTTAAGTGGTGTTCTGGCCGACACACCGGGGTGACCGTAGTGCTCAAAGACTGAATCAGTGCCACAGCCGTGCCTATCTTTGATATCTCCACTACACAAACAGTGATAAAATAAAGCAATCAAATGGGTTGTTTCTGAATGTAACCATGGCTAAAACCAGGGGTGTCAAACATAAGGCGCAGGGACCAGAATCTGCCCAGCAATGACTCCAATCCAACCCACTGAACATCACTGGAAAATGTGACAGAGGGCATACATTTTGAAATTGTAACTATATTTTCACAAATTTTACAGCTTATTCTAGTGATAAAGGTCCGCCAACAGCAATTAATACGACACTAAAGTAATTAAATAATAGATAAATAATTAAATGAAAAGAAAGGTTCCTGGTTTTCTACTATGTAGTATTGAAATGTCTATTTTTCACAGTAGATCCCCAATAAAAATAAATATATGACTGAATTGAAAAATACAATTATATGTATCTATAATTTTATATATACCATATATATATATAACTAAGTTATATTGTTGAAATTGCTCTTCTTTTTTATATTGAGACATTGCAGAAATTAAATGGGCTGTTAAACTTCTTTACACTACAGAGGATTTTCACTGGTTTCACTTGAAAACAATATGAACTGTATGTGGCCCACAAAGTAAAATTAATTTGCCTCACTGTTATAGAGGAAACCTTTGAAACATGAAGATTTTACAAAGTTTTTTATATGAAACCCTGATTAATCAGGTTTTCACCAGAGAATATGCTTAAGGAAATAAAAATGCTCAGAGCACTAAAATTTAATTGAAAACATCTCGTTGTAAAAATCGTGTACAAGATTGTGTAAGTCAAAGCCTCAAAGCCTCTCCTGTCAGGTAATCAAAAAAGAGACCAACTTTGCTTTACTTTAAAATTTCAGAAACATTGTACACCTTCGAAGCTTATAATTACTTCCTTCTTCCCCCTAAATCCTCACTTCAAGCTACTCATATTAGCGTGTACTGATATAACAACTGGATCTGACAAAAAATTGTAATTGTTGAAGACACAAAAGTCTCCTGCATAAAAGAGTACAAGTGAACTTGTACTCTTACATAGATAGATAAGAAGCACAAGTGAACTTGTGCTTCTTATCGTCTATCCAGTTTCTATCCAGTTTGCTGAAATATTAACCAAAAAGCTTAAAGTGCAAAGTTTCATTACTTCACTTGGTCATTACCCTGAGCTGAGAATTTAGTGACCTCATCACCTCTCACTGCAGAACCTAGTCAGAGTACTATTTGCACAAATGGATCTGTCATTAGCATGTGGCCTTCAGCTGTCAGTGAGATTCATCAGCAGTGGAAAACATCAGTCAGCCTCAATGTCTGACAGAGCTCATTACTGACGTTATCAGCTGACGATGGCAAGGAGCCTCAAGTTTGAGTCAACGCATCCAGCACTGCTTGTTATTTGGGCCCTAGTGCGAGGGCAGAACACACACACACACAGGGCTAAACACAGCCAGCGTTGACACCAGGAATGTGTTTTTGCCTTATTTCTGTTGATGCGTGAGAACAGCAAAAGTGAAGCATCTGTCTTTATTTTCCTTGAAACTCTATATATGCAGAACAAGTCTTAATTCTGTCATTACACATACTGCCTTATTGCTGCAATCCATGGCCATGAAATCTGTTATAGATATGGCTGACAATCACTGTGTATATGTCTGATGTGGAATTGATGTTTTACATCAATTCAGTGCAATTTTGTTTTATTGACATAGCTCCAATAACAGCTGCCTCAAGGTGCTTTACGGTAAGGTAAATAGTATATAACGATATAACAGTAGAGAGAAAATCACCTCTTGCCCTATGATGGATGGATGGATGGACTCTTTTAAGCAATAATGATGGGAGGATGTGTAAAGAACAAGAGAGTTTGTTAACAAATGCCAGTGATAAACGGAAAGCTGCAGTTGCCCATTGTTCATCAGTGGTGCTTCTTTCAGTCATTGTACAAAGGTACTGTTTATAAGGTTGAGGAAACCTGCAGTCAGCTGAGACTGAAGAAGTCACTAAGTTGGATGAGTGACGAAACGTTTCTCCCACTGAAAACACTACATCCAGATGAACAGAATCAGTTTTTTGGATTTTCATATCTAGAGGATTGAGCATGCATCAAGACATTTCTGCCACAGGTAGTACAAGCCAATACATGGTCACAGAAATTTATTTCTAGAGAAGGCCACCAAGATCAACATTTGAGCTAATTTTGAGGTGTCAAGGGAATTTTGCTGTATGGATCCAGTGAACGACCTAAGACACCACTGAAAATGAGACATACAGTTGGGGCGTGGGCGGTGGTTTAATGAGCTTAGCAGATCAGATTTTTCAGTCCTCCAGGTAACAGCTCTGATGGGACAAGAGAGTCACCTGCTTCCTGTCCTGTCAGAAAGCAGGTGATCCACTGATTGTGATCAGGATGCCTGGGATGACGGTCTTGAAAGCTGAGTTGAAGTCCATGAACAAGAACCTGGCATCCGTCCTTGGTTTTGGTTTGGTCTTGGATGCATGTTGTGGTGCTGTCCCATATTGATTGCATCACTGGCCAACCCGTTTGCCCGGTAAGCAAACTGAAGGGGTCCACCAAGGGCCCTGTGATGTGCTTGAGACATAAGGGCAACAGGCCTGTAGTCACATAATCCTGTGATGGTAGACTTATTTGAGACTGGGTTGATAGTGGAGCAGCTCCAGAGATCTGTTAAAGATTTGGGTGAAGATGGGCACCAGTTAGTGAGGACAGATCTGCAGGAGGGTGACAGACCATCAGGTCTTGGAGCCTTCCTGGTGTTCTGTCTCTAAAAGAGCAGACACACATCCTTCTCACAGATCTTTAGAGCAGACAGTGGGTCAGAAAAGAGGGGGGTGAGGGCTCCAGGTAGTGTTTATGTGTAGGTGTGAGTTGAGTGTGCGGAGATGGGAGGTGTAAATGGTGGTCTTTGTAATGTGCAGTAGAAGTTCTTAAGGTTGTCAGCCAGTTGAGGATTCACCACAGGATTGGGGGATTGACTCCTGTAGCTTGTGATGTGCTGCAAGCTTCTCCAAACTGGTGCTGGGTCGCTGGCTGAGAACCTGTTTTCTAACTGCTCACTTTACCTCCTCTTAGCTACCCTGAGCTCCTTGCTCAGCTTGTTTCTGGTCTGTTTGTACAGGATCCGGTCCCGCTGCTCTAGGCCTCTTCTTTGGATTGGCACAGTTTACTTAGATTAGGCTTGAACCCTGGGTTGTTATTATTGTATGCACAAAAATACATGGTCTGCAAATAAGTCCTTACAAAAACTGATGTATGATGTCACAGTGTGAATTAGTTAATTTAGGCAAGCAGCTGCAGCTTAAAAAAAAACTCACATCTGTGCAGTGAAAGCAGGCTTGTAATTCCTGCTTTAACTCCTTAGAAAACAAAAGGCAATTTTTGTAACTGTGGTCTGAATATTGCTCCCTCTGATAATCACAAAAATATAAATACACAGGCACACACAAGGTTTTTTTTCACTGAAGTAATTACACCCAAATACAAAACCTGTTAACATTCACATTGGTTAGTGTTCTTTTCCATGGCCCGAAATCTCATGAAAAGAAACCATTTCAATCCATTACCCCCTCTGCTGCTGAGGTTTGTACAAGTTGACTAACTTCTGGTCTGCAGGAAGCAGATTATTACAAGAATTTACTTTAATGAAAGCAGACACATATTAAGCCATCACAGTAAGAATGACTTGCAATTGAAATTACAGCATCCTCCATGAGTCAAATGTGTGATATGCTTCGTGAGGATGAAGGAAAACAAAAACATATGGGTCCACTTTGATTTATAAATTGAGGACCTATTAGCTTAGCAGCGTTCTAGGTAATAACACATACACAAACACACACATACACACACACTCTATTCTCAGTTTAAAAAAGAAAAGAATGTGCTACAACTTCTTATCTTATTATGAAAATGGTGTGGATTACTGCGTGCGTGCGTGCGTGCGTGCGTGCGTGCGTGCGTGTGTGTGTGTGTGTGTGTGTTTTGGGACTAGAGGAGGGTCCACAAAGCTTTTTGGAGCTATAATGAGGTTAAGTCATTATTTGCCTCTCCACCCTGCCAGTCAGAGTGAGAAATCATGTGAGCCAGAGACATGCGAGTCTTTGCCCGACATCTTGGCAGGCCCTCTGTCATGGGAGAATAAAGCTAACATCACACTTCATCCATATTTTCGACTTCTGAACAACTGCCACACATAAAAACACACACAAGCATCTACACATTTACCGACAACAGTGCACAGACCTGACCCAAGTCATTAGGAATATGTCCATCCACTCCAAACTTGCAAATGTGCAGAAACTAACTGAAATGAAAGAGAATACTGCGATAGTGTTAGTCAGGTTGAAAGTTAACACAAAAACATTTAAACATATTTAAACAAACATTTTTTATTTAAACAAATTTTTTGTACAAGAATTGTTACAGTGCTATAATCTCCAAATTTAATGAAGAAAAACATTTTTCATTTCTTTGGGTGTCTTGGTGATCTAAGAAGTTACGTTGTTCTCTTAGCACTCGTGCAACTTTTTTGCACTACAGTGTTGCTGCTGTTTTATCAAAACTGACAAGCAAAGTATATGCTTCAGTTTGAAAGAATGACAAAGCCCATATAATGACGCAGCATGAAGACTGTCAGACTGACAACCCGACAGCCAGAAATACAGTTTAGTTTCATTTTCAGTCGTTGTTTGCTTGGGTTCTTGGGTTCTCTCCTGCTTACTTAACAGTAAGGTATGTTGCAGATGGTCAAGCCTCCATATGTGACATGTTGGAGGTGTATTGTCTTAACGTGTATACGAGTAAACATAATGTTTTTGTGTGTGTGTGTGTGTGTGTGTGTGTGTGTGTGTGTGTGTGTGCGTGCATATGTATCCATGTGCATTGCATGTAAGCTGAAGTAAAACCACAGAAGAGTGGTGGGAGATTGTTCCTCACCAAATCTCCTTGGTGTTGGTAGATCCGCCACTCAGCAATATTAAACCCTGATGTGGTGCATCATCACAGAAAACCTAAAATGTCTGGCAGCCATGCAAAGCACAGCAGTGCCTCCTATTATAACAGAACAAAAGCTTTGCACTGTCAGAAAAGCACCCATCTGGAGCCAAAGAGAGAGGCTTCATTGTTCTGCCTCTCTCCATCTCTCCTCCAGGACCCCATCTTCCTGTTGTGCTGGCTTGGCAGCAAGAAGGGGATTTTTATTATGGTTTCTCTGCTGGAGGTCAAAGTTCCCTGGGATGTGGAATCAGAGGAGACATTGCCATGTTTCCCCTTGCTCATTCTTCAACCTTCCCAGCAGCTCCTCTGGGATCGAGAGCAACACATGTCATCTTCCATGAGAAACAGCAGCAGCCTGTGCAGATGAGGCGGCACTGATCTGTGTGATCACGCAATGTGCTAAAGTCTGCAAAAGTGCGCAGTCCGATGTATAATGTGTATATGCATGTTAGCACACAAGCTCCTGCAGATGACTTTATACATACTTGAATATTCTCCAGTGCTGAATATTTCTATCAATTATGGAAGCATTTACTGTATAATCATCAGCTTCAGAGTAAGGAAAGAAAGGATGAACCCAGGAGATAATCCCCCACAGTGCAGGGCCCAGAAATGCACCACATTGCGTAGTAGACCCACATTGAATAGTGGGCTGTCCACCCAAGCTCTAATGTGTAGTGTCCACATGTGTCACATTTTATTCTTGTACCAGGAATGACAGTGAGTGTCACACGTATTTCTTTTTTCGTATCTGTCAAACAAGTTAGTCTATGGCCTGACAGGGCAAATTGTGCCCTTGCCCATAGAAAACATATGGGGCTCCAAGGGGTAAAACTGCTGTGGGCTCCATGTGGGCACACCCAGTTGGTGCCCACAGTTCACCCACAGTTACTCACTGTGGGCTTACACATGCATGTTTTCTGCAAAGTCTAGTCTACAGTTGCTCATGATAACTTTAATCATTTATCCAAAGCTCTCTTTTTAGGAGCATGAACATCAACAGATGCATTTCCAAACTATTCTGAACTGTTGAGATGTGTAAATGAACTGATATTTAAATGCAAAAATTATTTGAAATCAATCATGTGGCAGATAACTGAAAAAGGTGTGTTCCTGCGTCTCTGTAGTTAAGCTGCCGTTATCATAGCCAATAAGAATGACTGAAACTACAGCAAACAATGTTACAAAAACAGGTGTGTGTGTGTGTGTGTGTGTGTGTGTGTGTGTGTGTGTGTGTGTGTGTGTGTGTGTGTGTGTGTGTGTGTGTGTGTGTGTGTGTGTGTGTGTGTGTAATTATATCATTATCTTTTCATTATCTTTACCAAGACCCTTTTCACTAAATCTAATCAGAGGAACATTCATCACAGCAAAAAGCCATTTTCTGTTCTCCTTCCTCTTTTTGCTGCACTCTTTTCTTTTGACTCAGCGGAGATGTTTTGATGATAAATTTCAACGTAATGCCAGGTAAGCATCTGATATGGACATGAATGTGCTGCAGATGTGTCCACTGTTAGCAACAGTCGCAGCAGAAGCCACAATGTTTCTGCATTTCTGGCTGACAGCACAGATGACTCGCCCTTGTTGTTGCACAGCAGAATGATGAGTCATTAAGTGTTTTTAGGGGCCTTTTCAAATGTCTGCTTTCCTCCCCAGCCCTCGTGCCTCTCTGGTTCAGCCTGGTTGTTCATTGTGAGTTAGGGGGTTTAATATTTTCCATGCACTGTGTCCAGGACATTTACAGTTGGCGTCAGGGTACGCTGTTGGTCTGAAGGGAGGCACTTTGAAGTGTTTGCGGTTTCGCCACATCTGCAGGCAAGATGTGCGTCCAGGGCTTGGGGTATGGGGAATTCAGGGGAGGAGGCGGAGAGTTTCAATCCGGGCTCCCAATGTCATGTGACAATGAACAACATCCCTTAACTCTTTCCCAGGATTGCCTGGTAGATCAGAACAGCTCTTGGTGGTGCAGTCATTAAATTCTACTTCTCATAGGGAAAAGCGTACACGTTTTTTATCGAGTGCTAAATGTGGCAGGCATCGTGTGTTTGTATACAGACACAGAGTCTATGGGAAGAGAAGGATCATGGGGTTGAACCAAAAGAGGGAATTTCCCAACATGTGCTTTTTATGCTGTCAAGGAGGTGTTTTTGCTATTAATAAATGCAAATTACTGCAACATTCAAACTCCAAATAAAAAACCTGTCTAACTTGATTCAGTGCTTATTAGTACATTTTGTAGAAGGATTATTTTTAGTTGAACTGAATAGGCTGTAAAAATCATTAACATTTTGGTAGGAGTGGGGCCTGTTGGAGTGGGAGCTGTCCCATTAAACCATACCACAGTACCTGTTAAACTTCTTTTCAGGCATTGGTTGTCTCATTCCACTCTTGCTCATCAAGGGTGGAACGTCATCCCGAAAACCTCTGAAGTAAAGTGTGCCTAAGCACAATTAAGTCCCTGCTGCAGGGACATCAATTTAGTTGTCCGTTTATAGAGCTAGATTTCACTGAGGCTGCGGTTGCTGTGTTTTCACATTTCATTAGTTTGCAGGCTTTGCCAGGGTGGGGGCAGATGCACAAGGAGGTGGTGGTAAACTGGTGCTGATCCCAACATAAGAATTTTGACTTCTTTATTTTCCACTCTTTAAGTCCCGCCATAGTTCTCTCCCTCCCATGCTCCCAGACACCCGTGCTGCCATTTGCAACCATTATTAAAGTCATATTTCACAGCTTAGTCCATAAAAATTACCCAACTTGCTTCAAATTAGTAGGCTAGCTTTGCCGCCACCACCAAAGCCCACTCCACCCTCAGCCTCTGTTTCCCATTGGTTACCCTTACCAAACGTCAGAAAGTGATGGGCTTGCAGTGGATTTTACACAGCTAAACCATCACTTGGAATTCACACAGAAAACTCTTCAAAGTTTTTAAACTGACCTTATGTATTAAGCCATTAAAGTTTGGGATTACTCAGCTCAGTTTAGGTTTAACTCTTGAATCCTGTGCATATGCTGAACATGTCCCACTGTTCAGATATACTACTCAAAAAAATTAAAGGAAAACTTGGAAATCAAATCTCAACAGGATAAAAAACATGCATTGTCATAATTGATGGATTACTCTCGTCATGGCAGGGTCCAGAGGACAGAAGCACCCACTCTCTTCTGGACTGAACTCCTCTCTTTCTGACCTGGTGTGTATTTAGGTACGGGAACACGAAGGCAGTCTGCCGCTGTTTGTCTTCCAATGACATCTTAAGTTGACCAGGTGGCCCTCCAGAAGCATCTGCAGCAGTTCAAATAGTGCTGGATTGACAGTTCAATTCTGTCTCTTTAGATGGGAAGAGGGGGAAAGACTAACCTGTGCAGAACTTCGTCCACACTTTGGATGTGAACCAAGATGTCGTTGAGATAGACGAAGACAAAGATGTTCCTGAAATCCTGGAGGATGCCATTAGCCAATGTCTGAAAGACCGTCCAGGAAGTTAGTGAGGCCAAAAGGCATTACCAGATCCTCAAAGTGGCCCACTTTTGCCCTCCTGAGTTCTGAATCAATGGCAAGCATTCTTGTGAACTAGTTTTTAGAAGATGGTGGCTCCCTGCAATAACTCAAAGACAAATGACAACAATAGCAGCAGGTATTTGTTCTCAATAGTAATCTGATTGAGCCCCCTATGGTCAATGCAGGGCCGTAATGACTTGTCTTCTTTCTCAATGCAGGAACTTCTGCAACACTTAAATGGAAGAAGAACAACTTTATTGACTGACTAACACATTTCGGCTTGTGGCCTTCATTGGACCCTGATGAAGGCCACAAGCCGAAACGCATTGGCATCTGACACTGACAAAAAGACATGAGGCCGAGCTAGAGCTGGCAGTGCTAAAAAAAAGATTTTCATTTGAAGTGACCAGGATGGACAGGATTAGAAATTGGTAAACCATTTGAGCAATTTGGAGGCATTAATAGGCAAGGCTGAGATGGTTTGGATAGGTGCAGAGGAGCGATAATGGATATAATGGATATAATGGACAAAGGGACGTGGAGCTGTTAGGCAGGAAGAAAAAAGGCTGTCCTCCCATTAGGTTTATGGATGTAGTGATGGAGAACATGCTGAGGGTTGAAGGATGAGATGAGGATGATGCACTGTTGCAATGCCTAAAGGCAGCACCTGAAAAAAGAAGAGGATTACAGCATCTTTCTTTCTTAATAATTAGCTTTACACTTAGTGTCACATATTATGTTAGCTATACTAAAAATTTCTTGTAACATTTCCTCCACCCTGGAATGGTTTCCAAATGCGGTTCAACATACAATTAGGTTTGATTAAATATGTCACTCATGTGATATATTCACCCTCACATCTCAACCACTTGAGTGTTGTGGTGAAGATATTGTTTACAAAGCCAAGAACATGACTGAATAATGTATCCCTCATTATATCCCTTCATCATGAACTTCTTTAGTGGGCTCTTGAAAGTTCACACCATGTCTTCCTTAAAATGCAAACGCTTCACGTAAGGTTGAAGTGTTAAGAAAAATTCTGCTCTGCTTTTCTGGGTGGGAGGAACAGACACAGGAATCATTGCAGACTGAAAGAGGGATTCGATCACTTAAACAAAAAGAGGGAAAGGAGACGATAAATCCCTCTTTGTCTCCTTTCCCTCTTTTTGTTTAAGTGATCGGTTAGAAAAAGGAAACCTCAAGGAAATGACTGTTGCTTCAAACTTAAAAAAAATAAACTTGAACCTTAAAAACATGTTCATGTTTATGTGGTCTTCATGTGAAGACCAAGCCAGAGAGAAAGACGGGCTATCAGTCTTTAAGACAAAAGACTGTCAACAAGAATGTCCTGCAAGATACAGGGGAAAAGCTATAACGAAGCGTCTGCTGTGTTCAGCATTTAAGATACCAGGCCAACCATGGAGACTATGCCCTTTTCAGTTGGCCACGACTGAGATGCTCTCCAAAAGAGGAGCTGACAACCACATTAAGATAGTATAATCTGGTGAGGGTGACTTGCGTGACCACATTGCAGCTCCACACGTGCCATTGGGACAGTCTGGGCTTTTACAAGGGTCTGCCCACAACCCCATGGTTAAAACAGACAAAAAACTGGTGTGTTTTCCTAATGGTCTGGGTGTGCCTGATATAATCTGTCAAAACCCGGACAGGGTACAGAGCAGCGCTACCTCCTAGGCCTCCTAGGCCTCCTAACCAGAATTGCATAATGCTATTATAAATATAAATAAAGCAATTTAATCACAGAATTTTTTTGAGGGGTCGTGAAAAATAACTATTTGAATGAACATAAAAAAGCCATGCAAAGGATTTCCACGTGATTTTATTGCTTCATTTTATCGTTATACAATTTAGTTATTCCAACTTAATGATGAATCAACTTATATAGCGCAGTTAAGTCCAACTTAATTTATCTGAGTTGATCCAACCCATGCAAATTAAGTTAGTCCAACAAACATGCTTAATGCTAATAGAAAGTCATTTATTAATGTGCAAATTCTTCCTATGATTATTTTAAGTTCATTTAAAGAGTTGTTTTTTGTGTTCAACAAAGTCTAGAGTTTGTTTAACATAAACTTTAGTGGATTTATAAAAAACTTTCACATAGCTGCCACTGCCAGGGTCACGGGGTTGGGGGGTTTACTGGAACCTATCCCAACTGACATAGGGCAAGAGGCGGGGTACACCCTGGACAGGTTGCCAGTCTGTCACAGGCCTAACACACAGAGAAGACAACAATACATACTCATATTCACACTTTGGGGCAATTTAGAATCGTCAGCTAACCTAATCACACTAACATTATTTTGGGAGCAGGAAGAGTAACTGGAGAGAACCCACCAAACTTCACACAGGAAGGCCACAGGCAGTTGGTGGATTCAAACTCAGGACTTTTCTGTGAGGCAACAATGCTGCACACCAAGCCATCAAGCTTTCACTCCATACTTTAAAAAAGTAGAAAAGCTATGATTACAAGGCTTGATACAGAATTTCTTTATATTTTTGTCCTTGACAGGTTAAACCACAATAAATAGCAATATCATAAACGTGGTGTGTGTGTGTGCTTTTCTGCCTCTTATCACCCCAGAGTCCAGGCAACCACTCCTGCAAGCTTTTATCGTGTCATCTCAACAAGAATACATTTAAAAAGTGTTAAGTTGTTGAATTTTATGCAAATAATATATATGATTTCATCATAGAAACATAAAATCATTTTGTTCAAAATACAAGTTAGACTTTTGTAAACATAACAACTATTCAATTCAATTTTACTTATACAGCACCAAATCATGACAACAGCTTTATGTTACAAGTTAGACCCTACAATAACACATAAGCATGTATGTTATACATAAATTTATATGTTATTGCAAGCCAATTTCATTTTTTTAGTGCAATTGTTAAGAAATAAATCAGCTGTAATTAACATGAAGTAGAAAAACTACAGAACAGACAGAGTGAGAGCTGAAAACTCCTCCTGTTTTGTCAAAAGAATGCAAAGCGGTGGTGCAAAGATCTCGAGGAGAGAGCCTAGGAGAAAGTGCTGCAGGGATGCTAACCAAAGTGATCCAGTGTAAGCTCAGGTTTCAAGTGTTTCTCTCTGAAAACCGTGAGGTAATTTAGATAAAAGAGTGGAGGAAAAACGGAAATCAATATTCTTTTGATCTAAGAAATAACATTTCTGATAGAAAGCGCAGAGGACTGTGGACTGGGTTCTGAGGATTAGGATTCAGGTGCAGCTCAAGATTTATCCTGAGGAGAGCTGCATAATTACAAACTTCTCAACCACATAAACCTGACATCACTGTGGAACAGCTGACCTATACAATCTGCAGAAGAACACAAAACTTTATGTACCATCAGATCATGAGCTATCCTACATACTATGTTACTGCGTCACATACATGTATGTATGCATCACTTTTAAGTTTTAATAGCCCATTGCAACATTCAGGCATTAATCTAAGAAAGTGGCACTTTTACTTTGAGGAGAGATTGAGGAGAGAGAAGTTATTCACTGTGTGCACAAAGCTGGGCAAAGTAAGCTCATTTCAGTTAATTTCTGCTTTATTTCATTAAAACAGTTATACAGTCACGGAAAAAAATTTTTGAACCCCTGCTGATTTTGTAATTTTGCCCACTAACAAATAAACGATCAGTCTATAATTTTAATTGTAGGTTTATTTGAACTGTGAGAGACAGAACAACAACAACAACAAATCCAGAAAAATGCATTTCAGAAAGTAATAGGTGGGGCTTCTTTTTAAACACTCAACATGAGGATTGAGAGAAGTTTTAGAACAGAGATACAGTTTTGGCACTGCAGTAACAACTTTGAGCCATTACAAGTGCCAGTAAAAAAAACTCAACTGCTGCATAGTCATGCTATAAACATTCATCAACCACTTTATTATGTATGCCTGTTCCACACTGCTCGCTACAGTAATCCACTCATTCTTATACAGCAGTTTTCTCTCTACATAAACACAACAAGTGCTGATACAACGTAATTTGTCTCCTTCACACAAAAACTTGAAACACATGAAAGTGCTTTTCTAACAGTCACACACATTCATACTCTTCATCATCAGGGAGCATCCTGGGGTTACAATCTTGCCCATTTAGCATACACCAACACCCAGACCAACCTTCCGATTATTAGATGACCTCCTCTACAGCCAGCCCAAATATCTAATCAGCCTTTCACATCAACAGCAGCTCAAAACATCCTTTTCAGGGTCACGAGGGACTGGAGCCTATGCCAGCTATCTGTCGAGAGTACACCCTGGATAGGTCGCCAGTCTGTCACAGGGCTACCATATAGACACAGACAACCAAGGGCAATTTAGAGTTTCCACTTAACCTATCCATGTCTTTGGACTGTGGGAGGAAGCTGGCGCACCCAGAAAGAACCCAGAACATAAAAACTCCACACAGAAAAATACCAGCCTGATGGTGGAATTGAACTCAGAACCTTCTTGCTGTGTGGCAACAGTTCAAGTCAAGCATCTCAATAAGAGAGAAAGTTGACTTAATGTGGCCAGACAAGCAGGTGTGAGTATTTCAAACAGTGTTGACGTACTGGGATTTTTCCACCCAACCAGAAACTATCCAGTGAGCAGCAGTTTCTGGATGTAAATACCTTAATGTCAGAGAAGACAACACTTACTGTCCTGTTTATTGTGGATTACTTTAAGCTGCACCACTAACTCAAATAACCACTCATTACAAACAAGGAAGGTAGACCAGAAAGCTAAACACATCTGATTTTGAAGCAGATGGGCTACAACAACACCACACTGGGGGCCACACCTGTCACCTAGAAAGAAGAAACTGAGTATGCACTCACCAAAATTTGTAAACCAAAGATTGAAAAAAGCTGTACTCCACAGTCACCAGATCTCAGTCCAGTAGAGCATCCCTGGCATGTGCTTGAACAGGAAAATTGGATGTGCAGCTGTGACAGGAGACTGAAAGTATCTATTTCTTATTTGTTAAAAGTAAACCTCTGACAATGTGCTATTGTGTTTGCTCTTTGATCCACTTTAGAAAAAATGAATTTGACTAAAAACACTGATGCAATGTTGCAATTTTTAGTAGTGAAGTATGTGCAGAAACAATAGCAGTTTAAAAACAATGAGAATATCTAATGTGAGTGAGGAAATGCATCACTCATTTTTGAAGCGCAGCTCATGAAGTAGAATAGGTCATCTGCTAATTTGAAGGTTGGTGGTTCAATCCCTGGCTGCCCCAGTCTCCATGCCAAATTTCTTTGTCAGGAGACTCACCCAAGTTGCTCTCTGATGCATCCATCAGAGCAGGGGTGGGAGAACTCCAGGCCTCAAGGGCCGGTGTCCTGCAGGTCTTAGATGTGTCCTTGATTCAACACAGCTGATTCAAATGGCTGAATGACCTCCTCGACATGTCTTGAAGTTCTCCAGAGACCTGGTAATGAACTAATCATTTGATTCAGATGATGACCCAGGATGATATCTAAAACCTGCAGGACACCAGCCCTTGAGTCCTGGAGTTCCCCACCCCTGCTTTAGAGTTTGCATATTGTGATTGATTTTTACAAATATAAACCTGGCGCTCCAGTTTCACACAGAGAGTGTGTCTTTTAACCTTTTTTCCTACTGCCCAGTGTTGTGTTTTATCTTGTTTTAGTTGAAGAGTTGAATTCTACTGTTTACCTTATGTTTTTGACTTAAATAATTTTTTTCTCTGAGCCTGCCTCAGGAGTCCTATATTTGCATCCTCTTTCTGCTACATGCCCTGACATGTTCTGTGTTTGTACACATTGCAGTTTTTTCTACACAAACTTTACTACTAAAAACATTTTGGTACTATGTTCTGATCTGAATCTGACGACTAACCAAAGCAGTATATTTGTCAGCGTTACAGATCTCTTAATGCTGTCTAGCGCTGCATTAGTCTTTTCAACCAAATGGTAGAACTGAAACTGTCCTTCAACTAAAAGCAAATAGAAACTTACGTTCTCAGAAGAGGCTTGGTTGAAACAAAAAGGAACACACAATGGCCGTCTTGTATCACAGGTGCATGTCAGGGCACTGTTACTTACACACCAGTATACGTGGTACATGTAATGAATGCGTTATGACTACACTTTAGTACACAGTTCTTGGTCTTAAAGTTGCATTTTTTATTTGTGCCTTTGCAGATGCACATAGTTTCTCCTGTATTGTTTTAGTTTTCTTTATTTTCTGTTTCATTATTTTATTTTTGTCTGAAAGCTTTTTACTCTGCATTAGGGCTACATATCTGAGGTACTCTTTTCAAAGTCATAGCTTCTTGTAACTATAAGAGGCAAAACCACTGTTTTGGCTAAGTGATAAAACAGTGGTGAATTGAATGGATTTGACATGTGAAGAAGGTTTTAGCTGTTTTAATATCTTTTACAAAGACAAGTATGCCTCAGCTGTTTTGAGAACTACATTAAGATGTGAGAATTGCATCAAAGCAATCAAGAAAAACAGGAACTGTGTCACATGTTCAAGTGTCATTGATACAGGGAAAAAAACACCATTAACGTTTGAAGGGATGAGAGTTGTGTTTAAACATAAAGTTATTTGCATTGCATGTTGTATGTGTGCTAAAAATGAGTGGGTTTTGGCACTGAAATACTTCTTAAGCACATTATATATCCATGTACACGTGTGTGTTTGGCCTTGTTCTGGTTGAGTTGTGATAATTCATGAGAATGAGGGCAGAGAAACAGGCCCACTGCTGGAGCCATTAGTTGCTCCAGTCAATCTGCTGGTACCTGAAAGTCAGTCCTTCAGCAGGTATTTCCTGCCTCTTGATCTAGGAAGGCAGTGCTCATTTCTGCTGGTGGGGGTTCAGCTTTCATAATAAGTTGTGGTTTGATGCCAACAGTTTATTATTCAGTTTCATTTTGAGGACAGTTACGTGTGTGTGTGTGTGTGTGTGTGTGTGTGTGTGTGTGTGTGTGTGTGTGTGTGTGTGTGTGTGTGTGTGAGAGAGAGAGAGAGAGAGAGAGAGAGAGAGAGAGAGAGAGAGAGACAGCATGAGTATCCTTTCTGGTGAGGGTCCAGCCAATTTGCCACCTCTAGTTTCTTGATGATTTTCTTAAACTCAGCCTTATAGCTATAAGCAATACTTTTCATCATTTCCTGCAATTTTATTTAAAACAAATGTCATCCAGTAATACTGTAAGGAAAAGTCATTCTCATTATTCTAAAGCAGTTCTCAAATCCCTAGTGCGTTCTCGTGGTTTTTAGACACACGCTGCTATTGTTTCTACATACAAATCACAACTAAAGTCCTTTGTTAAGGTGTTGATGCACTTCTCACTTGAAACTGACAACTTATCAGAACCGTTTGTACTTTTGTCGGTCCCAGGTATAGATTGCTCACTTTCCTAAATGTTTTCCAGCATTGCATCAGTTTTTTCAATCAAATTACTTCAAACTTTTTTCAAATATGTATGAAAGAGCAAATACAGTAACACACTGTTAGAGGCTGACTTGCAACAAATAGAAATACATACTTTCAGTTTAGTGTCACAGCTGCTCATCCACATTTCCCATTCAATCATCTTTCTTCCTTATTCTGAGGTGTGAACTTCAGCAGGCAGTCTTGACCATGTCTACATGACTAAATGCTTTGAGTTGCGATGCGAAAGGATGATTAGATATTAGAATTACTGTAATGAGCATTGGCTCAGGCATATCTAATAAAGTGGCCGCTGAATGTATGTAGTGTGACTTTACTGGATTAAAATAGTTGGTGCAATTTTCTCACATTGTATCAATATATTTTTGGTTTGTTTTCTGATGCTTATAGGTTTACAAATATTATTTTTGCTTTTCTCCATTTCATCAAAGTCACTCTTACCGCACTAAATGCAGATCTCAAAATGGTTTTACACAGAGTCACCTTAGCAGAAGGCACTACAACAATCAAAACCTTTCTCATATTTGTTAAAACATAAATAGTCTGCCCATCACCACTCCCTGATCTTTATTTCTCAAAACCTTACCAACTCTTGAAAGACGTTTGTAGGCCTAATGCAGAGCAAAAAAATAAATAAATAAATTCAAAAACAAAAATAATATGTGAGGGTTTTTTTTTTTAAAAACTTTACAAAATGGCAAAAATGGAGAAAAGCAACAAAAATAATTCAATTCAATTCAATACTTCATTGTCCCACAAGGGGAAATTAGTTTAGCAGCAAGGGCAACAATAAGAATAAACAAAACAATGATAAAAAGTCCTAAGACAGTTATTCACTGTTAAGGAGACGGATTGCAGTAGGAATAAAAGAAACCTGGAGTCTTTTGCTCTTCCTCACAGGTACTCTAAAACGACAGCCCAGAGGGCAACAAGTCAAACTCACTGTGAAGCGGATGATTAAAACAATTAACAATAAAATGAGCCTTCCTCAGCACATGCTTGTTATAAATGGCTAAAAGCCCATCTTACCAACTCCCTGAGATTTTGATGGCAGTTTTTACCAAAAGTCCCAACTGTTTCTTGTTTTTCAGAGTTATGTTCAATAAAACTTCTGTAAAACAAGGACAAAATTTCAGATGAGACATTAAAAGATTTCATTTTCCTTCTAAAGAACAGTCTTTGCTGAACCTTTTTGGTAGTGGCATCAGCATGAGGCTCAAAACACAGTTTGTGGTAAAGAACAACCCTTAAATACTTGCATCAGGAAGAAGAAAATGATAATATATACAACTGGAGAACAATGCAGCAACCACTGTATAGTCCAGTAAATTAACACTACATACATTCATTTAGGGATCAGACAATGTCTCTAAGGAGATGGGGCTTTGAGGGAGTAACAGGAGGAGATAAGGTGCAGAGAGGCGTTTAAGACTCCACCTCTGGTCCCTGGTCCTCATTATGGTCACGTTTTGGGTGGCTTAATAAATTTGGCCAGATTTCTAGAAACGAGAGCTGCTCCATCCAAAACGGGCTACTTTTTCTCACAAAAGTTTCCCATTTATTTATAAAGCCCACAGCATTTTTTGGACATCACTCAGACAACCAGCAATTCAAGAACAAGTCTTCACCATTAAACTTGCTTGCAACTTTATGCATGCCTTCCTCTTGGAAAAACATCAGACTTTCTCCTCTGAGCTCAAAGACTCGTGTCAGCACTTTACCTCGTGAAAGCCACCTTGCCTCACAGCGTGAGGAGTCTTTCATAGACTCTTCATGTTGAGTCTGAGTCTGCAGAGGGTCCCAGTGCTGTGGAAGACACCATGCCTCATCCCTGTACCAAAGACGTCACGTGATCAGCCACACAGGGGCACCACAGGGACTGTCCTCTCCCCCTTCCTCTTCACCCCCTACACCACAGACTTCAGAACCTGCACAGAGACCCGCCATCATCAGAAGTTTTATGATGACTCACATCAACACTGGTGATGAGTCAGAGTACCGGGCTGTGGTCGACTCCTTTGTCACGTGGTGCAAGCAGAATCATCTCCAGCTCAACGTGGCAAAGACCAAGGAACTGATTGTGGATTTTAGGAAGACCAACTAACCCTTGACCCCTGTTTCATTCCAGGGGGTCAGTGTGGACATTGTGGAGGACTATAAATACCTTGGAGCCGGAGTCGTCTCTATTTTCCGATGGATGCGGAGGTCCTTCAACATCTGTCAGGCAATGCTCAGGATTTTCTAAGAGTCTGTTGTGGCCAGTGTTATCCTCTATGCTGTTGCATGCTGGGGCAGCAGATTGAGGGTCGCAGGTGCCAACAGACTAAATAAACTGATCTGCAAGACCAGTAATGTTGTGGTTATGGAGCTGGACTCCATTTGGGTGGTGTCGGAGAGCCAGATGTTGTCCAAGATAAAGACAATGCTGGATAATACCTCCCACCCACTCCATGACGTGTTGGCTAGCCACAGGAGCACGTTCAGTGAGATTACCAAAAAGCACCACTGAACGACACAGGAAATCATTCCTGCCCGTGGCCATCTCCCTGTGCAACTCCTCCATCTAATACAATGTAAACACTGAAGTAGTTACACCCTTTTGCACACGCTCTTTTCTACTCTGTAATATTCCTGTCAATATTCTTGATATTTATTTTAAATCACCTCTGTTAATCCTTGTATATATTAGTGCTATTTTTTAATTTGTAAATCTGTAACATATTGTATTGTTTAATTAGTTTACTCTGTTACTGTTACTGTATTGGAGCAACTATAGCCCACATAATTTCCTTAGGGATTAATAAAGTATACTGATTCTGATTCTGATTCATTTGTTGACCCTCATACTGTCAGCTGCCAGAGTTTTCAAACATAAAATACACACCAGTCTCTCCTCATCTCCTATAATCACTGTGAAAACAACAGCAAGATGCGGTTCATCATATTTCCTTTTTGGCTTATTATCGGCACTTGCCTTGTCTGTCTCAGATGCAATGCATTGTTTTCTTTTTATAAATGGTAAATGGCCTGTATTTATATAGCGCTTTGCTAGTCCCTAAGGACCCCAAAGCGCTTTACATATCCAGTCATCCACCCATTCACACACTGGTGATGGCAGCTACATTGTAGCCACAGCCACCCTAGGGCGCACTGACAGAGGCGAGGCTGCCGGACACTGGCGCCACCGGGTGAAGTGTCTTGCCCAAGGACACAACGACCGAGACTGTCCAAGCCGGGGCTCGAACTGGCAACCTTCCGATTACAAGGCGAACTCCCAACTCTTGAGCCACGATCGCCCCATAGATATAATTTCAAATGGGTCCAGATTTGCGATGCACTCTATTTTTTTTTTCAAGTACCGCTGCTTCGCCTCTGGACGCAATCGGTCTCTATACCGTCCGTTTTCTTTTGAGCTGCTTTTAAGCATGTTTCTTGTCGTCGTCGTTCCAACACAGTGTGTTTGTTTTGATTCGTAGACCCCGAAAATGGAGCTGCGCTCCCACAATGCATTGCGGCGTGACGTCAACTCCAAAGCCCTATACAGTGTTGAATGTTGAATGTGTTTGACCTGCTCCCCTCAGGCAGGAGGCTCCGGTCCATTCGCACCAGAACCTCTCGCCATAAGAACAGTTTCTTCCCCTCTGCTGTTGGACACATGAACAATAACCGTATGACTGTTCCCACCACTAACACATGACCCTACGCTGTGTTCACTGCATCATTCCATTTTTGGCACTGATCACCACCTGCACTCATGTATATATCATGTATATATCTATCTACTTAGCACTTTTAATTCTTATTCTTATTTTTATTTTCATGTCTATTTAAGCGTAATTTATGACAGTATGTTTGCGCTGAAGCACCGCAGCAATTTCCTAATGTTGTAAACCTGCTCAACATTTGGCAATAAAACCCTTTCTGATTCTGATTCTGATTCTAATTCTGATGAGAACTCTCAACCAGAAAACTGGTTCTGGTTGAGGGAAGGAGGTTTTGAGGCATTGACATTCTGACAGTATCTCAAAACATACGACACAGGCAACAACTTTGTGAGCTAAAGAAGAAGTGCAATATGGTCGTGGAGAAGCCCTCAGCCCTATAGAAAATCTGTGGAGGGAACTCAAACGTCAAGTTCCCAAGCAGCAACCAAGAAATCTAAAGAATTTAAAGTCTTTCTGTAAATTGCAGTGGGACAAAATTCTTCCTGAGATGTGTTTAAACCTTTTTCACCAACTACAAGAAATGTCTTACGATGTTAGCCACAATATAATTATTTAACCCACGGTATTTGATTCCCTCCAAACACATATGACACATACACACACACACATACACACACATACAAACATGCTCCAAACTTCTGCCTTGCCTGGCTCTCTGCTCTGACTCACATAGGAAAAAAAGGTTTAATCATTGGAGTAAATTGGCTCGTTGGAAAAATGATTCGTCGGGGCATAATGTGCATGTGTGAGCCATTTTGAGTCATTATGCTGTGATCTGAAAGGTTATAGAATTGAAACCAGCATGAGGCTGGAGCTTCCAAGGGCACCTAGAGCACTAGGCCTCGAGAGCGGCTCCACATGTTGCCAGACAGCACAATACCACAGCAATGCGGAGGAGGGGGACAGCTGCGTGTACTGTGGGAAAACCTAATTGGGTGACGCTGCTTTCAAACCTCAGTCAGAGCAATAAAATGAGGTGTTTGTTGTACCACATCACTCTGAATTAATGTATACACTTGTACTTTACAAACACACGCAGTCATGATTCCATCACTGTAGAGCACAGCACTGTAGCTAACTTTCAGTTCCTCATCTTCTCCTAACCCTTACCGCCACCTGCCCAACCCTAACCAAAATCTAACCATACCCAGTCTAGCTTTAGACTAGTTTCAGTATTATCTGGGAGTGAGAACCAGATAAATAATATTGTCAAAATTATATTGTTCTCCAAAAATTATAAATAAACACATTAATGAATCACATTATTGCATGGCGACATGTTTCTTCTTGAAAAAGTTGAGCACTATTTTATTCGGACACAGCAAATTAATCACCAATTCACAGATTAGTACAGATCGATGTCAGTCCCTTTGTTACTGTGAGTCAGAGGTCATCGAACATTCTCAGACAGATATAGTGCCGTTGACGTTACATAACTTCCTTAGTGTACTTTTAGAAATGTACATATGGGACTGAGTTCGCCACAATCAGGTATTTTCTAGCAATAACATATGCAGAAAAAAGAGACACTTAAAGTTCTCCAAAAAATCAAATCTGTTGCATGAACTGTGTGTGAACATCCACAGTGATCTCTGTCTATTGATAAAGGAAAAGTACTAATACCACAGTAAACAGTTGTTTAATGACTGAACACCTGAGGTTTCTGTTTGTTTTCAAAGAGGTGTTCGGCATTGGGAAGGCCAGTGGTTTATTGTGGGTGCTGACTGTCACTGATGAAGCTGTGCCCAACTCTCTAAATCCTCTGCACCTTACAGATTTTACTGGCAGACAATCCTCCTGACCGATGGGCTTGTGGAGCTCCGGAATAACACTTTGAAGGATGCAGGGTAGGTTATCACAGGAAAATTTGTTCCAGGCCCAGGAACGTCAGCAGTGCCTGTACAACAGTCACTAGGCACAGACAATTTACAACAGGAGATCAAATACTTGTACTGCTTCTTTTGTCCAGCTCAATTACTCACCAAGTGGTAAGGACCCTTTGTGGTCACACGACAAATGCGGACTTTGATTATGAAGTGGTGTGGTAGGACTGGGGAAAAGCCATACAGGTTTACCACCTCAAACTCTTGCATGGAAAGAGGTCGAATCAAGATGAGCTGGCGCCTGTAATGCCAATTTCTACCATTCCCGCCTCACCCCATTACTGTAACCCTCTCACACCACCCCAGAGAACAGATCTTGCTGCAGTGCAACAGTATTTTGCAGATGCGTTCTTCCCTCCGCCCGGTTACACCCAACTCATAAAGCCCGATTTTTAAAACTGCCCCAACAAAACGATGCATTCACAGACCTATAGGTTACCTGAAAATAAAAGGCAAATAGTTTGGAAGGAATTGGCTGCTATGTTGGAGATGGGAGTGTTGGAAGTACAATGCTTGGTGTGGCTCCATAGTTCTTTTGTTAAAGAAAGATGGGTGTATAGGTTTCTGTGTGGACCACAAGGTAAATGAAGTGTCACAGTTTGATGTTTGTCCCATGCATGCACTGCTCATTTTTTTCACACTGGATTTGACCAGGGGCTACTGGCAGATTCCCTTGTCTTCAAGTCTAAAGAAAAGATGGCTTTCTCTACTACATACACTGCATATGATACAACCTACCGGGATAATGTCATCATCCACAGTGACATCTGGCAGAAAGTTACTGAAGTGCTAGAATCCTTGAGCCAGGCGGGGTTCATAACCAGTAGTGGTTTTTGATACGGGTGACACGGGCGGTTGCCCGGGGCGGCATCGTGGTGGGGTGTGGCATCAAAAGAAAATGCACATACTCATGCTGCCCCGACGTCATGCCAGCGCATATCGGGAATGGCATAGGCACCGATCGGTTTTCTATCACCCATTTGCTGGGAGTAAGGGCGCCCTCCATTTGCGAGGTGCGCCTGCTGCTTGCGGTACAGGGAGGAGAGGGTGGGGCGGCGGGGGATTCTCTGACCGGATGGAGCAGCATCTAATAACCAACTCGCAAAATAAAGCAAAATAAAAACAAACCAACAAACACAAAAATACCAGACATTATGATAAAGACTTATAATTTGCACCGATGTTTTTCCTCGGTGCACCTGCTCGCTGCTGAAGTCAAAGTAAACTTTATTGACATCTCCGCTAAATACAGTCCAGTATATAGAGAGACGAGACGACGAAGCTCCAGTTACAGCAGTGCAAGTAAACAAACAATAAATATAAGAAGAGTAAGAAAATAAATATACACTTTAGGACTCGAGGTAAAGGGATCAATACAATATTTAAAATTCATAATTTACAGTTTGATGATTTAAAGTCTCACACACAACTTGTTGAAAGGGGAGGGGGGCCGGCTGCTTCCAAATAGAGCACATTTCATTCATAATCGTGGCTCAAGAGTTGGGCATTCGCCTTGTAATCGGAAGGTTGCTGGTTCGAGCCCCGGCTTGGACAGCGTCGGTCGTTGTGTCCTTGGGCAAGACACTTCATCCGTTGCCTACTGGTGGTGGTCAGAGGGCCCGGTGGCGCCAGTGCCCGGCAGCCTCGCCTCTGTCAGTGCGCCCCAGGGTGGCTGTGGCTACAATGTAGCTTGCCATCACCAGTGTGTGAATGTGTGTGTGAATGTGTGCATGACTGGATGTGTAAAGCGCTTTGAGGTCCTTAGGGACTAGTAAAGCCCTATACAAATACAGACCATTTACCATAATGATGTAAATCCAAGGCCATTATGTATTCATGATTTGAACCCTGGGTTGCGCGAAATCCTAGAAATAAACCCTACACAAAGTGAATATGTGAACTAAGGTGTAGGTTGTAGGGGATGGGTGTTCATACTGGAGTGCAAAATTAAAACCAATGGAAGATGGGCAAGAAAAGTTCAAAGCCATCAGTTTGAGTTTAGAGAAAAGAAGAGGAGGAGAAACGAGCAAAAGATACAGGTAAGCAGATGTGTCATTGGATAATGGCAGGTCATCCTGAAACAATCAGAATCGGAATACTTTATTAATCGCTCAGGAAATTATGTGGGTTACAGTTGCTCCAAGAAGAAATGGTAAAAATAGCAACAGTAACAGACTAAACTCCAAACAATACATTATGTTACAGATTTTAATATTAATTAGTCATTGTCAGTTGTTGATTTGTCCTGTTCTTATTGTATGACGAATTATGATGGCTGTCTGCTAGCCGTTTTATGTTAATGTACAATCCTTAATATGTTTTATGTGTGTGTGTGTGTGGGGGGGGGGGGGGGGGGGGGGCAGAAGGAGTGTTCGCCCAGGGCGCCAAAGAGGCTAGGACCGCCACTGTTCATAACCAACCCGAAAAAGATTACGGTTGGATGGAGGGAGGTACAGTGTCTGGGGTACCACTTAAAGGGTGAGCAGCTGCACTCTCATATAGAAAAAGCAGGAGCTAGTGCATCCTGCCCATGTTCCAAGACAACAAAAGAGGTGAGATGGTTTTGGGGGCGGGCTGGGTACTACCACAGGTAAGCATGTTGGGCCGGACTTCAGGGTGTGATTTGTAGCTCAGCTGCAGGGGATGGGTGGCACAGTGGGTTCAGGGAGCAGTGCCAGGGGAAGCTGACTAACACTGCTGGCAGACATCAGCCAATTCTGCCTCTACCATTTTACACAGTAGTATCCTGGGACTGATTTGTGTGGCAGCAGATGACAGTGAGGAGCTGGGGACATAGACTGGAGCTAGGCAGGCAATGGCACAAGCATTGCATAAAGTGAATAATAAAGAGTTATCCTGAGCTGGGAATGCCGCATCCCGTGTGTGTATTAAGGGTCCAGATCAAGGCTAATGTCACAGAGACCTGGACTGGAAATACATAAAAATGCAGCCAATGGCCAAAGAAAAACTAGACATTTAAGGAAGAGTCCTTCAGAAGCCATTTAACCCACTTAAAAAATAGAAGAAAGGCAAGGGTTTGTACGTAACATATATGCTGTTATTTTAACTGTTATACTCATTTTGTTATACTAAAATACATTTGAAAGTAGGTTGCTGAAATCTAAATCTCAGTGTCTCGTTTAATGCCAAGAACATGACCCTGCATTGCTCCATTATAATCACAGTGAATCAAACACACATATTCCATGCTGTTCATGCCAGTTCCAGATGGGAAGAAATTCCTCCTTATTTTGTTGTTATGAGTAATGTTTTCCATCAGGCTCAGCAGGAAGGTCATTTTTTGGGAAGAGGAATTATTCTTTTTCAGTCAACACAGTTGCAGCAATCTTTGGGTGTATTAAGCAGAAGTTAGGACATTTTGTATGTGTTTTAAAACAGGCAGGATATTGTAATTTTTCATTCTTTCTTCAGTTTGGAGAATTAACTATTATGATCAGCAGCATCTGATCTAAGCTCCAAACCTACATTTGTTGATGAGATATTACACGCTTAGGACTGTGCAGAAGTAGAACAGAAGCAGTGACATTGTGTTGCTGTGTTGTTGGTTAATTTACTTTGACCCTCCCACAAAGTGAGAAATCATAGTAACCAAATAACTTTGTTCTGGTAAAATGAAAATATTAAATAAAATGGCCCAAAGAGAGGATTCTTATTGTCAGTGAAAGTGTACCAACACAGATCACTGTAATCGGCACCCGTTGGCTAGGTCTTCTCTGCTAATTTAAGTCACTAAAAAGGCACTCTTTGTGCCTTCAGCAACTTTTAGAGCATTTTAAATAAATGATATGATACATTTTAGGGCTTCTATGTGGACATGTTTGTGCTTCAGTTTTGGTGAGTGAGATTCTAGTATCATATTAATCTTTTACTTAGAACTAGATGTGTGACCATATACATTTCTTTTGCTAGCATTAGCTAATAACTAAATACAAAAAGAAAGAAAGAAAAGAAAAACAGTTGGGCAGCAGCCAAATCTTTAACATAAAGGCTTTATGAAATCCTTATTCAATGTTTCTCACAGCCATTGATGAAAAGGAAGTTATTGAAATTGTCAAACAGAGTGTTGAGTTGAAGCAATGCCCAAACATAAAACTGTTTAAAAAGGGTTATGAAGAAAGGGAAAATGTTGATATTCAGTGAATACCTCTGTTTAGGAATTTTATGATGATGTATATATTATATCAGACATATGTTCGTTAATATTACTGCAGATTATATCAGTAAGGAGGCTGATTAAATATTGATCGATAACTTATGGTAAAGGGGTGGGATTAAATAAGTGTGCACAGCTGACGCAATGTTGAAATGTATTAGCTTTATTTTGTATAGCATTTTTTCTCTTCTTTTTTCTGCTCGATGGACTTTGCATATTGTTTACATGATCGAAATAAATTAGAACAAACAAACAAACAAATGTGTCTTAGGGTTTGTGGGTGGTTGTAGTTCGGGAGATAAAGCGGGTCATCTACTAATCAGAAGGTTAGTGGTTGCTCCAGTCTGCATGTCAAAGTATCCTTGAGCAAGACACAAGTTGCTCTATGATGGATACATTGGAGTGTAAATGTTAGGTAGCAAGAACTTAAGTGGAAAAAAGTTCATGTTGTATAAAGTGCTTTGATTGCTCAAGTGGAGTAGAAAAGCACTATATAAGAATCAGCCTATTTAAAAATCAAAGGGTCCAATAAAAGAGTCCAAAACCATTTGTCTTCTTTTATATAAAGTCTATTTTCTGGTGGGGCGGGGAAGGACTGTTTCCTCACAGAAAGACAGTTCTTGATTAAATCTTCTGAGCGTGCAAGTTTTGTTTGTGCCTGTTTTGGTTTCCTCCAGGTAAAAAAGAAAAAAAAAAGATGCTAGTTAGGTTAATTAGTTATTCTAAATGTTCTAGATTAGATGTGCAATAGATGAACTCGAGTTTTTGAGCTGTCAGTAATACTAGTCTAGACTAGACTAAGAAGAACTCCACCAAGGTGGTTATTGGACTACAAGCTAGTGCTAGGTTTTAATAAATCTTTTAGTTGTTTTGTGTGTGTGTGTGTGTGTGTGTGTGTGTGTGTGTGTGTGTGTGTGTGTGTGTCCCATAGACAGAATTATGTATTCGTGTTGCTTTAAATAACAACAAAGGTTTAAATTAACAAAACTGGACAATCTCTTGTCTGTGCATCACTGGACAATCACGAGAGCCCAGGTTTATTGTTACTACAAATTGCGTTACAATAATTTCATATTTTCTTTGGGCAGTGCAGTATTGAATCATTCCCATCAAGTTAGCTTATGTTGCCCTGAATGCAGTTATTGCATCCAACTGTGCTCTCTGTCTTCCTAACATGCTCTCAGCCTGCATTCAAGCCCAAAGCTCTGCACTGTTGATGTGACTGGACAAATTAGTGTTACTCCAACTAATGTATTCAAACTGCTGCCGAGTGGCTACAGAGGACATTGAGCGGTATTAGAAATGATCGCTTTGACTGTGAGCGACGCTAACCACTCGTGAAAAGGTGACAGCACATTTGGCTGCTATTTGCTAGGGGAAAGAAAAAATACCTCCAAGTTTAACTTTGTGGTATTTTAGATATTTAATTCATACAGGATGTGGAAAATGTGTTTGGTCTATTCACATCTTAAAAGAGTCATTCTGACGAGAGAAACATGCTACAGAGTTCATCTCATGCCATTGCCCCTTGAACGCTTTAATGATTTTGTACTTTCTCAGTGCCAGCCTACTCACTGACAAACTATTCTTTCATAAAAATCTCTGGATGGCCCAGCTCTGTACCACTCCTGTTGAGCGCTTGCACACACAAATATTAAATATTTGTGGTGACTCCTGGATGTGTCTTAAGCAGACAACATCTCACAGGCCTGAAATGAAGCCAGGGCAGATATGAAAACAGGCACTGTCTGTCAAAATCAGGAAATAACCCCCACATTCACCTCAAGGGCCCAGCTGAAAATCATTAGTTTAAAACAATGTGCTGCTTCTACTGTTAGTCTGTTGGCTAAGCTACTGTTAGCTTTCAATTTGACGTTTTCTTTTACAAAAATGGTCCAGCTAAAACTAGTTTTCATATCAAAACAAATATACAGTATGATTCGATAAAAGCATGGAAAACATGACACATCTATTAATCTGCAATATTACATGATAATTTATTTTTTTAAAAATACACAAAGGCAAAAGTATTTACAACTGACTGCACACTGAACAGAAGAAAAATGGTTTTAGTGGTTGTGTTTGATAAATTTTGTACTTCCTAGAGAACTCTAGTGTGTTTGCCCAGATTTGGTTATAAAAATGAATTCAGTTTATTATTTTTAATAAGGATTTTAACAAAGAGAGGAGGTCTAAAATAAAAGGACTGTAAATGTCTTGCAGTTTGCAAGCAGATTACAGTCAGTCCAGCCAGACAAGATCTGTGGTGATATTCAGAAATAAATAACTATGATCGAGATTTGGAGAGCTTATCTGATTCTGCCTCCTTCCATTGAAACTGTTTGTCAAGAAACTACACAGATGAGCCCTTCCTATACAGAAAAAACAACTAGCATCTATAAAATAGGATCACTTGAGGGAACTCTCGAAAGTCTGCAACAATACAATACAACAGAAAAAATGAGTATATTACACTAGATTTCCATGTTAACAATGTTGACATCAGCACAAATGATGTATGAAACCAATACAGATGTCATTATTGGGGACCAATGCTAACATCAGCATGAAATATCCAAGTTTTAGTATTACCCTTGCCCTTTGGGGGGAGTTGCAATCTTTGGGTGTGCTTGTTTTTTTGCTTTTTTAAAATTAATATCTATTATTATTTTTCCCCAAAAAACGACTAAACTGTCTCCACATCAGCTCTATAAACATGCCAACATATGCTGTAAGAGTCTATGTAATTTCAGACAGAGATCTGTCATCCCTGTTTTACACGCAGATCACAATGACTAATTAAACTGAGAAATTAAAATACTCCCAGTTGGGATGTGATTCATTTGTAATTTTCCACTTTGTGGAAACATTCTAGTTTGGTGCTGTTTTGAATGGCATACTGCTCTACATTTATAATATTACTTTATGCAAACAGTTAGCTTTGACTGGACTGAAACTATGATAAGGTTAGCTTGGCTAAAAAGTTAAAAATTGCTCTGAGGAATCGGCTTGCCCAAGCTAGGTGTCTGACCTCTACAGCATTTTCTAGTTCTGCCAGTGCTTCTTTATGGTGGCCCCTAGAGACAAAGCAAGTACAAACTCAGAAGCAAGTACAAATTCCAAAACACAACAGAAGAGTTCCAGCACAATAGGGGCAGTGTTGAGCTTCTCTCTGAGCAAAGCACACTGACTGTTAGTTAACGTCAGATTTGACTCCACATTAAGCTAAGCGTTCATAGTAATTAAAAACAAATTAAACAAACAACAGTTTGCATATTACCTTTCTTATAAAGCGTGGTTGTTCTATCCTTGCAGGTGTTTCCCGCCGGTATCCAACGCCCTGTGTTTGCAACAAACTTGCCATTTATTTTGCAAATCAAGCTAAACACTGCCCCTAGCATCATGGAGCAGTTTGTACGTGTTTTGGAGTTTGTACGTGCTTTGTCTCTAGGGGGCCACCGTACTTCTTAACTGTTAAGCATTCCCAGAATACACAGTATGATGACATACTGAACCATCCCAGCTGTTTGCTGTCAAGTTTTCTAAACAAAGCTTTTAAAAGTTAGTTTACACCTTAGCAAAACCAATTGAAATGGCATGGTATCTGTATCCATCCACTGCATGCAACAAAAATAACATATTATTAACAAAAATAATATGCCATTTTCCAGACAATGTATCCAGATATATATTACAAGTTTGTGCAACGTTTTGTTATTAAATCTTACATGATTCATATTTGGTGTTGATGTTTGATTTAGTTCAAAACTAGTCTGAACCACAAGATCAAGATCATTGATGTCATAAAGATATAAAGAGATAAAAGTATGAATCTGCTGACATACAGGATGCTGTCTTATACTGTGTGTGTATACTGTGGCCTTAAGAAAAAAAAAAGCCCCAGTCTCCATAAAATCCACTTGGTTGCCATCATGCTGTCCACATTGCTTTTTCAACATTTATAGATGGATTACACTGCTAAGATTTCTAGCTATGTTGTTCTGCTTTTCAGCAAAACAGCAGAAAAAAATCCTGAAATATCAAGTGAACTCAGCTATGAGCTGAATTTTCCTTTGTGTTATCAAAGCAAACCACAAGCTTAAGCTGTTTGCACTAAAATTGTCTCTTCTATTTCATAGCAATCATCCAGACAGGCATAATGATCTCTGGGAAGCCTCCCTGTCTCTCAACAGCCAGGACCTCCAGTCCAGCCTTGGCAATGATGGTCTTCATGATGTCCAGGTGGCGGCTAATGCTGCTATCGATGGGGTCCAGCTTGCAGCCTTGCCTAGCCATATTATCCTTGATTATGATAACACCATTTGGACGCAGACTCTTTTTGCAGCGAAACAAGAAGTTCATCAGGTCCTTGTCTGTTAGGTGGCCTAAAGGGAAAGACAGGAAAAATAGTTACTTCTAACTGATTTATTAGTCACTGCAGAAATCATCAAGTCCCCCAATAGAACTATGGAAGTCCAGTGACTGTGATTTCACCCAAATGCAAAAACCTTGAGTCAGAATAATCTTAACAAAAGTCACGTCGTTTATTAAGAAGATAATTCATTAACAAAAAGCTAGACATGAAATACAAAAGGAACTGAAAACTTCAAATTACACAAAATAAACTGGGAAACATACTATGAGGTACGAGGAGCTCGGACACATTAGGCAAAATGAGCTGACGCTCAAGGACAAAGGGAGACCGACACAATATATTCATACAGGAGGGTGATTAGGGGAGCAGAGACACTGTGATACACAGCAGTAACAAATTAGACATAACGAGATGGGGGGACATAAAGCACACGAGACAGGGGACTATCAAAGTAAATCAGGACGCACAAACACTGAGAGACTAGGACAATGTGAGCTTGATGCAGACAAAAAGTAAAAAAATATGGAGACATGGCAAACTTAACATGAATGACACTAAACTACAAAATACAGATATGAGACTAAAAGGACAGAAAGGGGATGCCAAAGGGAACTAATAAACCTAAAGTTATCTAAAATAAACTAGAGATACATAATATATAAGGAAAACAATATGAGATCAGAATAATTCATAAGCGCAAATATAAAAATAGAACCTCGGAACATTCTTTTAAAGAATTTTAGGATTTTCTGTTTGAAAAAGTGCAAAATGCATCAACAAGTTTGCAGAATTACAACAGCATGCAAAATATTTGGAAAAGTTTCATTTTGTATCTGTATTTTGTATCAGCCAAAGATAAGGTAGATAAAGTGCCGAGGGTATAAGTGCTTTCTGTCAAGGGTACATGGGCAGTAACTTAGAGGACAGCAGTTAAGTGACAAGCCATTGTACCTCTAAGTCTAAAAGTATAAGTATAATGAGGTACTTAAGAGTATACTGTATCTTCATAAGTATACAATTTGAAGCATCATTGTACAATAGATGAAAATTCAAATATATCAATACACCTGATCTTTCATGAGCAGAGTGTATAGATAACCTTCATACTTACATGCCACCCACTGCATCCATATGACATCATACTTGTTTTGTGGAGGTGTGAATTCTTGCAGATTGTAGCAGTAGTAGGTCTCAATACGGTCAGCATCGTCACCCAGGTACTCCTCATGTGCATGGAGCAGGAAGTGCTCCATCATGTCTGCCATCTCCAGTTTCTCAAACACGGGAAGGAGCACACCTTTGGCTACCCGCCCGATCCCACAGCCACAATCCAGAGCACACTGTGTGCCCGCACTACCGGGCCCCTGTTGTTAAAAAGAAAGAAAAAGAAAGGATAGACTCATATAACTTTAATCAAATTCATTTTAAAGGATACTTAGAGTTTAAAGTTAGGAAAATGCAGACTGTCTATAAAGCAAATGTAGTCATAAAATGAGATTTTCAATTTTACAGAAAACAAAAAGATGCTTAAATCTTTCTTGTTCTTCTAGTAGTGCATTATTATCATGTCTAAATCATAAAAAGTTCTATACTTTATGTTTTATGTTACCAGGTGTCAAGCTTTCATGCTCAAAAGTACCAAACAAATCAACCCCAGTTCCTTAGGGTAACAAAGCAATGAACTTTAACACAAGGGAATAAAAAGTCACCTCACTTGACTTGTGCTGGTTTTCTTCCTCTTCATTTGGTATTCTGACCTCACTACAACCCCTCCACATCAGGGACCCCAGTTTATGATTGTAGGAAAGTATGGGGGCCCACAGGAGCTCTGTTACAGGAAGCTTCTTGGTTTCAGTGAATTACTGCCATACTGCTGTGCACTTATGTAGCTCTCTTTAATCTGGATGCGTTCTAAATCTTTTCCTGCCACACTCTTTTTTAATGGAAACGTCAGGTGTAAACAGAAGCTGTTCACAGCCAGGGAAGAGACTTTGGAAGAGAATAATGATCCTCCTGCTTTACGCCACACACAATGGGGAGACATAATCAGATGATGCAGGTTATGTGTGTGAGAGCCCTCCCCGAACACCACACCCTGAAGCCATTCATCCCCCCCCTACCCCCCTGCAGCTAAGCCACAAGCCACCCATACCCCCATCGATGGAGAGCCATCTAGGCCTAGCCGAGCAGGAGAGGAAATCAGTGACAACCATCTCCATCCCTGGCCTATGGACCACCTGGTGGAGAGCCAGATGCCACCAGGTGATCCGGACATTGGCATCCTTCATGCGACGGAGGCACTGCAGTTCCATCACCCATCCGAACACAGGGTGAAAAGGCAGCCCAGGAGGTAATAATGAAGGAGCATTGTTGATTGCCCACTGGAATACCAGGCACTCTTTCTATACTGTGCTGTGCCTAGTCTCCCACTCCGACAGTTTGCTGCTAATAGGAGAATTGGCTGAAGCGGCACTATGGGATATTTGTGGCTGTCCCCATGCACACATCTAACCTCCACCCACTCTGCCTCCAGCAATGCCCCAGGCCAAACCAGGGTTTGGTGGGGCAGGGTCTGCATAAAACCTGAGTCCACCATAGCCTGGTGGACGCATTCAGACTCCACAGCATTCCTTCTGACATCATCTCTAACTAGTGGCTCCAGTTCAGCTCTCGTGTATGGGAGTTTTAGACTGAGGTCCCTCTTCAGTGCAATGTCTCCTCCAACCTGTCAATATGGCACTCCAAGCTGGTGTGGGTAGAATACGCCCACAACACCATGACCTCTGCTGCTATGGGCCTATTAACCTTTGAAGCATGGCTTGGCTAGGAGTCACCTCATTCCCAGCCACTGAAGGTGAGCTCACTGTACCCTCAGATGTCCCCTCCTATGAACATTGCGCTCTGTATGGAGTTGTTAGCAGAGACGGGTCTTCTAGCAGAATCTGCATGAATATTGAAGATACTTATTATCTAGACGGAGGAATAATCACACGTGGGGCATCGGCTTTTACCGGAGCATTCACACCAAAAGGTGACTTTGTTTATTGAACTCTCGCATATACTCCGCAGCATAACAGGAAGCATCCTTTCAAAATAAAATCACAACAGATGACAATGAGGGCATACCTATTAACTAGCTCAACGGGAGTCCAAAAAATTGGCTCCCAGTTTCATTGGCCTGTTTGAAATAGAATAAATCATTAACCCTATCTCTGCCAAGTTGAAATTGATATAGAATGTGAAAATTCACAGTGTTTTCAATATCTTCAGTCCACTGTGTACATTAATGTTTAAATTGCTATCCCAATTTCCCATTTTCTTTATGCTTTTTGAGCATTATAATTTTATATGGTTATATTACTGCTAGAGAAAGGATGCCTCCTAATTGTTTGTAGTTCCTTTTAAGCAGTCTTAGGAGTTTGTAAATAAAGGGCATGTAGCCTGACTCCCCTGTCTACAGCAGCAACACACACACAGACAAACCCAGAACATTAAAGAAATCCTTTCCTTGTCCACTGTACAGAAGTTAGCGCTGTTTTTAAAAAATAAATAAATAAAAATACCATAGTACAAAGTGATTACCAGCTGTTGGCTCAGCTCACTCTGTGTGGGTGTTTATGAGGCTGCCATCACGACTCCAGTATAATTAGAATTTGCACTGAGGCGCCATCATCATGAAACAATAATTTGTTTTGTACAATAAGGATGACAAATTTCTCACCAAAAATAGATTCTGGCATGTACACTAAGAGCTACATTGCAAATTGATATACTACAGGACAATATGCAGAAACTATGACAAAGTGCGTGCAAAGCATATACTTTAAAGCTTAAAAGCTATTTTTATTCATCTTTAGGCAAGGCAAGGCAAGGCAAGTTTATTTGTATAGCACAATTCAACAACAAGGTGATTCAAAGTGCTTTACAGAGACATTAGAAACAAGAACAAATAAAAAGCATGATTTAAAATTGAATAAAACAAGCAAATAAACTAACTAACTAATTAACAAACAAACAAACAAACAAACAAACAACAGTATATAAAATCAAAACAGATAAAATCAGAACAGTAGATAAAATCAGTAGTTAAATGTAAGTTTTGAAATTTAAGCTTAAAGTGTGGATTTGGTGCTTTATTCAAATGCAGCTGAGAACAGGTGAGTCTTCAACCTGGATTTAAATAAACTGAGTGTTTCAGCTGATCTGAGGCTTTCTGGGAGTTTGTTCCAGATATAAGGAGCATAAAAGCTGAATGCAGCTTCTCCGTGTCTGGTTCTGACTCTGGGAACTGATAAAAGACCGGATCCAGATGACCTGAGGGATCTGGATGGTTCATACTGGGTCAGGAGGTCATTGATGTATTTTGGTCCTAAACCATTCAGAGCTTTATAGGCCAGCATCAGAACTTTAAAGTCTATCCTCTGACGGACAGGCAGCCAGTGTAAGGACCTCAGAGCTGGACTGATGTGGTCCACTTTTTTGGTCTTAGTGAGGACTCGAGCAGCAGAGTTCTGAATGAGCTGTAGTTGTCTGACTGATTTTTTAGGTAGACCTGTAAAGATGCTGTTACAGTAATCAAGCCTACTAAAGATGAATGCATGGACTAGTTTTTCCAGGTCCTGTTGAGACATCAGATCTTTTATCCTTGATATATTCTTGAGGTGATAGTAAGCTGATTTTGTTATTGTCTTAATGTGTTTTTCTAAGTTTAGGCCTGCATCCATCACTACACCCAAATTTCTCGCCTGGTTTGTGGTTTTTAGATGTATAGATTGAAGTTCTCTGGTGACCTGTAATTGTTTTTCTTTGGCGCCAAAGACTATTACTTCAGTTTTGTTTTTCTTTAGCTGGAGAATATTGTGGCACAACCAGTCATTGATTTCCTCAATGCATTTACCAAGAGCCTGTACAGGGCCTCGGTCTCCTGGTGACATTGTGATATATATTTGTGTGTCATCTGCATAGCTGTGGTAGTTTATTTTGTTGTTGTTTATAATCTGTGCCAGTGGGAGCATGTAGATGTTAAACAGAAGGGGTCCCAAGATGGAACCTTGGGGAACTCCACATGTGATACTTGTCTGCTCAGATGTGAAGTTACCTATTGATACAAAGTATTTCCTGTTTTCTAAGTATGTTTTGAACCAGTTTAGTACAGTTCCTGAAAGACCTGTCCAGTTCTCCAGTCGTTTGAGTAATATGTTGTGGTCAACTGTATCAAATGCTGCACTGAGATCCAGTAAAACTAGGACTGACATTTTTCCACTGTCTGTATTCAGACATATGTCATTAAACACTTTGGTCAGAGCGGTTTCAGTGCTGTGGTTCTGTCTAAAACCTGACTGGAAGGCATCGTAGCAATTATTCTGTTTTAAGAAGTAACTGAGCTGTTGGGAAACTGCTTTTTTAATGATCTTACTTAAAAACGGGAGATTTGAGATCGGCCTGTAGTTGTTCATTTGTGTCTTGTCAAGATTGTCCTTTTTCAGTATAGGTTTGATTACAGCAGTTTTTAGTGATTCTGGAAACACACCTGACATTAAGGAAAAGTTGACGATCTGTAACAGGTCTGACTCTAAAGTCTTTGAGACCTTTTTGAAAAAACTTGTTGGCAGGACATCTAAACAGCAGGAGGAGGAGTACAGTTGACCTAAGATGTCCTCCAGGTCTTTGCTGTTAATAGGTTGAAACTGTTTCATGGTGTTTAAACAGTTTTTTGGTGGACACAGTACATATCCTGGATCTGCTGTTGATGTACCAATTGCTTGTCTAATTTTTTGGATTTTTTCAGTGAAGAATTTGGCAAAGTCATTGCAGGCCATGGTCGAATGAAGTTCAGCTGCCACTGACACAGGAGGGTTTGTTAGCCTGTCAACTGTAGAAAATAAGACCCGAGCATTATGGCTGTTTTTAGTGATGATGTCAGAGAAGTAGGACCTCCTTGCATTCCTCAGTTGTAAATTATAATTGTGAAGTTTCTCTTTATAAATGTCATAATGAACCTGGAGGTTTGTTTTTCTCCATCTGCGCTCAGCTTTCCTACACTCTCTTTTTTCATTTTTCACCAGTGTGGAGTTTCTCCATGGAGACTTTTTCCTTCCAGAGATAACCTTCACCTTAATGGGAGCAATAGTGTCCATTACATTTAACATGTTAGCATTGAAGCTATTGACGAGCTCATTGACTGACCCTCTGGGCAGGTCAGGTGTTAATGGGAAGACCTGGTTAAAAATTGCACTACTGTGTTCAGTTATACACCGTTTTGTGATCACTGTTGTTGATATATTTGTGTGGGCTGAGATTTTACTTTCAAAGAAAACACAGTAATGATCAGACAGGCCCACATCAGACACAGTAACCTTTGAAATGCTCAGGCCTTTGGAGATCAGTAGGTCAAGAGTGTGTCCTCTATTATGTGTGGCCTCTGTTACATGCTGAGTCAGCCCAAAGTTGCCCAGAGTGTTACTCAGGTCTTTAGTCCCTTTGTCCTGAGGGTTGTCCACATGGATGTTAAAATCCCCAGCAATAATTACACAGTCAAAATCAACACAGATCACAGACAGCAGTTCACTGAGGTCATTAAAAAAGTCTGTGCAGTATTTGGGAGGCCTGTAAACATTAAGAAACACAACTTTGGATGGGGCCTTCAGCTGTAAAGCCACATATTCAAAAGACTGAAAACTTCCAGGAGATAGCTGCTTACATTGAAATGATTCATTAAATAAGACAGCAACCCCTCCTCCTCTCCTGCTCGCCCTGACCTCACTGATAAAACTGTAGTTAGGAGGGGTCGTCTCGATGAGAACAGCTCCACTGTTACTTTGGTCCAACCAAGTTTCAGTTAAAAACATAAAATCAAGGCTGTGCTCAGTGATTAAATCATTAATTAAAAATGTTTTCCCAGCTAGAGATCTAACGTTTAATAAAGCCAACTTAAGTGTTTTAGAGGTATTACTTGTCCCCTCGTGTTTGGGAGCAGTCTGTGGCACACAAGGTATGTTTACTATGTTTAAAGATCTTTTAGAGTGCAGCTCTCTGTGTTTTGACCAGGCCACATGTCTCCTGTCACCTAAAAGTACAGAAATTTTAAAACCTTCTAGTAAACAGGGTCCCAGCTTCTCCTGGGAAAAGTCATCACTGCCATAATCCTCACAGCCCGGACCCTTCACACATCACACATCAGACTGCGGAGACAGGGCATGAAGAGGAACTAAGGGGGGCGAGGCTGGGCAATGTGACTTCGATTGCTCTGTTGAGGGTGGGGCTCGATGGCGAACCTTTGGCCGCTCTGGTGGGGGGTTTATGGGGGACAAAAAGGGATTGGGACGGGGGGTAGATCTGAGCCCAGCATTGACCCGCTCCATCATCTCCTCAGTGAATTTCAGGTGTGGGGAGGAGGGAGAAAGGGAGGGGGAGGAGGGTGATGGCCTGTCAGGGGTTTGGGGGACTGGGGAAGGTCGTGGTCCCTTGTCCTGGTCGTTGGTGTTGTTGAGAGAGTTGGAGGCAAATAGGGACCCCTCTTCTTGCCTTAGATGTCTCTCCTTTCTGAGGCTCTTCCTCAGATGCCATGGATGTCTCTCCTTTCTGAGGCTCTTCCCGGGTGGGGGCAAATGGAGCTCCTCCTCAAGGTTTCTGCTGGGCTTTGTCTGTTCTTGGAGTACTGTTTGTTCCTCTTTATGAGATAACTCCTCGTTTATCTCAGCCTTGGCACCAAGCACGGATGGATGACGTATGGAATAAAACAAGTTGGAGGTGAACAGTTTCACCCCTGACTTGTTAAAATTAAATCCATTTGCTTTGAACAGATGCCTGCGTTCCCAAAAAATATTAAAGTTGTCGATAAAGTGCACTGAGTGGTCAGCACATGCTGATATAAGCCATTTATTCAGTGTAAACAACCTGCTGAATCTCTCGTCTCCTCCTCTGACCGGCGGTACAGGTCCACTGATGAATACAGCTGCATTCAGAGAGTTTACAGTATTTAATAATCCAGTAAAGTCCCGTTTCAGAACCTCCGACTGTTGTTTGGACACATCGTTTGACCCTGTATGCAGAACAATGTTTGTCACAGTTGGATATTCATCTGCAATTTGAAGAATTCTCTCCTTCAGGTTGTTGACCATATCGTTAGGAAAGCAGAGGACTTTAGTGTTCTTACCGCACATCCTTTGTACATCCTTTACGGCAGAGTCACCCACAATCAGAGTTTCAGGCCTAGCCTTTAGCTTTCCCTGTGGCCTTTCACTTTTCAACAGATTTTCAGACTTTATTTCGCTGCTTTTAGATGGATGGTTGTCCGATATAGATCCAGGGTCCTTTGATAGTGGAGCAAATCTGTTCTGCAGTTTCACATTCAGTTGTTTTGGAGGTTTGTTGTTAACCTTCCTATACACGGTTGTCCAGTCCTGTTTCCTCCCGTATACAGGGGTAGAAGAGCTTCTCTGTCTCGTAGGAAGTGAAGGCCAGTCGGTTTCAGAGATTTCAGCTCGCTGTGCCCTGCCTGTGATACGTCCTCCCCCTTCCAGGTAGGGTTGCCAACTCCCTGAAAAATAAATAAGGGACACCTCGTGGCCAGGGCCGGGCGACCCAGTTGTCTTCACCCTTCCCAGTGTGGTGAATTTTCTAGCTCTTTTTTTGTGTGTGAAATTATTTTTTTAACCATTTGACTTGAAGTTGATTTAAGTAGATGCATATTCTATTCTTTGTGATATGAACACATGTGAAACAAATGATCATTTAGCCATTTATTTTTAGCTCAAAATGACAACATTAACACAGTAAAACAGGTCTCTTTCTTAAACAGAAGCCTGTCATGCTTAACTTTTGAGAATATAAGTAAATCTTTCTTTAAAAGAACTCTGTCCTGCTTAACTTAAAATAATAGAAAACAATAGAAAGAAAAATATTCTTGTAACAGTGCACATTTAGTGCATTTAGTACAATTGGCTTCAGTTGAGGTATTATTTCAGCTTTTCTAATGCTAATCAGCTGCTCCTGTTTGTAAACCCGCTTGTTCCCATGATTACGCATCTTAACTCATCATCATTATTCATCTATGTATTACTTTTATGTATTAGTCATCTATTTGTTGTAATCATCTATCCTTGCAGTTGTTTATTACACAAAATAAATTATATTATCACACTTCTGGCCACATAGCGCTGATATTCATTGCACATGCCCATATTAACTTTTTCCAGCCAGGTGTTTTCCTTTTCCCATTCTTCCCTTTCTCTGAGGGGAACAAACATTGCTGCTCTAATGCTGGGCTTACACTGTGCGGTTTTTGGCCCATTTTTAGCCGATTTTTGAGTGATCGGACCGATTTTGGCCTTCATCGTGCGTCGTGTAGTATACGTGGGGTAACGAGAAGTGATTAACACCTCACGACCAGCTCCCGATCATCAATCGCTCGTGAGGTTCTCACCACAGCCGCTCACACTGCTCACGCGCAAACACGTAAACGTCGGTGAAAAAGACGGAGCAGCACAGCAGTGCAGCGTGTGATCTGGACACAAGCAATGGAGGCACTACTTGTAGAACTTCGAAAAGGCTCGGATGAGCTTTCCAATGTGGCCTCACAAAATGATCACGACCACAACAACCGTGAAAATAGTTGGATCTACATTGCTGCTCAATCACAGCTGCCTGATCAATGTTTTTCATTAGCAATTTAGCAAAGTTGATGGTGGTGGTGTGCGTGTCTGTGTGAGTGAAAGACAGAGAGAGAGAGGGAGAGCGACAGATTTTCTGTTATAACCTTCATCTTATGGAGGCACAGTGTGAGCACTCAGGTCGCATCAGAGCATCGGGCGGTATAGTGTGAGACCTGCATCGTGACCTACCAACGTCTAACCCCTGCGAGTCAATCGTGCAGTTTGAGCAGGAGCTGAATAACGTGACTGAAAAAATCGCACAGTGTATGTCCAGCTTTAGGTGTACTGTCGTCCGAGACTTGCACCGCAGTGTCAGCGTTTGTTTCCCTGTTGGCCATGCTTGTTGTTGTGGTCATCTGTTGTCTTCCGGTATTTTCTCCGTAAGCGACCTTTCCTCGACCAATGAGATGAGCGGTAATCTGAATTGTCATACTCGAATTGTCATAAGTGTGGTGTCAGCTCATTGGTCACAAAGCAGGAGAGGGGCTGGGAATTATGTTTTCAAACAAAGCGTTAATTCCATTAACATTTATAGACTACTTTTGATTCTCACTGTATTACGGGACAAAGTGCGTCCCTTATTAGCTCAATACGGGACGTGTACTTTTGTTTCGAAATACGGGACGATTCCGTATTTTAAGGGACGGTTGGCAACCCTACTTCCAGGAGACATGATTTATGTCTTGGTTTTGCACCAAGACAGTCTAAGGGGGGATTATCACCTGAGGATTTATAATAATGCACAGAGTCTACTTTCTTGGTCATGTTATCTGTGCTCCTTAGCTGTGTACTAGCTTGCTCATCGCCATTGTTTTGAATCAAAGGCAAGGTTGTTTCATTTCCACACAGTCCATTTACCTCCACATTTACTTCTAAGCGATGAATTTTTGTCTCCAGTACTGCAATCTTCTGCAGGAGGCTGTGGTAGTCATCTGTGGAGAGGGAAGGCATCTTGTTGCTAGTTAGCCTAGCGGTTAGCACCTTTCCAGGTTATTGAGGCTGCTCGGTGCCCAGACGCTGTAATCAGGCTTCAGCTGTGTCTAGGCCACAGACACACGGAGCACTGAGGATAAGGTAACCATAAAATGTTGCTGTTTCTGTTAAGAACACTCTAGTCCTAATGATCTACAAGTGTCCAGAAGTTATCGCAGGTAAGCTCACACGGAAAAAAGGGGAAAAATCAGCATAAAAATCAATAAAAATCAATATAAGAAGCAAAGCATTCAAGAGCAAAGAGATGAAGCGTCCACACTCACAAAGGGGAGGAGCAAGGTATGAAAAGATGAATAAAAATACTTTAAAAAAAATCCTGACAGAGGTTGTCATAATTCATGCATGACAGGGTTAAATAACAATAATTACAATGAAACACATCATAGTAACATTAAACAATCAGTGGGTGGCAGGGTATGGAGTGACACATCAGAGTCCAATGGGGTGGTTTATGTTCAAGTATACCAACAACACTCACACAAATACAAGAATACAGCCTTTGACTAGCTGCCCACTGTAGTGACCAGCATGCGTGAAAATTTCCCAGATTTGTTTTTGCCTGGATTCTATTAATTGAATGTGAGGTACTAACTTTTGACTTACCACGAACCTCTTCAAAAACTGAAGGGAACCTTCCAGATCAACATTGGATATTTCTACGAAATCTCCCATCATGCCCTCCTCTGAGGCAGGAACATCCTCGTAGAACTTCTGAGCTCTGTAGTAGAACTGTTTCTCTCCTTTGATGTACTCACAGGTGACTGGGAACAGCTTCACTGTTAGAACACAAGGACAAACATACCGGGTGACCTATCATAAAACCCAGAACGTCATTTGAACACAATTGACCAACTACACAGACTGTTTATTACTATTCAATGACAGTCACAAGACTCCTCCTTTAATGTGTCTTGTATTCTGTATGAGATACGAATATTATTGAGAACCAGAATTATGTGAGATTAAACATTTAAACATTTGGGATAAGGGTGCAGGGCAGAGCTGCAGGACAGAGAAAAAGTTCTGGAACTACACTCACAGCTTTCCCCATTTTTAGCAGCAACTGTCACAACCGCATCAGGCACAAAATAGGCATGGTATTTCACTCTAAATATAGTTCAGCGGCGCTATAGTTAACATCAACACCTCACAACAAGAGCTGATGCTAGTAAATTATAAACATTGCCAGTGCTTATTCCTAGTTTCTGTATTGTAACGCTTATCCACTAATATTAAATTGTGTTCTGCAAAAATCTATTATATCCACTCAGTTCTTTCAGAGTACCTAATCTTTTCATGTAACGTGTGGTTACTGTGGAAGCACCCTCTGAGGTGTTTGTGCCCTTGGTTGAGGGTGAGTGAGAATGTCATTGCCACCACTTCAGACTTCAAACTTGTGTTAGTTTTTAGACTTCACCATTTCGCAAAATTATGCTATAGCGATAACCCATGTATTACAATGTGACAACACGTTACATCAACGCATGTAATGAGCTATAGTGGGAAAGTGTTAAGAAGTTTACCAGATATGAATTTATAAGAATGATGTCTGTTTTAAATAATGATCAATTAGTTTGATATGATTATTTTTGACTGGTTTGAGTTTTTCCGAAGCATTACAAAGATGACACCAGACTGCTCTGTATGAAGATGGTTTCAGTCCCATAGGAAATGTAGAATGATAATTTGATCACTACTATAAATAGGGATGCGGTGTAGTATTCCTACACTCAGCTCAGCTGTTATATGGTACATGATAACCCTGTGGTTGATTCAAGTTACTGTTGTGAATTTACAAATGTTTAAAACGAATAAGTTTTATTACTGGGAGGCTGATAATAGAAATGTATACAGTGTTGAAATTTCGATATTGCCTTTCAAGAAACTTTATAATTCGCTTTTTAAACTATCCCAAACTTCCACTACTTCAGCTCTACTGAGCTGCAAATAATTTCTGTAATAAATGAACATATTTCTTGTCACTGACTTCATAACAAGTTGTTTCGGGGAGGAGGCTGAGGGCAATGTGTCAGTTTGATAACTAATAGCATGATTCATGACACGGTGGCTTAATCATGCTGCACCTGGCCAGGCTCACTAAAATAAGATGTAAAAGGAGACAAATGTGGTTATGACCTAACATTTTTCTCACAGTACCAGCTTTGATCAAAGCACCTACAACTGGTGTTTACTTGTCATGTTATCCCTCAGGACAGCTTTCAGGGGAAGTGTAAGTATAGAAATGTCGAGAAGAACGGAGAAGACCTGAAGACAGCTTGATAGCACACTTGTCTGCCAATCAAACTGTACATCTACCTCACACCTTGAAAGTGCACCAGCTCATTAGAAGCTGATCTTGGACTTTCTGTGTAACAGAATACTTGCTTAAATGATACAAGGTATGAGGATTAATCTGTCACGCTGTTAGTAAATGACCTGACTGCAGCCGCCTGATGGTAGATCAGACGGCATAGCACTGTCTGACATGAGTAAGTGCTCTTGTGTTTGATATGTCATTCCATTAATGGTCCTTGTATCAAATGGACGGTAAGAAAATAAGACACGTTTGAGCTAGAATGACCTACAGCTCAAGATCTCCTGTTGCTGCTGTTCAGCCCATGATCTCATGATAGACATGAGTGCACTCTGGAGATGATTAGCTATTATTTAAACTGTTAATGCACTGCAGTGCTTCCAATGACACTTTTTATATGAATGTACTAACCATTAATGATTCATATATGTCAATTCACTCACTAGCATTAACACTAACAAATCGCTATCCTGTAACTGTTTAATGGTATAAAAACAAAGCTACAAAAGAAATTTTACTTTGTTTCTGTTAATAAATATTTCATTACACATATGGTTCAGCACTTGGGAGAAAGGCTAAGTTGTTGAAAACATTAGGAATTACCAGGACTTACAACCAATTGCTCATCAAATCCAATCAAGTCTTCATCTAAGCCACAATTACGGACAAAATTCCTGTCTGGTTACACTGATATCAGCTGTATTTGCTGCTTAAAGTCAAGTGACCTCTGGAATTTGAATTTGGAGAACCCCCTTAAGCAATAGATATGGCAACAACCTATATTGCCATATCTATTCACTCATCAATCCAAATCATTAAAGTCAAGTTTTTCAGTCACATCCATGGCCGCAGGTGTATAAAAGAGCAGAGCAGTCTGATGGCTGAGTCTGGGTTTGGTGGTTGCTAGGAGAACGGTACTTGCTTGGGTGGACTGTGCCAACCCTAAAGTTTGGTAGAGGGGGGATTACGATGTGGGGTTCTTTTTCAGGAGACAAGCTCCTTAGATGCAGTGAAAGGAACTCTTAATACTTCAGCATAGATAATTCAGACAATAATATGATCCCATTTGTGGATCCGTCCCTTCCTGTTCCAACACTTCCAACACACTCCTCTAAACATTGTGGAAAGCCTTCCTAGGAGAGTTGAATCTGTTGTAGCTGGACCAACATCATATTCAATCCCGTGGATTAAAAATGGGATCTCAGGTTCATATGCATACTAAGACAGATGGGGAGTACATTTGGCCATATATAGGCAATGTCGCCTATATATTTTCTGTAGCTGCTTGGGAAACTAACACAATGATAAGAAGGCATTTTATATAAATTCTCCATCAAAATTCTTTATGTTCTCACTGTTGTTTGCCACATCCCTATTGAGTTCCTGATGAAGACTTTTAGGGCCCTGTTGATCTCAGATCCTTTCTTGTAGTCAATGAGTAATTTTATTTTTTTATTTCAAGTAACATTACCAGGAATTTCTGTTTGCTAACAGTATAAGTCTTTCAGATAGGCTGGAAGCAGAAATGTGCAGGTAACACCACAGTTTATTGAACAGTGGTGTTGTTTGTTGTTGTTTAAAAGGGATTCACATGCTTTTTATCTTTTAGTGAAAGGCGAAGTGCAATATACTGGAGGTGTATGCAGCAACTCTAGTGTGACCATTACATGAAAATATCCACATCACCTTTCTATCTAAGGAAAGAGTTGTACTCTGTCCACTTTATTAGGCACACCTTGCTTTTACTAGGTTGCCCCCGTATGCCTTTACCTTAATTAGAAGATTTTACAAGATGTTGAAAATATCAGAGCTTTTGATCCATTTTGGCATGATAGCATCACGGAGTTGCTGCACATTTGTCAGCTGCCACGAGGGAGCAATGAGGCATTTCCCATTCTGCCACATGCCAAAGGTGCCCTTTTGGATTGAAATCTGTTAATTGTAGAGGTCATTTAAATACAATTAACTCAATTTTATGTTCAAGAAACCAGGCTGAGATTGTCAGAGATTTTTGACATGGTGCATTAATCTGCTGAAAGCAGCTGTTAGAAGATGGGTCCGGTTTGGATATTAAGGTATAGAATTTAATCAATGCTCACTTGATACTAGGGGCCCAAAGTGTGCCAAGAAAATATCCCAAAATATCATATCACATCATTACCACACCAGACTGAACTTTCTGATACAAGGTAGGATGGATTCAATGTATGTACACATGTTGTGATAACTTCGTCTATTTCATTACAAATGGCATCTGATATAAAATAAATAAGTTAATACATTTAAATAGTGCCAAATTACATATGTATTCCATCTGCTGTGTCAACCTTTTAGGAAATAAGGTAGCAAAAGTAGGAAAAGGGCTACTTAATCTATATAGAATAAAGGGAACTTAAAATCTTTTATATAATATATATATATAATTTTACATGTTTAAGTTGCATTCACACAATGGGACACAATGTCATGAACATGCACATGCGAGAATGTTTAAGTATTTGGTAGCTCAGACAGGACCACTCGAGCTACAATCCGAGGAGACTTGTTTATACCCCACAGACGGACAGCATTTGGGCAGAACGTCCTCTCTGTAGAGGGAGGCCATCTGTGGAACAGTCTTCCTCAACCCATTAGAGAATGCTCGAAATTCAATTTGTTTAAGGCAAAGGTTAAAAACTGGTTATGGACAAATCAAGTGTGTGATCATGTATGAGTTGTATAGTTTTAATGTTTTATTTGGGAACAGAATGGTGTGTATGTGTAAGTTTGGTGATGGAGTTTTTATTATGAATGAATGATGAATTTTTATGAATTATTATGTCTATTTTTATGCTTAAGGACAACAGATGGAAATTAGCCCTTGGCTATAATCTGGTATGTTTACATTCATGTAATTTTTTTTTACATTTATGTTCATTAACATGCACTGACCTAAATAAATAAGTAAATATAACATTTTGTATTGTAATGCAATTAATGCAATTAAATTTAGTGCAAATAAATGACTATTCTGGTTATACAGTCACTAAACATCTATTTAGACTATATAAAAAACATAACAAAGGAAAAAGAGCTATTGTTATAGTGCACACTGCATGTCCTGCAAACTATACAACTGCACTAATCAGTCATAGGGGAAATTTATCTTTAAGGGGTTTCTCCCATAAAGCCTGAAGCCTATAAAGCAAACTTAAATGAGCTGTGGGCCACTGCTGGCAGTGTCATCTCATTGGAGGGCTACGTTAGTGCTCAAGTAATACAAAAAACAAACAAACACACGAAAATATTTCTGAAAATGTAGTGTTTTGCCTTTTTTTTTTTTTTTTAATGTTGTATAACAAGGCAAAACTGCAAACATGAGCGCAAATATATATATTTTTTTCTCACTCTTTAACTGAAGCCCTTTATTGAACTACCAAATAAACAAACTGGTACTCTCTTTCTGGTAAGACACATGGCAGCATTTCTGCTATAACCTTTTTTGTATTTAGCAAAATAAAAAATCAGACACATTAGTTTTTGACTGCTAGTGAAAATTGTTTTCTTTACAAATATCTCCATTAATGAACTGACACAGCCAATCCCTCAACATGTTTGTACTCTCTGCTCATACTGCTTTCATATTAAATCATTTTTTGCTTTTTAAAGAATTTATTTTAACATTGAACTCAACAACAAACAAATCCTCCCTATCAAAAAAAAGGAACTTCAAGGGCCAAATTGCATTATATTTCTTCACGTCACTACAAGTAGGGGTGACGTGGGCAGCAAGTGGTCCCCGTGCCGTGAGTTTGAGACCCCTGCTATAAAGCATCTCTGACCATAAAGGTGATTGTCAGAGTTGCAAAAAGATGTACTGCAATGGTTAAGTAGGGAGAAGACCCATATGTAGACAGTCAGTTAGTCAGTCCAAAATAAGAGATTTATGAAGTCAGACACGTGCTTTCAGTTACTAAGTCAACAAAACAGTTATCAGAAACAAAAACAAAAAGGTGAACTAGTCCAAAACACATAAGGAAGAAGCCTATGAAGGTGAATGCCAAAGCAATAATCTCAGATAATCTGAGAAAGCAAGAAAAACATCTTGAGAATGGCTAGAACACTTGACTGCAGTAATAAAGAAATTAAAACATAGATGTCCATAAATCAAGTTGTGTGTAACAATGAAAAATCGCACAGGGAAAAAAATATTGAACACCCTTATTTTAATTTATTTAATACCTTGTACAGAAGCCTTTTGTGGTGATGACAACTTCAAAACACCTCCCGTATGGAGGAACTACTCGCACGTATTGCTCAGGTGTGATTGTGGCCCATTTTTCCTCGGTCTTCAAAGCCTTTAGGTTCAGTGGGCACCTTCTGTGAACTCTGTTCAAGTTCTTTCCAAGACTTTCAACTGTACTCCGGGCAGGCTGCGCTATTCTAGCAGCTTTATTTTCTTTCTCTGAAGCTAATAGAGAGCTTACATGCCTCTGTGTTTGAGATCATTATCTTGCTGAAACATCTACCCATATTTCATCTTCATCATCTTGTTAGATGGCAGCAGATTTTTATCAATAATGTCTCGGTACATTTTTCCTTTAATCTTTCATTCAGTAAAATGAGGCATGCCAGTGCCATATGCTGAAAAACAGCCCCACACCATGTTCCCAACTCCAAACTTTCATCTCAGTAGAGCAGGGCGATATGGCCAAAAATATTTATCACGATATATATTTGAAAATTTGCGATAACGATATAACTGACGATATAATTGATGCGAGACAAAATACAACTCCACAACATTACTAGCGCAAAAAGACAACCTTCCATTTATTTTCACTTAAACAAGAAGCTGGTTTTTATGTACATTAAAGCTTTATAAAAATGTAACAGTGCAAATGCAAATTCCTTGCTGAAAGTTTAACCAAAAGGCATTTCCAGTAGAAATGGGCTGACATATCCTGAGCATAACCATGTATAATATCCACTGAAGTTAAAAAGAGGTGCTTTGCAACATTAAACTGCAGTGTGCAGTACGTATTTTTCAGACCATAAGGTGCACGGGATTATAAGGCACATTAAGCGAAACAAAGCAGTCAGATAAATCAAACTTTATTAAACTCATTCTTCTTGCTTCCTCCACTTCTGTACCATTGATTCATTAATGTTGAATTCTCTGGCAGCTGCTCTATTCCCATGTTGTTGCAGTATATTAATGACTAACCTCGTATTGTGGATGGATTATCTCAGTTGTTCTCCTGACTGAACTTTGGTCCGTTTACAGCATCCTGCCATGCGATTGCATTTGTCTCTAACCATGAGGAACCTTCACGTTAACTTTTATAAGTGGAAAAGTGTTAGTGTTCGTCCTCCAGCTTCACTGTTTATGTTATGCTAACATAGCTGTGTCGCTAGCGATCACGTAGCACATCATTATATACCAGCTAGCCCAACTTCAGTAACCCTACAAATGTCACTGCTGTTTCGTTTCCTGTCTTCATTTATGTTGGAAGTGATAGCAGAGCTGTACGTTTGATTTTTTTCAGAAATCTCTCAGTCAGAACATGCTATATCATGCTTAGGTAACTAGCGAAACTAGCGAGCTAACTTCCGCTAGCTTCCTGCTAACTTCTAACTCCGTTAAATGTAATACATTTTGTTTTCATGGATGCCTGGAAGTTAAACTTCATAGTTACACCTGGTAAAGCAGCAATGCTGATCGTTTTATTAAAGATGAAAGAATTTAGACAGTTTTTAACTCTCGGTGATGCTGCAGTGTTCGTTTGACCTGAAGCATACGGCGTTTAGGACCCAGATTACTCCCAGATTTAAGAGCATCTTAGTCCGACAAATACGACAATAACGACGGCCGCTTGCATGTTCTGCAAAAAAATGTGCTTTGTCGTGTATCTGACGGACAAACACCAAACCAGTTCCACATCACTGAAGTTGCACCATTTTTACAAACCAATTCTGGTTCATCTGTTTCACTCAACAATCGGCCATGTGCGTATGAAAACAATGGCACTGCGCATGCGCGCTTTACTCATATTCTATATATTTCATTTTCCTATCGTTGCCTAACATTATACCGGTATTACCGTGAACGGTATAATATGGCCCAGCCCTACATCTCAGTATGGTGTTTTGGGCTAATATGCAGTGCTGTTTGACTTCCAACCATTATGGTATCCAAAGAATTCAATTTTGGTCCCATCTGACTAGAATATATTCTCCTAGTATTTCACAGCCTTGTTTAAATGTTGGTCAAAAAACCTTAAATGCGCTTCAACATGCTTTTTCTTCAGCAATGGAGTCTGGTGCATACAGGCCATGGTGGTAGAGTTCATTACTTATTGTTTTTCTTTTTAAACAATTGTGCCTGCTGGTTCCAGGTCTTTTTGTAAGGTCCTTGGGTCTGTGACAACTATTCTAATAATTATTTTCATTCATCTCTCTGAAATCTCGTGGGGAGCACCTAGTCATGCCCAGTTTATGGTGAAATTATGTTTTTTCTACTTCTGGGTTATGGCCACAGCAGTGCTGACTGGAACCTTTGGTAGTTCAGAAATTCTTTTTTTAATTAATGCCAGTATGTTTTTTAAGTTGCAAAGGTCTTGAGAGAGCTTATTAGTTTTACCCATCATGAGATGTTTCTTGTGCGAAACCTTGGTAATGAGACATTATTTGATAGGCCAGCTATTGGGACAAAACCAGCTGATATTAATTTGCACTAAGTGACAGGATTGCTTTCCAATTCCTGATAGATTTCAGTTGGTGTCATGACGTTCCATGTCCTTTGTGTTCAGTGTTCACTATTATTCACATTCACATTATTAAACATAACTTGATTTATGGACATTCTTTGGAGTTCTTTGCATGCATGGACTGATTGTGTTGTTATCAACATCAAGTGAGAATTTCATATCAATTATATATATATATATATATATATATATATATATATATATATATATATACATATATATATGGACACAGATAAGGCAGGAAATTGCAGCAACTCAATAAAAACTTGATGTCAACTTAAGCTGAGTGATATCAAAATAAAACAGGAAGTGGGTACACAGTCCAAATCATTAAATGTTTTTCCGAAAATTAAGAAGTAGTTTTGCTGGCTACGTTTAGCAACTACAACATCCTTTTTTCGTGTGTGTGTGTGTGTGTGTGTGTGTGTGTGTGTGTGTGTTTTTGTGTATGGACATACTGCAAATCAATTTCCCATTGGGGGCAATAAAGTTACCATTGAACCATTGGAAAGACATAAGTTAACTAAATCTGAGAACAAGCCATAGTTAGAGGTAAATCCTGGCATTCTAGGTAAGTGCAGTGGTGGTGATACAGGATTTAAAATCATACAAATCAATATTTACGAGTAACCGTCTAAGAATAAGGATCAGCATTATCCGAAGGAGTCTATAATGTGCCCTGAGGTGCAGTAAGAACAACCTTTTGTTATTTTAGCTATTTCAGCAACCTGACTTTGGCAAAACATGGGTATGAAAAGAAGAGAAGAACACATCACACCTGTCATGAAATCAACATTCAAGAAAAAATTTTAGTACATTTCTATGACCCATCTTACCCAGTGGAACCTTCTCTAGCAGGTACAGGTAGCTGGCAAAGAACTCACTCCTCAGTGTGTGGTGTAGGTGAAAGGACATGCTGTGGCGACACATGGTGTCATCTGTCCCTTTCCAGCGGTCCCTGAATGCCTGGTGAGCACCCTTGTACTCAAAGTTTGAGGAGCTGTTTTTGTCATTTTCAAGTGTAATCTCCATTTTGTCCTGTTGGTCTTTTTATCCAGAAAGATCTTGAAGAGCAATGGTACAGCAGAGAAGTCTAAAAGACTGAATACTGTGGTGCCCGTTTAGGATACTGTTTCTCCAGCTGCTGCTATATCTGTCTAGCTGAGTGTTCAACAAGTCTCTGCCAGTTTTCAAATAACCAGCAGAGATCTTTTTCACAGGAAGCACACAGGAGGTGCCACCAGATTTACAGATCACCTGCTAGAGACACTGACTGTAAAGAAGTGAGAAGGGGGCAGGGCATAAATGAAAGGACTTATTTCTACAGGAACTCGTGACCAATAAGCCCACAGAAGGTGACTGAACTGCAGGGTTTAAATTCCAACAAGTCCTTACACCCATATTTATGACTTGATCCTAAAAACAGCGTTGTCTTATCAAGTTTGTATACTCTAGAATTAAAATACCACAGTTTAGACAACAGGCAGCAGTTATTAAAAGCTCCAAGATTCTATGAGTAAATATGACCAGACAGGAATATTATTCATTATTATGAAATATGAATTGAATGCCATTTTTATTCAAGGTCATTTATTCAAAACTTGGAATAAATATTAATTGAATTTATAAAGTTTTCCACTTTTTTAATACTGTTGAAAAAAATTGGGAATAATCTAAGTTCAGACAAGTTAACAAAATATGTGTTAGTATATCTGTGCACCCAAGTTGCAAAATAACCCTGGGACTGTCCAATACAGAGTAACAGGATGTAAAACGCAAGCTGGGACATCATACTCTAAGAGGCACAAATGAGTGGCTGGGGCAGTGTGCAGGAAAATTTGTCCAGCATATAGATTAGAAGTCCCCAAGTCCCCAACACATCCAAAGGTGGTTGAAAACAACAGGGCTTAGGTCCTGTGGGATTTCCAGTTCCAAACCCCAAAACTGAAAGTGTGGCTCCATTCTTCTGATATTGTAAAGATGGGGATTTTAACATGAGATTCTATGGCAGGCGTGCCCATAGTCCAGCCAGGGGGCCAATCATGGCCCTAGGTCAGATTTTATATGGTCCCTGGCTCCTACCATAAAATGTATTATTTATAGTCAACAATCATAAACAGAATTAATAAAATGTAATTTCTCTTTTCACCATGAGTTGGAAAGTGAAATTACCAAGGAGTGCATAGGAGTTTTCTACACTCACACAATAAACACAATAGTAAGTGTCGTTTAAAATAAACCTGAAATGCTGATATTCAGCAGCTTCACTGAGGTTTCAGGTATGCCAGAGAGCTCAATCTTTTTTCTTTTTTTTACACAATGATTCATTGATTTTTTTTGGAACAATACAAACAGCAACAAATCAGCACAGCCAAATACAAACAAGAAGAAGAGGAAGAAAAAAAAAACAAATACAGGTACATGAGTTACAAGTGTACATGTCTGGGTCAAAATATGTACAGTGTTCCACATTTAAAGTCAAGAGAAAGAAGAAAAAAGAGGGAATACAGATATTAATTATTATGTTTAAAAACAAAATGTGGTCCCCCTTTATGCAATAGCACAGCAAGGTCACGAGGTAGGTGATCAAGCTAAGGCTGCCATATCCTACAGAATGCATCACAATTGCCCTTTATGATGGCACTAAGGCGCTCCATTGGCAGCACCTTGAACGTTTCTCTGTACCATTGTGTAACAGTGGGGTGCTGTCTCTGAATCCATTGAAACAGTACACATCGCCTCACTAAATGTAAAAGTTTACATAACAAAAGAATTTGTACAGAAGACAGAGAAAGCTCTTCTATAGATAGACCCAAAACGAACAGGACAGGGTTCAGTGGGATTGTCTGGTGAAAGATTGAGCGAAGCTCTATACAGGGAGTGCAGAATTATTAGGCAAGTTGTTTTTTTGAGGAATAATTTTATTATTGAACAACAACCATGTTCTCAATGAACCCAAAAAACTCATTAATATCAAAGCTGAATGTTTTTGGAAGTAGTTTTTAGTTTGTTTTTAGTTTTAGCTATTTTAGGGGGATATCTGTGTGTGCAGGTGACTATTACTGTGCATAATTATTAGGCAACTTAACAAAAAACAAATATATACCCATTTCAATTATTTATTCTTACCAGTGAAACCAATATAACATCTCCACATTCACAAATATACATTTCTGAAATTCAAAAACAAAACAAAAACCAATCAGCGACCAATATAGCCACCTTTCTTTGCAAGGACACTCAAAAGCCTGCCATCCATGGATTCTGTCAGTGTTTTGATCTGTTCACCATCAACACTGCGTGCAGCAGCAACCACAGCCTCCCAGACACTGTTCAGAGAGGTGTACTGTTTTCCCTCCTTGTAAATCTCACATTTGATGATGGACCACAGGTTCTCAATGGGGTTCAGATCAGGTGAACAAGGTGGCCATGTCATTAGTTTTTCTTCTTTTATACCCTTTCTTGCCAGCCACGCTGTGGAGTACTTGGACGCGTGTGATGGAGCATTGTCCTGCATGAAAATCATGTTTTTCTTGAAGGATGCAGACTTCTTCCTGTACCACTGCTTGAAGAAGGTGTCTTCCAGAAACTGGCAGTAGGACTGGGAGTTGAGCTTGACTCCATCGTCAACCGGAAAAGGCCCCACAAGCTCATCTTTGATGATACCAGCCCAAACCAGTACTCCACCTCCATCCTTGCTGGCGTCTGAGTCGGACTGGAGCTCTCTGCCTTTACCAATCCAGCCATGGGCCCATCCATCTGGCCCATCAAGACTCACTCTCATTTCATCAGTCCATAAAACCTTAGAAAAACCAGTCTTGAGATATTTCTTGGCCCAGTCTTGACGTTTCAGCTTGTGTGTCTTGTTCAGTGGTGGTGGTCTTTCAGCCTTTCTTACCTTGGCCATGTCTCTGAGTATTGCACACCTTGTGCTTTTGGGCACTCCAGTGATGTTGCAGCTCTGAAATATGGCCAAACTGGTGGCAAGTGGCATCTTGGCAGCTGCACGTTTGACTTTTCTCAGTTCATGGGCAGTTATTTGGCGCCTTGGTTTTTCCACACGCTTCTTGCGACCCTGTTGACTATTTTGAATGAAACGCTTGATTGTTCGATGATCACGCTTCAGAAGCTTTGCAATTTTGAGACTGCTGCATCTCTCTGCAAGATATCTCACTATTTTTGACTTTTCTGGGCCTGTCAAGTCCTTCTTTTGACCCATTTTGCCAAAGGAAAGGACGTTGCCTAATAATTATGCACACCTGATATAGGGTGTTGATATCATTAGACCACACCCCTTCTCATTACAGAGATGCACATCACCTAATATGCTTAATTGGTAGTAGGCTTTCGAGCAAATACAGCTTGGAGTAAGACAACATGCATGAAGAGGATGATGTGGACAAAATACTCATTGGCCTAATAATTCTGCACTCCCTGTAGCAATATTCTTCCAAAATCTAGTAATTAAAGGACATTGCCGTATGCAATGGTAGTAAGTCCCCACATCCATATCGCACATTACACAATGAGGAGAAATCTGAGGATGAACTTTATTTTAAAACTCTGGGGTACGCTGCAGTCTATATAAGATTCTGTAATGGCTTTCCTGGAGTCTGTTACAGGAAAACAATTTCTTGGCAGATCTAAAAGTTCTGGACCATGCTTCTGCACTAAGCTCAACTTTGAGGTCGGTTTCCCACCGAACCCTGGCCCTTATCGGTGGTTACAAAATTCAGAGACAATGATTTCCTGAAACATACAAAGACAAAACTAATTTAAAGACAAAATCTTTAATGAGCCAAAGCCGACACAAATGTGTTTTATCTACTTTCTAATCCATTTATCATAAATGTAACAATGAACGTGTTTAGAAAGTTGGCACATACATGTAATTTTTCATCTTTTTATGCATCCATCTATAGAACGCTGCATGTTATATTCTAAATCTGCCTGTTCTTTTTTAGAAACCTGCCTGTAAAAAATAAACCTAAAGTATGTAATACATCAATGTAATCACTTTCAAGATGGAGAAAGCATAAAGTTTGTCTGTAAGTGACAGTTATGGACACCTAATATGATAAGGAGATTCTGCAGGTCAATTATCAATGTATAAAACTAAATGTATTGTAGTGACACAGGACACAAACACGGAAGCAAGATATATAATTAGGATTATATATAGTAAATATGAATAAATTATTGCAATTTCTTTAACCATCGAGAATGACTAAATCCTTCAGGACAATATCACATCAATGCACTGAACTCACTATGTTGTCCATCTAACAGAGTCTCCATATGTTCTCACTGTAATTTCGCCCTCATGACTGAATTTATGCTTGCGCTAATCAATCTGAATGTTCACGGGGGATCAAACGCATTTTACTCGCAGTACTCAAGTTGACTTACCTTTTTTTGAATGATGACTTACTCACAACGTGGAGGCTTAAAAATAGGCAAATCTTGTACTTAACCATTGGTGAATTGGCTGTGTGGCTCCAGAGATTTATAATTGCGAAATTGGCTCGCCATGTATGCACTGACTCCAGAGACGAGGTATGAAAATATATCAGGGTAAGTTAATAGCGGTTTGGTCTTTGAGGTTTCTACTCCACTGCCGTATTTCATACAGGTCCACATTTCCAATGCACGCTATTTTTTGCAAGTACCATCTCTTTGCATCCGGACACGATTTGTCTCAATAACATCCTTTTTCTTTTGAGCTGCTTTTAAGCATGGTTCGTAGCAATCTTCCTTCCAACACAGTTTGTTTTGATTCATGGCCTTCAAATATGGCACCAAATTCCCACAATACGTTGCACCGTCAATTCCAAAGCCCTATATACATATTTTCCGCACTATAAGGCGCACTTAAAATCCTTTAATTTTCTCAAAAATCTACAGTGTGCCTTATGTATGCATTCTGGTTGTGCTTACTGACCTCGAACCGATTTTATGTGGTACATGGCACTCAAAAATCTGTCAAAAATTCTTTAGTAAGCATTTACTAAATGTAAAAGTAACACACCACTTGATGGATTGTCAGAGCATTACGGCTACTGTTCCAAGCCTGGCGGCGGAGTAATCAGGGTCCAAACTCCGCTTCAGGTCCTAAAGTCAAACGAACACGGCAGCATCACTGACAGTTAAGACTGTCTAAATTCTTTCATCTTTAATAAAATGATCAGTGTTGCTGCTTTACTAGGTGTAACAATTAAGTTTAACATCCAGGCATCCATGAAAACAGAATTTATTAAATTTAACGGAATTAGAAGTTAGCAGGAAGTTAGCTCGCTATTTTCCACCTAAACATGATATACCATGTTCTGACAGGGATTTCTGAAAAAATTAAATCGTACAGCTCTGCTATCACTTCCAACATAAATGAAGACAGAAAACTAAACAGCAGCGACGTTTGTGGGATTACTGATGTTGGGCTAGCTGGTATATAATGATGTGCTACGTGATTGCTAGCAACACAGCTATGTTAGCATAATATAAACAGTGAATCTGGAGGATAAACGCTAACCACTCGATAAAAGTTAATGTTCACCCGTTCATCGACAGTGCATCTTCTAATCTGGTGTGCCTTATGGTCCGAAAAATACGTACAATGATTTAAACGAAATCTTACTGGGAATGTTTCAAGTAATGCAGAGACATTTGTTTTTGGGAGCGCCTGGAAACTGTGAAAATATTTCAATGGAGTGGAAAAATACCCCGCTGAGTCATTGAACATCTCCTAAGTTTAAGGCTTTAATGTTTCAATTTTATTTTATATTTTGGTTTGCTTTGTCAGTTTACATGATAACAGCAGTTAGACGTTTTTGAAAGTATCTCAGAGGAAGTAAGTTTGAATTTGATTTAACCACAGAGGCGTCTCATAATATAGATCAGTCATTATTTCGTCGCTCAGTTGATTTCTCCCAAAAAGGCATATGATTGCATAGCCGTGAGACAAAAAACACTAACCAGCTAAACAAATCACACAAAAAATGAGATGAGGTGTTAAATACTTTATGCGTCCTTTATTTGGTAAATCTTTTTGTTACAGTACTTACATATGTGAGATGCCTCTCTGCCACACAGATGTATAGTATTTTCACTGTTGGTGTCACCAGCTGTTAAACAGCAGACCACAGCAAAATACACTGTACTTACCACAGCTGACTGTTAGAAAATGATATTGCTGCACACTTTAAACGGTCTCAGCTTCCTTGGGAAATTGCACCTGTTTACTGAACTGTGTTGGACTTCCCGTTCAGCCTGATGTTGATGCGGATGCCCATCTCATCAACATCCTGTCTCAGGGTAGACAAGGGTTGTGTAGCTGTCCTGTTCCTTTCTGAAATTGATCACCATCTCTCTGGTCTTCTTCACATTCAAAAGCAGATGATTCCTTTCAGACCACTCCAAAAGATTGTCCACAATGCTCTGTAAATTAAACTACCGGAGACTAATGACAGTATTTCTGTATGTGGCATGACCCAGAGTTGTATTGAAAGTCTGAGGTTGTACAAGGTGACTAGAAATGGAGACACCACAGCCCCGCAATACCAGACAGATCACTTCCCAGTATCATGTACTACAGCCAGTCTGTCAGGTAGTCATGAGATGGTGGATGTGTTTACTGAGATTTCCAGTAGCATCTTTTTTTTTTAGTAACAACAGCTGAATTGTTTTAAATGTACCCAAGAAATCAAAACAGGTGATTCTCACTGGAGAGCTGTTAGTATCTGGCAGTTAGCTCTCTGCAGATGATTACAACACCATGGTTTTGGTGTAAATTTTACAATTGCTTGACCCACAGGAATTTAAAGGGATGTACTCTGGATATCCACCCGACTGACACAGCTCTTGTTGTTCAGTATAAGGTGGAGGCAACTGTTCTTGGGGAGCTGGAGGAACCCAAGGTTGTCGTCCAAAAAGATTGTCAGAAAATGTGAGACTAATTATTGACATGAGCTGATTTTTTGTTATGTACCTTACATTAAAAAAAACATTGTAATTTAATGTTTACCTTTGCATTTTTGCCACTTTTAGCATTTGCCTAAAAGGCCTGAATGCCAGCACAGACACACACTCTTGCTCAGAAGGTGGTTGAGGAATCTCCACTGATTCACCCATCTAAACTCCATGAAGTGGAGCAGTTGCTCTTCTACCTGCAAAACGGCAAGCAATCAAATGGTACAGATGAGTTTTCTAGGACTATTTTAATATGACTGCGAGCATTTGTTGTAAGACTCATTCTTTATGAATAATGGAACTAGTTTATCGTAATAGTTTTGTTGTGGATGTTGCTTTTCACAGACACCCAGGAGAAGAAACAGATATCACTTCAAGACTTTCCTCCTTATGCTGGATTAGAAGTAGGGACTGATTTTAAGGCTCCATCAAAATCTTGTTTTAGTTAATAATGGAGTGCAGTGTTGGATCATATGTAAAACAGTATATATGTTTATATACTATTCTTCAATATGGTACTGTATTCTCTTTGACGACTGGTGTTTATTTTCTTACAGGTGGATAACAAAGCGGGCATCATCAGAATTGATGAATATGTGAGCTGCTTTATGAGGACATTGAGGAAAAGACTTGTTTAACTTGTTTTGTGCTCTTCTGATTACTTTTAATTATATCAAGTGACCTTAGGAAAACACTAATTATATCAGCAGGGAGAGAAAAAGAGCACTGAGGGACGTCTGTCAACCAGGCAGCGACATGGAAACCGGTCCAGTCCTGGCTAGCAGGTGAGCTCAAGAGAGAATTCAAGAATTTCAGCATAGGGATCCCATATGGAAAAGAAATAGTGAAAACTTATAAAAGACTTGCATAAGATGTGACCTACTTCATATAGTTAATCATATAAGGCTTATATGATTTACTCATGAAAGTGGCCACTGTCTCATTACTTTCATATATTGTTTTAGTAAGTATCCAAAACATACGTTTCATTTATATAATTTTTCAAGGGATCTTATATCTGTTTTCACTCTTGTATGCTTTTCATACAAGTTTCACACAAGACAGATAGAAACTTTATAAGATTTACATATATCTTTTCCATATGGGATAACAATGAATGAGAGGCAAATATGGAGACATATGACAACAAGATGGATCTAAGGTGTGTCTGGTAGGACTATATGGAACACAAAGTTGGCTAGGGATGGACTGTACATAATAACAAGCACTAGTATGAGTGTGACAATCTTTCGTGAGTCATATCTCATTACTGGAGGGGGGGCTTTTCAATACGAGAGACATACCCCCAAAAAACAAAAAGAGGAACAACAGGTGGGGAAGGTGGCTGGTACATCTTTATTGAAGTCCTCTTATTTGTACATAGTTAAACTAAGTTGCAGTTTGTTAATGAAAATGTTTTATTTAAACAAGGGTTCAATGGGGTGCCTTTGGGGGTCTCAAAAGACAGCCAGTAAATCACAAAAGGATAATGCATACTACACATGAAGAAATAAAGTGTATGTCCTTAATGTTGATGGCACTGGTAACCCAGTTAAAAGAGCCGAGATTATGACTAAACTCAAAAAGGAGAAGACACAGATAATTTTCTTACAAGAAACTCATTTATCAAAAATAGAACACAAAAAATTAAGGAAATTTAGGTTCAAAAAAACCTTCTACAGCTCTCATACAAATTCTAGGAAAAGAGGGGTTGCAATTCTGATAACTAATTCCCTTAAGTTTGAATCTCGCAAAGAAATAAAGGGTAAGGAAGGTAGATACGTTATAGGCTACGTCCACACGTACACAGGTATTTTTGAAAACAGAGATTTTCCATTTTTGTTTTTTTTTTTTAAATCTTGTCCACACGTGCAGTTTTGAAAAATCTCTCCGTCCACATGTAAACGGCCAAAACACAGTCAAACGTTGTGAAGAACCAAATCCAAGCCGTGTAGAAATGTTGGCCAATTAGAAGTCTAGAAGCCTGGGAGGGAAAGAGTAAACAGGATTTTATGCAGTACTACTGAAAAGTTTTTGTGTTTTTTTGGAAAAACAGATAGTTTTGTGCAGTGTTGGGTGTAACGCACTACTATTTATTTTTCTAATTATTATTATATTTTTTTACATATTGTTTTTTCTTTTTTCCCTCTATAGATCCTATATTTGTGCCTTAAGTCTGTGACTCTGTATTCTATTTCTCTGAAGAAACTGTATTTGTACATAGATAGGAGAGTTGTTCAAATAAATAAAATTTAAAAATAATAATAATAATTTAAAAAGCCGCAGTCTGAATGAGGTGGTCATATACTGAGATCAGATTATTAAGTGTTTGTTCAAAGATATTCTTCCTGGATCATTCTCTGACTTGACCTTACTCAGATCTATAAAAAGTCTTTATGCTCAAAATTGGAATTAAGCTCACATGACTTTTAGAAGACGAACCATGAATTACTGCAAACCTTTACTTAATGACTGTATTTAGATCAAAATTGCTAGAACTCACTAAGATCTCAGTGTTATAGCTCCTTCACTCTGCTACTCTTTGACTTGGGAAGAAAACAGAGCTCAGCTCCTGCTCGTCTCCCTTTCGTGACCAAAAGCCCTTTTTTCCCTGTAACAGCATGTATCCATCATTGCCTCCATCCTTTGTGAGATGGCACAACTTCATTTGTTTCTGTCATAAAGCATTGTCTGCTCACTCCATCTGCCACGCCACATCAGGCAGTCCAGTACTGATAAGAGCCAAGTATTTATGTGAACCGAGACTCTGGGGTCAGGGTGGAAAGAAGAGATGAACACGGAGACATATGTTGGATGTGAAGCACCCACAGGTCACAATCCCCAGTAGCAGTCAGCATGATCACATTACCCAACACTCTTTTAAATTAACCTCCAGTTGCACTTTCAAAAACTCTGCTTTTCCTTTCTTTTCCTTCCTCATTCCTTTATTTTGTCTCCTGCATATGCATTACACATATCTATAATGACTCTTGTTTACCCGTGTGTTCCCAGAAACTGTCCTTAGAGCCTTGGCCAGAGTCCTAAGAGAAGACTGGAAGTGGAGTATAGACTTGGCAACAACCATCATCTCTGTCTTCTTCTGTTTCTCCAGGTAAAAAATCTAGTATATTGTTTCAAGAGTAGTAACATAGCAGGGCTTAGAATCGGAGATGGCATTCAAGTCACTCTAGAATAAGCTTGGTGTATCTACAATAGAGGCAGGGAGAACAGTGATGTGGTTTGCTCCTTAACTGCATACTGCTCCAGCATGCTGCTGAAATGGGAAGCAACAGAGGGATTAGCTCATGTACAAGAGATGTGCCAGTCACCTCACCTGTTGATGGCCCTGAGCCATCCAGCTCCACCTCCCCCATTTGGAGCTGACCCAAGACCCCACCTCAACACCATAGTTAGGCCAAAGGTATCTGGACATCCGAACATACCAGCCATATGCATCTTGTTAATATATTGTTAGATTATTTATATTATTATATTTCAGTTGTCCTGTTCCAGGGTCATGTTCATGTTTATCTGCTCTCTCTCTGTCTCTCTCACATTAATCACCCATCTTTGGCAGCAAAGTTTTACTCTTTAGCTGTGTGTTTTGAAACGATAAAATAAGCCCTCACTAAAACAACACATAAACGTCTGTCAGGGCGAATTTAGGCTTCAAGATGTATGTCTGAAAACTGATCGTCATTCTTGGCTTGTCTCCCTGTCCATGTTACACTAATTGGCTTGTGAAATGGCTCAGGTTGGGCTGATTATGCGTCAGACAAGGACATACTGTTTGACTGGATGTGTTTTGACTTTGTCAGTTTGCTTTGTAAAATATTTCAGGGGTGACCGATTGGGTAATTTCAATGACAGCTGGAATCCCAAATTTGATTAAAAGAAAAAAAAATAGTTTTGAAAATTCACTTTTGGATAAATAGCAGTCTTTTACTTCAGTTCCATGGAATGATCACACATTTCAAGATTGGGTCCCTGTGTGTGAATATCATTGAATATGAGCTGAAGAAGTATGACCTTTGGCAAGATGAGCTGCAGAAGAAGGAGGCTTATATCCCTTTATAAAGAGTCAAAAACACTTGATTATGTGTTTTTTGTGGTTTGTATTTATTTGAGTTCCTTGACTATTGCTACATGAAGCACTCTCTGAGGACAAAAATCTAAAGAAAGTAGAGGAAGAACACAAGAAGTCTATGTAGACTTAATTTTAGTGGGTGATTAGTTCAGCTGTCCTGTGGCTTGTTCTCCGTATGCAGCTATAATTGTTGATAAATTAGGTGTGATTCCTGCTGTTTTGGTTCTTTGACCCGTTGTTGCTCCAGAAAATTAAATCAGCTAAGTTTATTTAATTTCACAGACATTAAATGATAACTTAAACTGCATCATTTGGCCATAACTGCAGCACTTTTGTGAGTTAAAAAGTGGCCAGAATAATTATTTTATCTGAGTTGAGCACTGAAGTCAGATAAAAAGTCAGATCGATAGAAATAGGGTAGAAACTCTGAGTAAGGCTCAGGTAGATGATGGATAACAAATAAAAAATAAAACAGTTTTCTGAGGTTTTCAGGCTAAGCGTCAGGCTTTCAAATTAAATAATACTCTGTTTCGGTCTTTGGTTGATTAATAAGCTGGAGTGGAAGATTCCCTCCTCGGCCTGTGCTTTGAGGACTCTGGCAATTAGTATGAGTCTGGGTGTAGATTTAAACTAACATAATCATCCTGCTGTAACCAGGTTTCTCCAAGGTAGAGTGTTCTTCACTTTAATTTTCCTCTATGCAATAGATCTTTGGTTTTATTTGTTGTTCCTAATTATGCTTACCGTGCTGTAAAACTAGTTTCAGTAACAGGATTTTATGTCCTTTGTGGGTCTATTTTGCCTTCTTTCTTAATTTTTTGTCTGTGATTTTACTTTTAATATGAATCATCTGTATGAATGAATCCATAGTTCTATATGATGTTTTTGAAACTAAATGAAAAGTTCAGCTTTTCACAAGGAAAGATGTGCTCTTTTTCTTGGTCATGGATAGTGAGGTGGATACTTTGGGTGCTATACTGCTGATCAGACAAAAAAATACCTGGGGTTGCTTGTCTTCACTGTTTTTACATGAAATTAAATGCAAGATTAACCAATAATGAACCTAATCACTGGTTACACTTAAGAAGCATATGCAGTTAATCTGCTTGAGGACTGCTACAAAACAAAAGAAAGATATCAGCAGTATTCTTAGAGCCAGTAACCAGTGTTGGGAAGGTTACTTTTAAAATGTATTCCACTACAGATTACAGAATAAATGCCCTAAAATGTATTTTGTAACGTATTCCGTTACATTACTCAATGAGAGTAACGTATTCTGAATACTTTGGATTACTTAATATACTATCAAGCTTTTTCCAACTACATGAATGTACTATTGCTGTGTGATTTATTACTATTACTGAAGGATAGTCGCCATACCAATACCAACTAGATTTTTAAATCTTAATATAAAATGAGTAACAGTAGGGCGGACATTAGGTAAGGCTGCACTTTTTGCAGCGATCTCGTACAGGTCCGCGGCTCCGAACCGTAGCAAAGGGACCTCTGGCTAATACGTCGGGTTGCGTGTCGGGCTCGTAGCTGAAAACTAGCTTTACTTTGTTGTCTGGGTCAACTTTGCTCGTCAAAGACAGAGAGAGGCGTTGAAAGGCTGCTCCAACGGAACTTATTGTTTCAGAGGAAAACACGAACACAGTGTACAGTCAAGTCTCAATAGCTTACTTACAACTGGGCTATACTGCCCATGAGTCACCATTCTTTAGGGCTAAACCTGTAACACTGCCTATTGCCTTCATATTAACTAATTTTTGGAAAAATAATTTTTAAAAATATTTAGTCATGTCATTATGTAGGCCGCAAGTAGAGGTGACATGGACAGCGAGATTAAGACGCAGGTATTAGAGCCTCTAAATGCGTGTTTTGTTTGGGTTTCCACTGGCGGAAGTAGTATTATTTGAATATTTCATGAGCTCAATTTAAAAAAAGATTTTAGAAGATATAAATGTCCAAATTCTGAAAAATATCATCTTTTATGCTCATTTATGCTCCTTTGCCAAGAATTACTCTGTCAGCGTGGCATAACTTGGAGGTGATCCACGTGTGCCAGTGCTGAGTTGTTATTGAAGCCCAGATTGCTTTGAAAGCAGCCTTCAGCTCATGTATATTTTGGGGTTTTACACTTTCTGTCAACTAGGTAACAGATAAATACTTTCTGCTGTTCTTTTATAAATGAAAATGGACTGGCATTTATATAGCACATTGTGAGTCTTACTGACTGCTTAAACAACTTAAGTCTACAATCAACAGTTTAACCACCCATTCATACAGTGTTTTATTCTATGCACTTAATCCTGTTTTCGTATTGTGGAAAGAAGCTGATGTACTTGGAGAGACACATGGAGAACATACAGACTCCACACACAAGCCTCCAGCCAGGTTTTGAACTAGGAACCTTCTTGCTGTGAGGGGACAGTGCTACCCACTCTATCATCATGCCACCAAGCTCATACTACCTGGTATTGCCATCAAGAACTTGAGAAAGCACAGTGGATCAACTACCACCACCTGTGTTCCAGCTATGATTGTGTGAGAGTTGTAGCAGCTGTCACAAGTTCTTATTTAATAATTCTTTAAGGCTGGTTTCATCTCCATTGCTTATAAATCTTTTGCTATCACACGTTTCCCTTCTTGTCAACTTTCCATTAGTGATGTGCTGGTCGCGAATGAAACGGCTCTTAGAGCGGGCTCTTTGAAGTGAACGACAGAAGACGTGTTTGTTTGTTTTTTTTTCTTTCTCTCACCCTCTCTCTCGCACTTTTTTTCACTTCACTCCGCACGTGAGCCTTGTGCTTGCACTGAGCAGAGGGAGGAGGAGCAGTAGTTACACTTGCAGTAGCACAGGAACAGAGTTGGAGGGAGAGAGAGAGAGAAAGAGAGCCAGGGGCAACAACAAGACACAACATCATCACATTAGAAAGGTATAGTAATCATCCACAACTATTTTCAGTTACAGATGGTAAAGGATTTAGAAAGATTATTCATGCAGTGAATCCTATGTATGCAATTCCAAGTAGGAAAACACTCTCCCAAAAAATCCTCCCAGGCCTATATGACAGAGAATGTACATCTTCTTTGTTTTGCATATTTTAATTTATATTTTATTGTGTTGTGGTTTGCAGTGTTTTGTGGTTTCACTTTAAATTTGTTTAAAAGGAAAAAGCTGAAAATTTAAATAGTTAAAAGTTGAAATGTGAATAGTTGGTTTTTGTATTATATGAATTAATTATTACATTTTATGTGGAGTGAATAAATAAAAGTATATTTACGGAGGCCCCTAGAGACAAAGCACGTACAAACTCCAAAACATGTAAAAACTCCAAACACATACAAAAGACAACAGAAGTGCTCCAGGATGCTGGGCACAGTGTTGAGCTTTTGTTACCTAGTGGCTACACAAGCCAGCAAGTACCAAAGACCGGATTTGGTGTATGGTAGTAACAGGTAAATGAACATTTGTTTAAATTATTTGAATATATATGAGTGCTTGTGTATAAATACACAAACAATACACACATGCTTTCAATTGTGTAATTTAAGTGATCTAAGTAGCTCTGCTTTGGAAGTTCAGTTAACGCTAGCAACGTGTTTTGGAGTTTATACGTGCTTTGTCTCTAGGGGCCACCGTATATATTTATATATAAACATATATAAATAATAAAACACAGGGTTTTTTTACATTAGTAATTTCTTTTCTGCATAATTTTATATTGTTGTTGATAATAAATTAATTAAAGCAACAAAACCGCCCTAAGAGCTGGTTGGGAGCCGAATGAGTCGGCTCTTTTTAGTGAGCCGAGCCAAAAGAGCCGGTTCTCTAAAAAGAATTACCATCACTTTTTTCCATTCATATCCTTTGATATTCAGTTTTTTCAGATGTGACCTTCATTACCCTTCTTGTGGAGGCTGTCCATCATCATCATCATCATCTGGACAAATATTAAGTCATCAGTTTTGCCCATGTTTGTGATTGAGTGTACTGAACCAGACCAAGACACATATTATACTTTTAAAATATTAATTTACGTACTTGAGATGTAATATTCTATTATTTTTTCATATTAGATTTCTGAATTATATGAGCTATAAGCTTTAATCATCAAATTTAACCAAAAAGGTCTTGAAAACAATTCACATGTAATGAAAATAGTTTATTAAAGTTTACCGTTTTTAAATTCAGCTGCAAATAAAGAACAACAACAACTAACCTTTATTTGTCACATACACAATCATACAGAGTACGGACAGGCTGCAGACGTAGCTGTGCCATTCCAGGGCTTGGTTTTAGCATGGGGGTCTAGCAGGACCCTTACTGGATCCGGGTGGGAATTTAACTTTTTTACAGTATTCTGTTTTTAAGGTACACTTGTATAAGTCATATTTTTTTGCTAGTTTAGTGTGTTTTTGTATTTGTGTCTTTTTATAATTAAGTAAAGGTTTATTTATCTCTAAACAGCAGTTCTAAAAAGTCTTTAAAAGCAAGGTACAAGAACCACAGCTAAAATAACTGTTACCTGCACTGTTATCTTTGACCCTGCAGTTGCTCTGTTTCTGCTGCTCAACCTGGGTGAAGACACACACACAGAGCTGAAGATGAGGAACAAAAACACTGTTCACATGCTTTTGAAGATTGTGGACCGTGAAGATAATGAGCTACTGCTGGTTGTTATCACCATCCTCAAGAAGCACTCTATCTTCCTGGGGAGCAAGATTGACAATGGTAAACAAAAGATCTTAGATTATAAGAGAAAGTATTATTAAACATTGTAAAACTGCATTCAGAATATTTGTATAGTATTTCAAAATTCAGAAGGAAAATATCAGGGCATCTATACTGAATCTCATGCAGCACAACAGCTACCTTCAGTACAACGCAAGTATTTATAGGATGATTAAAGAAGAATAAAGATGTTTTCTAGTAGCCAAGTCAAAGTCATGACCTTAATCCAACAAAAATATTATGGAAGGACCTGAAGTTAGCCTTGCAGAATCTGGTTTGCTCTGGGTTTAATAATTTGAGGGAAGATTGTGGGACAGTGTCCCAAGTCAGCAAAAATGTTGAATGTTAAACCAGCCTAATTAATACAGACTTCTTGCTCACATTCTTCTAATTAAGTAAAACAATATTAATATTATAATATTGTCTTTTTCATACAGTCTGTATAACCTACAGACACCGTGGAGCACAGAGTCTTACCAAAATAGGTAAAATCTTAACAAAATGACCATTGTTAGAAAAGCTTGGACTAACTGTTTGAAACTAGATTTTTAAATTCTATTTTCTACCTTTATCTTCACCTCGTCTAATCAATGGTTTGTTTAAATGCATTGTTTTGTTACATTACATAAATTACTCATAAAGGACTGAGGATTTATTTTACTGTATACAAAAATGTAAAGGATAATATTTTCACAAATGTCTGTAACCTTCTGCAGTGCCAGTTAAAACCATGCTTAGATTAGATTTTCATTTTAAAAACATTATTCAGAGTCCACTTTGGTGGGCCATAGTGCTCAAACAGAACCCTGGCTTTTCAACTGTCCCTAATCCAGTCCCATGTGGTTCCAGTCTAGTTCAAGTTTGTGGGTCTTTATCAAGCCCAGACCCTGTCAGAAACTTGCTTTATCTCCTTGTTTACCATTGATTACACCTTTAATTCACATTAGAAAAACTTTCATACCCACACAAGCTTGTGTCCAGCATGGAAATGTTGGTTTCAACACTTTGACTCATTGAAGTATTTAAGGGCATGGGTGTTTAATGAATCAAAAAGTGATGATCCCATCAGGTTATATTTACTCAGCAAACTGAATCTGATAAGAGTTCAGTACTGCCTAATACATTTTTATTCTGCCTATGTCACCAGTGGAAATGTCAGTGGTAGGTGACACAGGCTGCAGTTGATAATGCAGCTCAGTGTCTGGTTTGGGATGGAGTGACTGGAGCTAGTTTTGCACACAGAAGCAATGAGTGTGTTTTAACTGGTAGCAGATTGTATCACCCTGGTTTCTGGCTTTCAGCAAATCACAGGAGATGGAAACAGACACTTTAGAACGCAGAACTAGACTGAGTGGCACTGCTGTGCTGATAGTCACAATCATAGAGTGTAGATGAAGTTGAACCCTGTGCTATATCTGTGTCAATCTGACTTCAGTTCACAACAACTCATTTCAAGGTGCTTTATACTGTGCTATACAAAGTGACCAGTAGAGAAGCTGGCCCGTTTAGTTCCCAGTGACTACAAGGAGCTCCTGGACGCCACCCTGCGCCTCCTGTTCAGCCTGTCTTTTGACACTTCTCTCCACAACCAGGCTGGATTCATTCCCAAACTTTCCTCTCTGCTTGGTAATCAGTCCCAGTAAAGATTAAGTGTTTATGTTTCCCTTTGTTTGTTCCTGTAGATTTGTTTAATTGTGGGTTCATGTGTCGGAACCAGCATTTAAGGTGTTTTCTAAAACAGAAAGACACGGGACATCAGAAAGACGCATTGATCTCTGCTATTAATTTGCAATCATTAAGGCATATGTATATAGCTTTTATGCCCATCCCTTGAAGTTCCCCTTGGGACCATTTTGCAAAGCTGCACAGGATGTGTCTTTGCAGAGTTGTGTGACATCGTCATCTCTGTTGGGGCTTTTGAAACCTCTCAGGAGAGGCTCAGGTAACAGTACATAATTAATAGAGTGTATTTGTTCGAATAACATGCCAGATTCTGGTCAGATGATTTTGTTTTATACAATCAGGGTTGAGAGACGGATATTTATGTCTTTGGAGATTTAGGTAGAGCTTTGTGGAGGGGTGGGGGCATGCATGCACAAGTAATAACATGTAACAGTGAACAATCACGCCTGCTTATAGTCTTGACACTAGGTGTGTGTGTTCTGTGCCCTGTGTGTGAACCAGGAGACCATTAATCATCTGCTCCCTCTGCCAACTGTCCAGTTTTCAGCTGACACACTAAATGCAATTATCTCTAAGGACAGACAACACAGCAATGGTCTCCTCTCCCTTCATGCCTTTTGGATCTCTGTTCAGGCCAGACCTGAGGTCCTGACCCTGACTGATAAGATGAAAGTGAAGAGGGAGACTCTACTTGACATCATCACCTCTTTCCTGTTTCATCAGACAATCAAGCTTGAACACATCATTTCTCTTCATCTCTGCTTTGCAGCTCACGCATAAACATTGGTAAAAAAAAATAATTCACAGTTTAATGTGCAGTAAATTACATTTTTCATCTATTAAAGTGGATCAGTGGGGTCGGGAGTGCAGAAAAGACTTGGGACCTCAGGACCTTGTGGCAAAAACAAATTTATAAACCAAAAATAAGTTTTCTCTGAATTTAAGACAAAACCAAAACAAATAAATAAATAGTAAGTAAATAAAACTGAATTTAAGTTATTGCCTTAATTTCCAAGAAGTCACAAAGCATGTTATTGTTATATTTTCAACTACTTTATTTAAAATGCTTATTTAAAATGACTCTATCACATGAAACTGAAAGTAAGTAAATTAGTTACATGACTCATCATAAAGCCATACAGACTCCACTGTAAATTAGTTACATTAGTGCATTAGTACTATGAGCAGGCGTGATTGTTCACTGCTACATGTTATTACGTACTATTAACTGTGCACGCATGCCCCCACCCCTAAATTAGTTACATAACTCATCATAAATGCATACAGACTCCACTGGAAAAAGAGCTAGATATTGTCAGAATTTGGGCTCTTCACAAACACACAACCCAAAATGTGAAGATCTACAGTGCAAGTGGTTAGAATGTTTGTAAAGCTTTACTCACATGTTGTAAACAGCACAGTTAGAGTAATTGCATTCACCAAAAATTTATTGAAAATATGTTGAAGACAGCTTTTCCACAAATCTAAATTATACTGAGATTTGGAATAAAAGTCAAATCTATAAATATATCTTATGAGGTCATTTGGAAAATGATAGGAGGTAAAATAAGTATTGAACACGTGACTAATTTTTAAAGTAAATATTTTCCTAAAGGCCCTTTTGACATGAAATTCTCACCAAATGTCGGTAAGAACCAATCCAATCCGCACATGCGAAGCAATCAAACCACTGTGCATAAATTAAGGTATGTGTAATAATGAGAAATGGCAGAGGGAAAAAGTACACGAACACACTTACTGAAATGTATTTAATACTGATAAATAAATTTCTACCACTGCTAGCGCTTCAAATCATAAGCTACAGTGCAGCATGTTGATTGTCATTACAAGACAAATTAGAGGATTTAAGTGGGGGCAGGGATCTTTGTGAAGCATTTTTATAACATCTCGTTATGTGGTATGTGATGTCTTCAAATACCCAACCCTTCATGCTTATTTATCCAGAAAATTCAATAACAATGGAGAGGTGCAGCCCACAGACATTTCTTAATGTTTGTGGGTGTAATTTTACAAAGGCTAGGCAGTTTTAAATTAGCCTGGGGTGTAATTGAAGTTTAGCTCTCCCACTAACTGCCCTTGAACATAGTCTAGTTAATTCTTAACAGCTCCCCTTTACCTTTTTTTCCTTCTCTGCTGCCCTAACCCTACTTGTGTTTTGAACATTTAATGGGGTCTTTCTTTTCGCTCATAAAGAATCCTCGACTCTATGTTCATTCTAGAAAAGTAGGGAATTTTCTTGGCCTGGACAAGCTTATTGCCTCTCTGTGTGTGCAGTTGGTAGTTGTGCACTTCAAGGTGCTGGTTAAGGTAAAGGCTCACTAATGAGCAGCACATGTTCCGGTCAATTGGTGGGCACACGGGAAGGGCCAAAGCAGCGAGCAGCGTGGCTTTAACTTATTAAAGGCAGTAAAATTGATGCTTCCTCCTGTTTTCCCAATTAAAGCTAGAAGCTCCCTCTCCTTAGCATTCACTCCCTTCTGTGATTCCAGAGGTTCACTGAGTACATCTGGATCTAATTTTTCTGAGATAAGGCTTCCTAAACAGCCAGTGACTGAACACAGCTGAGATCAGTTTTAATTGGAACAGGGTGGGGCTTTGGAGGCTGGTGGACATTACAGGGTGTCTCTCAGTGGCTGTCCTCCAGTGAGAAGCCTCTCTCTTAACACTTCCCTTAATGAAAACTCCCAAGGTGAAACTCTGGTTTCAGCTTCATTAATTCTCTGTAGCTGGTTCCTCCTTCAGGCCCCCAGCTGTGGTCACAGGTCAAACTCATAAAGTTCCTGGGCTCACTGACAGCCTAAGCCTAGATTATACCCCACTGTGGATGTGGACAGGGACAGCAGGGGACCAGTGGCTGAGCAGTCATTCCTGTTATACTTCTTTGAACTGTGCTCATGGTGGCGCATGCAAAGTTGATGCTTTAAAATGTAAATTCTCTGCGAATGAGTCTGCGCAGGTAAGGGGCCATTTTTTTTCCCACCTTCCGATAGATGCATCTGAGAACAACTTTGGGTTAATATCTTGCCCAAGGATATTTGGCATGCAGACTGCAGCAGCCAGGCCTCTGAGCACCAAACTTCCAGTAAGTAGATGACCTGCTCTACCTCCTGAGCGACAGCTACAGCCTTGGTGATGTTTGGTGAGCTGTGCCTTTAGAGCATGACAATCTTGCCTTCATGATGTTTTTGTCTACTAACTGCTTAAGAGACGCAACAAACTGAGAAATTGCAGTTGACTGTTGCTGATTCTGCACTGAATGTCAATTGACCTTCAATTAAAGAGGCCTTTCATCCCATTAATATTTTTAGAAAAACACACAGCCCTCCTAGATGTGGTCATTGGCATCCTGTGGAACATTACAGCACAACCAGTCATTCATCCATTAACTTCCCTCCCCCTCCTCCATTGACTTACCTCCTTCTCTTGTGTTTATGTTGCAGCTGATGAGGGCCAGAGACAGCTCAGCATGTCCATTCTGTATAACATCAGCATGGACCACAAATTTAGGTCCATGTTTGCCGACACAGACTGCATACCGCAGGTAAGACTGGCTAATGTACACTGCCAGTAGAGCAAGAAACACACATTAGCATCAGCAACTAATGACATACAGGAATTAATGCATGAGAAACAGAGCGAAAGTGAGAGACACACCACATCTGGAACCAAAACCCACCAGAGGATTGCTGCTCATTCTTCTGTCAGAGTGTGTGCACATTGTTTTGTTTCCTCCTTCATTTCTTTTTCCAGTGAGTCCTGAAAGCAACCTGGCACGATTTCACATTTTTCTGTATCTTTTTCCATATTAGCGTTTTTAAGTTCCATTACTAAAAGGGGACATAAACACCGAAATACAGCTGCTGATGAAAATTAAGGTGAAACCTCAAACAAATTTCTTTCAACTTTTATTTTAACATCATTTGGGTTTGCTAAGATTGAGCTGACCGGGTCAGTCATTCCTTTCATCACTGCCATCATGTCTGTGTTAGCAGCTAATGTTAACATCAGGGTTCTCCCATGGTAGAAGGAGTACCAGTTTGCAGTGTGACCAGGATGTGAACTTCAACCTTGCCCTTAAATTTCAACAAAAGTTCTCCAAAGGCACAGGCACAGTGGAGAGTTGAGTTCAGGGAATTAAATTAGGCTCAGGAGATGGCTAAAAAACACATCCAATGTATGAGTTATAAAAATCCACAAATGTCATGAAGAGTATCCATAGAGACCAAAAGCGTTTGTTTTTGTTTAACCAGTCTGTAAAAATATTTTCATGGCTAAAAGCTTGAACATTTTAAGATTTAATGCTGTTTGATGCATTCTTTCAGAAAACTTCAAGGAGCTACTTTGGTTTACATGAAAGGTGGTTTTAGATCAAACTACCATAACTGGCTGGTTCAAGACATCTATGAACAATAAAATGTCTGTTTTTTTGCATCACACTCACTCGCTATCCTTCTGTCAGCCAACCTTCGTCTTTGTGGACATGCTGTGACACCGTACCTGGATTACCGTAATGACCCTGATATCATTGAAAAGCACCTGTCTGATCCCAGCGACAGGTTAGGCTTTAGAGGCTTAGGGAACTACAGTTTTGGGCACTTTGGCATTTTAATATTTTTAGCCCTATGTTTCCAAACTGGAAACTGGCATATGTGGCAAAATGATGATATCTCTAAATTGGTGAAGTTCTTTCTGGATACTGCTCGTGAAACTATTATGAAGCTTTTTTGATCAGCACAATGAAAACAAAAGTGACTTGAGAACATTAGAGTCCTTGTATTATTCCCAAAGATTCACTTCCAGTTTTGTCTTTCTACTTAATCCTCCTTGTTTATCTTCCCACACAAAACACAATTTCAATTCAATACAGGGAATACGTGTTCTTCCATTTGTAAAAAATGGATCCCTGACCAACTGTTTTGCCCTATTTTCCACCTTTTTATCCTCTCACCTTTCTTGGATTTATAAGACCCCTCTATTTGATCACTTTCTTAGCATGCTCACTGACCTGCCCTTTTCCCCGTCTTCTGTTTTAATGGGGTCACCATTTGGTACAATGCGAGCTTTACAGAGCAGGGAAGCCAGAAGTAAAGGAGAGGTGCTTACAGAGATGGAGGAGGGAATGGAGGTAGTTGTGTTGGTCAGATTGTGGCATGGTGCTGTGGCCCTGACAAAGCCTCCGGTGGCTCTCTGTGGTAAATAAGCAGATGCAGGTGCCAGAGAGTCTAGACAGGGCTGATTTGGAGTCTGGGGCCCCTGGTATGTGATACCTAACCCTGGCCCGCCCTAGTCTTTCTCTCCCTCTCTCTCTGATTCCTAACGCCTCACTTCCCCGTGAGGCGTTAGGAATCTGCTCCCTGCCCACTGCCACCCCTCAGCTCAGAGCCTTTCCTGTTTAATGTTAAATCAGTGCAGGAGAGACTTACAGACAGACTAGTTAGCAGAAGGAGGGTAGCTTAGGAAATGACGCTTCTTCTCTCTTTCTTTTTAAAATTATTTTGGGACATTTATTGCCTTTATTTTTATAGTCATCAGCTGGAAGAGACATTAAATGTTGATAATGAAAGCTGGGAATTGACACAGCAAGTAGTCCAACGAGTCGGAGAGTAAGAGCTAGAATTTGCATTTGCAAATTTCTTTCTTTTTAAATTATTTTCTTGTCACTCTATTTTGTCCTCACCCCTTTTCACTCTCACACTCAATGTCTACAAATCTGAATATGAAAAGAATTTAAATATATAAAAGTGTATGGAGTTTTCATCTAGCAAGGGTTAGAATTATGCAAGAAGCCTGGCTCCTATATATCATTTTCTTTTACTGTCCTTGAGCACCTAAAGTGCATTATACAACATGTTTTATTCATCCATCCAGAACATGCAAACAGAAAGACCCTAGACTGATGGTGGAATTGAACTCAGGACCTTCTTGCTGTAAGGCAACAGTGCTAACCACCGTGCCACCGTGCTGTATTCACTAATCCTTTTATACAGACATCCATACAAGCACTTTTTTCTACATCTAGTTGCTTTATATCACACAAGCACACAGAGCGGAGCATATCACCAGGGCAGGACAGAGCATCTCCAAATCTGCAGTTCTTGTGGGATGTTCCCAGTCTGCACTGGTCAGTATCTATCAAAAGTGGTCCAAAGAAGGAACAGTGTTGAACTGGCAGCCAAGACACACTGATGCATGTGGAAACGAAGGCTGAATGAATTGTTACGTATTGAAACTGCGTAGTCGCAGACTAGTCAGGGTGTTCGTGCTGACCCCTGTCCACCCTCAAAAGCATCAACAATGGGCACCACAGATATCACCGTCTAAACATTTGCTGACTATGTGCACACCATTTCATGGAAGCGGTGTTCCCTGATGACTGTGGACTCTATCAGCAGGATAATGTGCCCTGCCATAAAGCAAAAATGATTCAGGAATACTTTGATGAGCACAACAATGAATTTGACTTGGCCTCCAAATTTCACAGATCTCAATACGATCGATCATCTGTGGGATGTGCTAGACAAACAAGTCTGATCCATGGAAGCCTGACTTCACAGGGTTTAAAGGATCTGTTGCTAAAATCTTGGTGCCAGATACCAAAGCACATATTCAGGGGTCTCTCTAGTGGACTCCATGTCTCAATGGGTGAGGGCTCTTTAGGCTAACACAATATTTGGCAGGTGGTCATAATGTTATGTCTGATCAGTGTACAGTACAATTCAGACATGATGCATTCTGGATTCATTTTGTTTGATTTATACTTCTAATCGAACTGCTTGACTGATTTGGTTGGATCATGTGTTTGACAGCTGATGAAGAATGGTGTATGACTGTGAGGTAGAGATGATGGACATTGTGTCATGGTCCCCGTGCCTCGCTGGCTGACTCTGTGGTAGGCAACACGTTTTGTTTGTTCTTTGACCTCTCTCTTTCGTAATGAGCGGTGCTCATTACAGGCTCCCGCCCCTGGCCCAAGCACCTGTGCTCACCGTCACACCTGCAGCTGATCCCAGCGAAATGAAGTAGGGGTGGGTTTTGATGATCGATTTATCGATTAGAATTGATTCTAGCTTGAATAACGTGATATAGATTCATTAAAATCCTGAATCGTTTTTAAAATATAAATTTATTTTATTTAAACCTCACAAAATTTCTACAACCGCCAAACAGCTAAAACAGTAAATGAGAGCAGGTACACGGATTCTGCACAAAGAGCTAAACACAAACCTGCCGACGCATCAGAATCGGTGAGACGACACACCGTCGGGGCTGAAAGCCGACAGCTTCACTGATTTTGAAGCGTCGGCGGGCGCTTTGTGTTTACCTTTTTGCGCTAGATTCTGAAGCTGCAGGTTTTATCTCTCTCCAAACAATATTGACTGAACCAGCAGCCAAAGACGATCCAAACTACGCTTCACATTTCGCTTCACATAAACATTGTCACGAATTTCCTCTTACTTTTGCTGTTTTGCTTCTACCACGATAAAATCACACTTCATGTAGAGCTCTCTCTCTCTCAGGAATAGTTTCCCATCTAAAAATCTCTGTTTTTTGCATTATTCACTTACTTATTAATAACCAGTCTACGGTGTCGGCTGCTGTTTTTTGTTTTTTTACTTACTTCCGACAAGAAAGCCTAATTTCTGCTGTTCAATACTGAACAAATGTAAACTTTTTAAAATTATGCAAAATTGCAAAATCCTTAGCTGTGTCTCTAATCGAACCTCTGTAACTTTGCTTCACTTCGCTTTTGACTGCACAGTATTTTTAAGGTCATCTTCTATAAAAACCCAGACCAGGAAAACCACCTTCATGTTTTTCTGTGTTTTATCCTCAGTTACTTTGACACAAAGGAATCTGCTGTGATGCTCACACCTTTGATAAAGTCTCACAAGTGTCAGCTTTCTTTTTATAGATATAAAAATACCGATATGTACTGATAAGTGATCAGAACTATAATATTTCTGACTGTCTGTGGCAAAATCTCCCCAATTCGAATCGAATCGAATCGAATCGAGGATCGAATCGATTTGGGACCTTGTGAATCGGAATTGAATCGATTCTAGAAATCAGTGACGATACCCAGCCCTAGATTGAAGCACTATTTATGATGGCGGACCTGTGTTATTCTTCGTGTGTGTGTGTGTGTGTGTGTGTGTGTGTGTGTGTGTGTGTGTGAGTGAGAGAGACAGCCCTGGACCTGTTCCCCGTAAAGCTGAGGGAGCGTGTGTGTGTAAAGAAACTGCTGAGGAGAGGAGCTCTGTGTATATATCGTCACCTGGTGTTTCACTGTAAATAAACGCACTGTCTTCTTTGCCAAGGATTTCTGGTCTGCGCCTGAGTCCATTTCAAACTCTGTGACAAAACGATCCAGCCATCATGGAGGTCAGGTCAGGATCCCGTGGCTCAGGCGCTGGCTGCCTAGCTCGCCACAAACAAATGCTTATGCAACAGAGGAATGAGATTGCTCCGTTAACACAGGCTGTCGCCCACATAACACCTCTGGAAAGCAACGCACAGCCAGGGAACGCAGCCCCTCAGGCGTCCCCGGCGGCTAGCCCACCTCGGTAGCCACACCATCTCCGGAGGGACCCCTGCCCACTCCAGAGCCATTCTCGGGTGAGTCAGACAAATGTGTCAGTTTTCTAGCTCAGTGGTCGTTGATCTTTCGAGAGCAGCGACGTTGTCATAATAATGACGGAGTGAAAATGACATTTTTGTACAACTGCGGAGGGATCGTGCACTGAAATGTGTTGAACTCTGACCCTGGGATTTCCTATACAGACTTTCTGTCTAAATTTAAGAATGTGTTTACCAAAGGTTCCGGTGCAAAAACGGCTGCACTCCGCCTATTAAACTTCAAACAAGGTAAGCGGAGCATGTCTGATTATGCAATTGACTTTTGAATTTTGGCTGAAGGAACGGGCTGGGGTCAGGAAGCGCTGAGAAGCGTGCTTCTGAATAACATTCGTGAGGATTTAAAGGATGAACTAATTATGCATGACCTGCCAACTTCATTCAATGAACTAATGTCTTTATGCATCAAGGTGGATGAGCGGCTGCTGGCCCGCCGGTCGCAACGAAACTAATAGAAACTCCCATGAGGTACTGGGGCAATTAGGAGCGGGAGTCGCGCCTGAATCCAGCTTCTCCCGGGCACGGGGCATGCAGCTAGGCGGCTCTCATCTCTCTGCTGCGGAACGGCAACGGCAAATCTCCGCTGGTGAGTGCCCACACTGCAGTTGCAAAGGACATGTTGTTGCCACCTGCCCATCGCAAGCAAAAGGGCGGGCCCGCCAGTAACGGTAGGAGTACTGATGGCGGGTTCGGTCAAGAAAAATCTCCTCAACGATTAATTTTCTCAGCTAAAGTCTCCATCTGAAGTATGGCCTGAAGATCCCGATGAAGCGGGCGTTAAAGCTGAAGGATGTATGGGTGATGAAGATGATCAGGAATCTGTCTCAGCATGATGGACCCGCCAATATCTCTGCAATATCTTTTTGCTGGTCTGAGAGACACAGTACTGTGACACTGTTGAAGCACACATTCATAGAAGCACTTTATTTCTACGGAAGTGCTTTCTATCTAACATTAATACTCAAATCTGAATGTTTGTAATTTATCATGACAGAGGCATGCACAAAAATATGATTCCTGCTATGGATCTCTGAGAAATGACATGGGTTTCTTTGAAACTGTGCTGAGCAGTTTCGGACAAAACAATAAATATAATACAATAATAAAACCAACAAATTACATAAAAATAAAAAGGGTTCTGTGGATCTGTCGATCATTTCAGTGTCAAAAAGATCTTATACTGCTAAGATCAGAAGACTAAAGGTTTGAATTAATTGAATCTTCCAAGTAAGAACTGTTATAATGTGATGTATATTACAGAATTCTGTATTTTCGTTGTATTTATTAAATTGAATCAGAGCCCAAATTACAAAAGAAATGTTTTATTGTTCTACAACAAAAATGTAATAATTAATCTAAATTCAAATTCCAGAACCAATTCACTGAACTTCAATCTATGCGCTAGCATTTCTGCACTCTGTGGAGCATTCCTACAACAGATGCTCTGAGTGCTCAGAGTAGAAAAGCACTATATAAGAACATTTATGATTTCTATTCAAAAGTGATTTTCTCTGTTGATCCTCTCTTTAAGTCAGAGCTTCTCTCAAATTTCACATCAGTGATTAACTAACTGATGAATTTCTTGTGACTGACACGTGTGGTCAGCTCCCAGTCAGTGTGTGATCACTACCAGACCTCAGATCAACATAATTAGCTGTAGATTAGAGACAGGCAGTGCAACAGGGCAAAGGAAGTGTTTCATTGAAATTATCAGTGAGACCTATTAAGTTGTGAACCACATGAAAGGTAGCCATTGGGGCTCTGGAGTGTGTCAGCAGCTGGACAGCAGAGGTGAGAGAGAAAGCAGAACTGTGGACACAAACACACATCATTATTGCTTGGCAATGTGGGATCCTTTTGGCAGCACACGCCATAACTGCGCAGTCCTGAAATGCTTGCCTTTGATCATTGCAGCTCTGCTCATGTACAAATACACATTAACATAGTGATGGTTTCATGTGAAACTTTATAGATGCTCCAAGTGGGACACAGGCCCAATTCACAATGATATTCTTAGCCTGGGTGTATTTCCTTAGGAATATGTTCAAAAGCTCCCAAAACCTGTTATGTGCTTCCTTAGCCCTGCTGTCAGCTTATTTATATGAAATTAGCCATGTAAGAAATGCTGAAGGACCTTTAAGTGCTCAATCAAATTCTGTGTCATGATGTTGTGTCACCCTCTTGGTGACAAAACATGTCAGGACTAGTGCAAGGTGGAGGGTGAAGGAGGGGAGGGGAGGTCTGAGTAACACTGTAATAGTCCAGGGATTTGGGTGGTTGCATAATCTTCTTTCTTACCCCTCCTATCTCATCTTTTTCTGTCCTCAGAAGCATGATGAGGATTGGGGCCCTCTGCAAAGATCCAGATGGAAAAATTCTGCTTGCACAACAGTAAGTGGTTAGAAATGATGGAGAACCACTAACTGTAACGGTCCTGTGTCGGTGACCCAGTGTGTTCCGTTTTATATTATTAATCTTTGATTTCTTGATGTCTTGTTAGTTCTTAGGTTTTGGTTCTGTATCAGTATTGAGTCCTGTGTGTGTGTTTTCTTAGATTTTGCACAGTTTAGGTTTTGTATGGTTTTTCTGTTCAGCAATAAAGTTGCTTTTTGACTTTCACTCCCGCCTCAGTTGAGTCTGCATTTGGGTTCTTTTCCTGCCTGCACACAGCTGTAACATGACACTAACTATTGGACCTATATTTTTTTCTTTTTTTGACATTCAACAGTAAGTCACTACAAAATAAAATGACTGTTTGTGATCAAAACAGCAGACCATCGTGTGCTAACTACCTGTCTAGTGATGTCCTGTGTCACTCATCCTCTGTATTGGGTCAGTGTCCAATCCCTTAGGTTTTCAGCCTTTTGTTGAATATAATGATTTTAAAATTATACGAAGTGTTTTGTATTTATGAGAAAGGTTTTCCAGAATTGTAAAATGTTTTAATCTTAGCGGGGGGTTAGTAAAGGTTTTTTAAATAGGGTAGGGCCTCTGGTTCGGTGTTTTAAGGTCCTTACCAAACCTGATGAAGGTTAGGGCCTGGGGGCTCCTGTTTGGGTGGTTCGGGGTGTTGAATGGTTGTGGTTAGGGGCAATCCTCAGGGTTGGGGATAGGATTGGGGGGGTATTTCTGTGGGTGGCAAGGTGTGATGGATGGTTGTGGTTAGGGCCAATTTCCCGGGTTGGGGCTAGAATCGGACGTGATTTGGATTTTAGATTGGATGTGTGTGCCAAATCAAATTCCAAAGGGGGTTTTAAGACTCCTATAGGATTCACAATGCGAGTAATACCCAATTTAGATCTATTTTATCATCGCCAATTATTTGTAATTTCTATGAGCGAGACTCCATATGGTGTCTTAGCCCCATCTAATATTCAGACCTCCAGGAACCAAGGTGTTAAGTAATCAGATCCACTTCTTTTCACATCTCCTTCTTTCACCATCCGTCCAGAAGAAGTTTCCTTCAATACCCGCAATTTTAAGTCACTGTAAACCGTGATAGGCAGCACGGTGGTTAGCACTGTTGCTGCACAGCAAGAAGGTCCTGAGTTCAATTCCACCATCAGGCCAGGGTCTTTCTGTGTGGAGTTTGCATGTTCTCCCTGTGTTTGCGTGGGTTCCCTCCGGGTACTCCGGCTTCCTCCCACAGTCCAAAGACATGCAGCTTGTGGGGATAGGTTAATTGGATAATCCATGAATGAATAAAATGTCTGACAAGAGGAGTATGGCCTTCTTTGTTATGTGTAATGTTATATTTATGTTGTCACATGTGAGTGGAAATTGAGCTTTTGGTTTCCCCAATGTACTGGATGTGGCATCTTGTACAGACAATCATGTAAACGCAATTGGAGGTCCTAGGACTAAAATTTTGTGAGAGTTTGTACAACCTGTTTCTTGTCCTGTTCTTAACATATGCTAATTTGACAAATGGTATAGATTAATTTCTGGTTTTCTTTGGTTGTGCCGGGCTAAGTCTCGCCCTCATTAAGTAATCCCTGAGGTTTTTGTTACGTCTATATGCCAAAATCACCTTGTGGTTTCCAATTATCCCGTGTTGCCCAATTAGGGTTGGGGTTAGGTTTAGTCACAAGTCACTGTCAAATTATAATATGGGCAGGACGATTTGTCACAGTAGGACAGTTTCTCAGAACACCGATGAGAACAGCAAACTCCCGGCACATCGTTTTCAAACTGCTGCGGTCTTTCGCTACTCAGGGAAAACATGATATATAAGTCACTTAGATAAATGTTATTCTTTGGCTTTTTTCAGTGTTTTATTTGTTCGTGAGTAAATTGGTTTGGCTGAGATTAAAGTGATTAATTTAGATTAAATAAAACTATTAATCCCTCGGGTGGGTTCCTCCGAGGTTTTCACACAGCTGAATAAACGTCAAACAGAAAACTGATTAAATAGAAGTGTGAGATGGTTGAGAATTTATGCCAGCGTCCGGTTATATTTTAGATAGCAAGGAGCAGACGGCAGAGTTTAACTACATCGAGAGAGCTCTTGATGTAAATCTGAGGGCTAGACCGTCCAGTTTCACAGTCGCTCACTTCCGGCCTACCCGGCTTTCGGAGGGCCCGGCTCACTTAGGGGGTGTCCAAATTCATGGGCTGCAGTTGCAGGAGTTTGGAAGAGAACTGAACAAATATTTAAAACATAATCTGATCATTTTTGAAGCAGCCTTCAGAATCTCCACGTATTAACATGCTGTTTTTCTTCCCGGTGAAAATGTTTCCTCCTGAATTAAAATATTTTTAAGGTTAGGTTTAATTCAGAGTCAGCTAATCTCAGCCAAATCGATTTACTCAGGAACAAATAAAACACTGAAATAAACCAAACATTAACATGTAGAAGTTATCTAAGAGACTTGTGCATCATGTTTAACTTGAGTAGCGAAAGACCGCGGGGGATTTGAAAACGATGTGCGGGAGGCCGCTGTTCACTAGAGTCCGGGCTCTAGTGATCCTTGACCTCCCGGTCTGTTATCGAGCTGGCGGGTAACAGATGTCTCCGAAAGCATCGGAGCACTTTTGGAAATATGTGATATCTTGATAAATCAAGCAGATATTTGAAGTTCACACAACTACAGTCTCGCATGAAAATATCTTAAAAGTTTATTTTGCAAAATGGCCTGTATTTGTATAGCACTTTACTTAGTCCCTAAGGACCCCAAAGCGCTTTACACTACATCCAGTCATCCACCCATTCACACACTGGTGATGGCAAGCTACATTGTAGCCACAGCTGCCCTGGGGCGCACTGACAGAGGCGAGGCTGCCTGACACCAGGCCCTCTGACCACCACTAGTAGGAAATGGGCGAAGTGTCTTGCCCAAGTGCACAATGACTGTTGGAGCCGGGGCTCGAACCGGCAACCTTCAAGACGATTACAAGACAAACTGCCAACTCTTGAGCCACGACGTCCCATTTGTGACCCAGAGAGAGTAATATTTAAAAGTTTTTAGCTGCGCTCCTCTGGGTTTGAGATTTGGACGAAATGAATTCTGGGATATCAGAATCAGAATCTAGCTGTACCAAGTACACACAAGTCACCACCGATGCATGCTCGATAAAACGGGCAGAGCGAGAACACATCCGGAATTTTTTGCGTTCTTGGCTTGATGTGTACTTTGAGTTGGAACAGTACTTGGTTTCTGACTGATGACATATCGCGAGTACACGAGAATGCAAGTATGCACAAGTACGCATATCCGGTCTTTAAGTCTGCCGTCATTACCCATGTCTGGGTCCAAAACTCCTCTACAGGTCTCTAAGTCACACAATCACTGCAACATTACTGAGAGTTGAAAAAATGTCTAAATCCTTTCGTCTGTAATAAAATGATCATTGTGGCTGCTCTACCAAGTTAAACATCCAGGCATCCATGAAAACAGAATTTATGAAATTCAGTGGAGTTAGAAGTTAGCAGGGAGTTAGCTCGCTAGCTTCCACCTAAATAAACACTGTAAATGCTGTAAACGGACCAAACTTCAGTCAGGAGAACAACCGAGATAATCCATCCACAATACAAGGTTAGTCATTAATATACTGCTGCATAGGCTGGGCTATCGTTACATCGTAAGACTTTAAAAACCGAGCTTTAAAATGATTAGCGGTAATAAAAACTGAGAGAAGCCGACAGTGATTACTGACTGTTTTTAGGGGCTTGTTGAAATTAAATAGAACAAGATACAAAGCATTAAAACATGTCAAAAACACAACAGCCTTATTAAATGCAGAGTACTTTGGGCCCAGAAGGATCTTCACTTAAAGACCGGATTGAGACAGGCCATGCGTCCTCCTTTTCCCCGAATTTGAAGGATGGCTCGAGTGTATCCTTCATGGCCCACCATATCTCAGAATTCATAGCGAGGCCCAGCCAATTTCAGTTTCCAACAATGGCGACCGCTATTAAATTTTAATATTACTCTTATTACTCTTTCTGGGTCACAAAATAAACTTCTAAGATATTTTCAGGTATAATGTAGCTGTGCAAACTTCAAATATCTGTTTATCAAGATATCACATATTTGCAAAAGTGCTCCAACGTTTTCGGAGACGTCTGTTACCCACCAGCTCAATAGCTAGCTGGGAGGTCGAGGGTCACTAGAGCCGGTGAGAACTGTGTTGCCAAAGTAGGTATCCCAGACAGAATTTGTTTTCCCTGCATTGGGAGCACGCAAGAAGTACTGATGTTTTAGTTTAGTGAAAAAGTGAAAAATTAGTACCATTACCATTCAGTTTGAGGGTTACAACAGAAAATTATACATTTATTGTTGTCATGTGGTATCGGATGGGATTATTTTAACAAACCAAGAACATTTTGGCTGATAATTATTTTTATCCTCCTGTTACTTTACTATATAAAGTGCTAAATCCTCCAAAGTTTCAGGAGTCATACGTCATAATAAGAAGTGTTTCTGACCTACAAATCAAGAATGTGGGATACTGTTTGTCCGTGATTTACACAGGGGGAACAAATTGTGACAGGACCATCCTGATATTATTACCCACTATAACTCCCAGTATAAAGAGCTAACATCTCAACAATTTAAGGAGTAGTTAGTCAATATAAGAAGTATTTGTATGTATATGTATATCCTCACCCCCCAACAGCCCTTTTGAATGTCTCCCTAATTCTGAGGTCTCAAGGTTGGCAAGTATACCTTCTTCTAGTCCTGCACCACAGATGAGTACTATTAGTAGCTCAAGTTAGAAACAACAAAAATTCAGGCATAAAACTTTGCTATTATGTTTCCTTTACTGACAAATCAAAATTATCTTAAGAGGGATGTTACTAATGATCACAATCTGTTTTGGACAACACTAATATTTTAATTACATTGATATTAGCTGATTATTGTTGAGATTTTTGTATGGTTTGTTTGGATGTGAAATGATAATAGTCTTAAAAATGTTATTTAAAAATCTAACTTCTTTAACCCTTATTTGTCCTTGTTTCCATGCCAACAGTACCAAAAATCCTTTTTATAACACCTTTCCTAAAGAGACCCAGCTCACTAAAACACACAGCAATGTATGCAGCGTTGTTGTGAATGCGAGTGTATGACAACAGCTGTAAGCAGGGCAGGTTGCCTTGTCCATAAACACTGGCTGTGTGAAAGCACTGAATTGCAGGTGTTTACCTTCAGCTCTCAGTGACTCCGTCAGCTCGTCCAGCAGCAGTACTTTCATACTGTTATTTCGAATCACCATTCACTGATCTGTGTTATTGAACCAGCCCGGGCCTAAATCAACAGCCCCCCTCGCCAATCCCAGAAGACATCACTCAATAGCATTGCTCCAGCTTTGAGAACAAACATTCTCCGGCTGTCTCTGTGTCACCATGTTCTTGTTGTACTCTCCAGGTTTCTCTCATTCCTCTGTGAAACTATGAAACTAGAGCCAGGGAATCCTGTTATCAGTAAATTCAAGTTTCAGTTTTGTAGTCCCAGTATTAAGCACCAGTTAATTCGATATGCTGCTGAGATGATGAATAGTCAGGGAAACAGAGAGTTTATTCATAGTAATTTGTCTTATTTAGCGAACCAGTACTTTTTGCCAATTATTTTATTTATTTATTTATTTATTTTTGCTTCTACCAGCAAGGATTGTTTAGTTTGGCTGACATTGAGAAGCTGACTGTGACTAGCTGAATCCACTGCAGAGTCAGTCTGAAAGGACTGGAACTTGGAAAGAACCAGAGTGAAATCCCAATCAGTGCTCCCTTCGCTCATTGCTCTGCTGTCTGTTTTTGCTCTTTCTCCTTCCTCCCTCTGTCGCTTGTCTCTCTCCCAGGTTTGTTACTGATACCTTTTAAATATACTGTGAGCACCAGGGGAATTGGCATCTGTGAGGCTGTTTTAATTTGGCCCCTGTACTCTAAGGAATCCAGGTTAACATAATAATCAAAACCAGATCTGCTGCCTGCTCTAAACTATGTGTGAAACAGAGTGTGAATGAGGCCTTTGAAAATGGACACATTCTTGTTCAGTCACCTGTATTATAATGAGCTGTTTGTACTATTAGCAGAGTAGTAATGAGGCTGATATAATGTTATTGATGATTTCATATGAACCATGAAAATAAATCTTAATTTAATCATGGAAATGTGGTATCCAAGGCAAGAATATAGTTTATACAATTCAAACAAGTTTAAAGGTCAATAATATTGGGGTAACTGTATTTCAGGAGATAGATCAGGTCACCTACTAATCAGAAAGTGGTGGTTTGATCCCTGGTGTGCATGCCAAATATCCTTCAGCAAAAGAAACTAACCCCAAGTTGCTCTCCAGTGCATCCATGTGTTTAATCTGTGTGAATGTTAGATAGAAAGCACGTCCGTATAGTGCTTGTATGAATGGGTGTGAAGCGATCAATGAGGCGTGTTGTACAAAGCACTTCGAGTGCTCGGGTAGAGTCAAAAAGTGCTAAATAAGAACCAGTCGATTTACCATATTTGGTATGACCATCTTTATCCTGTATTTTTTTATTGTTTTGCAAAATCCATGTATGTTTTTGCAGCATTGGCAGGGTCTTGGGGATCACTGTCATGCTGAAAAATGAAGCCATTGCCAATCAGACATTTTATTGCATGCTTTTTAAATCTCATGATACTTTTCTACATTTATAATTCCATCAATTTAGTTCCCAAGACCAATAGCTGAAATGGTTTATAACAGAATCTCCAGTGTGTTTTTAAGGGTGACTGTAGACGCACTATTGTACCTCTTCCTGACCTTCTCTGTACATACTGACAACAATTTGAACCAAGACCTCTTGCCACATGTTTTCAGTCCAGTTCTTGTATAATTTGGCTTGCCTCATCTTTTTCTCCTTGTTTCCCTTAAGAATGTCTTCTTGACAGCCACCTTTACACTGTGACCATTTCTGATGAGGCCTCTACACACACTGTATGGATCTGTTCATGGGCTAGATGAATTGCAGGTCCCGTGTCAGGTCTTTATTCCTATTTCTTAAGGGGAAGACTTTCAGATACTGCTCATCTGCTGTCGAACCTTTTAGGCATGCCACTTCTTTCTTTTGTTCCTTTATCCTCAACTTGTTCCTTAAAATTGCAAGAACACAGTGCACAATTTTGGCTAACAGCACTTTGAGGATCACTGGTAATATTTAATGGTAAATGGCCTGTATTTGTAAAGCGCTTTACTAGTTCCTAAGGACCCCAAAGCGCTTTACACATCCAGTCATCCACACGCTGGTGATGGAAAGCTACATTGTAGCCACAGCCACCCTGGGGCGCACTGACAGAGGCGAGGCTGCTGGACACTGGCGCCACCGGGCCCTCTGACCACCACCAGTAGGTAACGGGTGAAGTGTCTTGCCCAAGGACACAACGACCAAGACTGTCCAAGCCGGGGCTCAAACCGGCCATCTTCCAATTACAAGGCGAACTCCCAACTCTTGAGCCACGATCGCCCCATAAATGCCTGTCAAACTGTTTTAACTTTGGCATTTTTCGTAATGAAAAATCATTTTTAATGCTAAAGAAACAACAAACTATGTGTTAAACACTATAAAGAAAATGTATGAAGACAGAGTTTGAAATAGTTTTTTTGCCAAGTTATCTGTTATCTGACCTAACGCTGGTTCATCCCTGAAGTTTGTGCATTATTTCCTACTTGAATGATTCATACATCAGTGTTGAGTAACTTAACAAACAAAAAACCTGCCCACTGAAATTGGTCAGGTGCAAAAAAAATCAGGACTAATACATGTAGTACAAGAATGCAAGAGTAAAGTATATGCAAATACAAAAAAATAGGTCTAACTGCTTGGGGCCGTCTAACAGTGAGGGGCTGTCAGGAGACGTGACCTGAGCAATGACAGCAGGCAAAGTTCAAAGCGAAACCCTGGAAGAGTCAGACATATGTGAAGGAGAACACGCCAAAGGAGGAAAAGGGCCATATTCCCTTTCCTGTTCATTCCAGGAGAATTTTCCCAGTATGATATATTCTGCTCGGGCTTCTCCTCTGAGGCCAAACAGACATCTATGAGAACACTGGGCCCCATTATCCCAGTTGCCACCCTCCTCATTTTGTTGCCCTCATTTTGTCAGCTTCTCACAACACACATGATGTATATAATGTAGCAGACAGGCTGATTTCCATATTTCATCATCACAAATATCAGAGCTTACAGCAGCCATGTCATGTGTCATTTCTGGTGTTCAGTCCTGCTGGGCTTATAGAATATCTCAGTTACATCCTAAAAAAAATGTAGTAGATATTCTGAGGCGCTACACTGACAGAAATAGGAAAAGCATCAGTTGACCTGTTGGATAAATCAGGTTCTTCAACTGTAGTGTTTTCAAAGTGATCATTATCCACTGCCTGGAAGGTTTGTGGTTTGATCCCATTGTCACAATACCAAAACGTACGTTTTGTCAGCATGTTTCAGCAACAAAGTTCAATTCAGTTCAATTTTAGTTTTATGGCGACAAATCACAACAAATTTCCCTCAAGCTGTTTGCGCATTGAGCAAAACGCAGCGTAAATGTGTGTCTGAGTAAATGAATGTGACTTATATTGTAAAATCACTCGGATGGGTTAACTTCTGATTTTAAAAAACAGAACAAAACATATTTCGATTCTCAGTTTAGCCTGCTTTTTAAGCTGTTGCACTATAAAAGATAACCATCATAACAACCATGACTCTCACCAATTGGCTTTACACTTCACATTTAGCATTTTGGCTTCTACCACGCTTTTTTAGAGAGCCACAAACAATCACAGGGTGTAATGCTGAAGTTGTCATCTACACACAAACACATGTATTTGTTAATAAACCAACTAATAAAATACAACAATTTCACTCACCAAAACTGAAGCATGAACGTCTTGGAGGTTTCTTTACCACACAGCAGTCGTGTTATTTGTCACATAATTACATAAAAATGCTCCATAAGCCACCAATTTCACAAACATATCAAAAGGTTTTAATGAGCTGAAGTAGTGTTGATGAGGCCCAGCAGCTACAGCTGCCTGTGTCACTACCACCATGTTATTTCTGTTGGTAACGTTGGCATTTTAACATGGGAGATTGTTTTGGTACTAAAAGCTACAACTTAGCTGGTACCAACTCCTATTTAGGTCTTACTACATTGACATGAATTAAATCAAGTCGTCCATACATTTAGAGTGAATGGTCTGATTCTTATATAGTGCTTTTCTACTCTCCTGGAGTACTCAAAGCGTTGTATACAACATGCCTCATTCACCCCCTTCACACCCACTCATACAAGCACTTCTAAACTTAAGTGCAATCTAACCAACATTCACACTCCGATGTTAGTATTTTGCCCAAAGATATTTGGAATGCAGACTGGAGAAGCCAACCTTCCGATCAGTAGCTGATCTCCTCGACCACCTGAGCCACACACTTTATGCACCTTAATATAAATTTCAGTATAGATAAGAAGTTTACCTGGACAAAAAAAGGCCTAACTTATAAATGTATTTCATTATACTGATGTTTCAGAAAGCAAGTTTAACAAATCGGTAGACATCAAATACTTAATTTTACTAACACAATAAATAAAGAGATGAGGCTACGTTTTAATCAGGTGCATCTTAATGAGGTCGAGGATGTTTCATTAACTAACAGGGACAAATGCCAGTAATGGCAACTGCGAATTAGTTTAATTATGGAGTTTTGATATCATATCCATTAGGAAGTGAGGTGTGAGTGTGTATTAGACAAAGAGCTTAGGCTCTATATAACTGTGTGTGAATGAGTTTTGTAGTAAATATGAATTGAAACAAAAGTTAGCTTGAAGTTCATAAGACATGAACTTCACATCATCTCCAACATGATGTCAGTAAATGGGGCATTTTTCCATCACGGCAACAGATTACAGCATGAAAAAGATCATTGTTCTCAGTCGATATCACGAACCTCAATCAATACCAAAGCTTAGGTCTTCACTCAAACCTGCAGTTTTAGAACTTTTATATCATAAGTAAATGACTAAAGTAAACCAGGAGGACTCATACAGGTCCTATACAGAGCCTCGAGGTCCGGTAAGTGTAACCAGTAAAGCCACAAAAAGGGTAGACAGGCATGCGGATGGTGTGACTCAGAGCTCCAGTGGTTCTCCAGCCACCTTTAGCCTGGCTCTCAAATCCCCCCCTGACAACCGTAGCGTGCAGAAAATAAAAAGACATATTTCTACCCTAAGAGGAGAGAGAGGAAGATTGTGGAGGAGGTGAAGTGGCAGGGGGCAAAAGCAAAACATCAAGCAAGGAGATGAACCCAGTGGGGGTTGGGTGGGTGTTGCTGCAAGCTGAGCAACTGATCGCTGGAAGTGATTTGGCTAAAAACAACATGTCATTATAGGAGCTTGCAGGGGCAAAGTAAACAGCTCGTATTTTTAGAAGGCCAGGAGAGGACAACGGCTGGGTAGCAGAATTCTCCCACTTCCACTGAAGAACGAAGGAATTTGCGAGATGTGGCGTCATCCATCACAGCCTGCTTTATCCATCAGCTGCTCTGTCCTGACAAGGCAACCGGGCCCAACCCATTGACCCCTTCACCAGGCTCAAACTCCAAGCAGCTGGTCAGAAGATGGAGCATGAAAAAAGCCCCCAACCTTCAAATCCACGCCCCATAGTAACTGATTTATATGGTGTAGATACAAGCCCTTTATCATTGCTCCTCAACAGGCCCCTATTGAGGAGGGCAGCCAGGTCCTCTAGGCTTGGCTGTCAGTCCTCGCTCTCATCATGGTGGGGCTTTTGTTTTTTTGGCATATCTTTGGTTTTTATGGCTTGGCCACTCTGATGTTTACCCCTCCAGCTATTAGCGAAGTGTAATTCATAGAGTCACTGTGATGTCCAATGTATGCGTCATTGTAGATGAATATTGCATTTACTTTTTATGAGGCTTTTTTAAAGTCCCATACCATGACTGAGTGAGTGGACGGGTAGGGCTGATGGAGGGGCTTCTTTATGAGATGTTTGGTGTCATAGCGCCATCTAGTGGTGTGCGTTTAACAGTATTTAACTGTCATTCATTTATGGCATCAACGCTGATGCTGATTGATAAGATGCAGCTCACAGTCTGTCTCACTCTCTATCCAGTTGCGTTTACTCTTCTTGTGGGAGAAAACAGCAGTAGCTGTATTTCATTTAATTGAATTTCTGCTTTATACAAGCTGAAGTTCCTCAAAGCACTTCATGTTCTAAGATAAATACTCTAAAATATTAGAGAGTAAGTTACAACAATCTGAAATTCTGATTAATCTGAATAATTCACTTTTAACAGGAAGAAAGCAGGAAGACAGCAAAACCAGACTGCAAGCCTTTTTATATGTTTATTTTGTTAAATAAATGCAGTCTAAGGATGTTTTAAAAACAAAAAGTCAAGAGGAAAAAAATCATCATGTGTTTCTCTCCCATTTTTCACTCTCAGTGCTGCTTAACCTGAACAAGATATGACTCTGGGAACGCTAATCTCCTCCTTTTGATTACTGACCTAAAATAAAGTCGAATCTAAACTATTTCTTCTTCGTTCTACATGTCAGACCTCATTGTTTGTCTGGGATTTTTCCCCCCCAAGCTTTTTCAAATATTTTCATTATTTCCAGCTTCACGTTAAAACATGACACACATTTGATGCAGCCTCAGACTTCTGGACGTCACTGCATTGACACACTGGCTGTGAGGCAGCTGTGACTAATGTTAGTCTGTTAAAGCACCGGCTTGCCGATTTCCCTCTCTTCTGTTCACTGCTCTGATTCGATTGATTCACCGCTGAACACAAGCTTACCTGAATGTTTTCAAACTTTGCGCCTGCCCTGCTATGATAAGTAGCGTAAAAAGTCCATTGGACATTTGCATAGGAAAATAGAGATGGAGTCAGTTTTTGTATACAATGAGGTTTATAAAACACAGCACATATATTTCAAGACATACTACCTTGCACTTGTTTCTTCAACATAGCTTTCAGTCAGGTAATACTTTCTACCTGTATCAAAGAGTGTAACTCTTTTTCCTCATCTCCTTTTGTCCTTCAGTGACTATTTTGTTTCTTCAGCTCAAATCCCAGGAGATCAATCACTCCGAGAGCTTCCATCCTGATAAACACGTCTACTACAAACCTATAATACTGCACAATTAATTAAATTAGCCTTGAAACAAACTTGATCTCTCACCTGAGCACTGGAAGATATTTTACTTATGTTATGCTGTTGTTAACTGCCTTTTATCGTTTTATTGTGAACAATCCGTTTTAAATATGAACATTTGAAAAATAGTATATTGATGTTTTCTTATTTTGCTTGTCCTTGATGCACCTGGAGTACTGCTGAAATATGACAATATATCAAATCAGAAAATAATATTACAGTCAAATTTTTTCTGTGGTTCATTAAAAATGCTGAGGATAATAAATGATTAAATCATTCTGCTGCATTTGATTTACTGGCTGATAAAAGTATTTATCAATTGTTTCCAAAACACAAAGTTTTCACACGAAAAGCTTTCAGGGAAAGTTTGTTTAATATATGTATTTACAGGCTTTTACTAATGAGACATATTCAGCCGGTGGACAGTTTACGGTCAATATGCTATAAACAGGCACTGTTAGGAATACATGCATGCATGGACACATGCATGCACGCACACACACATGCACACACGCATGCACGCACACACACATACTCCTCTGCATGTCCCCTGATAAGAGGAAGTAAATGAATGAATGGATGGATTTACAGACCAGTCTCTATAGCAACTGCATCCAGTTGTATATCTGGTGAAATCTAAGGCAACGTGGATGTACTACAGAGGCACTTTAGGCTGATCCATAGTAGTATTTAGGTGGATATTTAAATTTTTAAAAAATCACAATAAGGAGAAATAATGTAAATATTGTATGTGTATGTTAAATTATCTGTTAAAGTGATTTCCAAACACCCTGAAACTTGAAAATACCAAATAAATACAGGGCCAGTATTTTAAGCTTGTGTCGGGGAGATCAGTGTGATTTTTGCTTCCCATCTTGTTTTTTCTTTTTCTTGAGACCTGGAACGTACGTAAAGTACTTTGAGTCAACTTCTATTGTGTAAATGTGCTACAGGATATAAATAAAATATATGTGACAATCAACACAAAAAGATTCAGACATTTTTCATAGTGGATATTTTTCATTCCCCCCCCCCCCAAAAAAAAGAAAACAAATGAGTGGACTACATACTGAACACAATAGTATTTATCCTATCGTGCTAGTATTGACCTGATGCCAATACCAGCATTGGTTTAGATACTATCGACATTTGGAACGATCCACCCACCCCCAGTGCTCATACTTTGAGGAGCCGGTTACATCACTCTGATCTAAGGGGACCCTCACATACTTGCGGACACCTTAAATACAACTTTTCTAAGTGGAGCATCGTCCCTCAGAAACAACATCTGGCCAAGTCACACTTTCAGTAGACAGCAGGAAAATCTTCCCTGCAGTCACACTACTTCAGAAAAAACATGCTACATTTGGTGTTTATCTTTGGTATAAATGACAAGCTGCTAACTAAAGGTTTAACAAAAAAAGTAACACCATTAGCACTGAACCTGTATTCTGCAAAAGTATATTTGAATCAGTTGCACTCAAACACTTCATCCATTTTCTTCTTGGAAAGAAGAGCAGAAATGAGGAAATGTGTTCTTTATGGCCCTTATAATCAAACATAACACTCATATGAACCCCATCCCAAATGCATTGATCCTTCATATCAGATTAATTTACAGAAATTTCTTCACTTATAAAATTGTTCTAAATTCTTTTTTTTAATAATTTAAGAGTTGTAGTGTTTAAAAAAAGCCCTGTCCAAGTCACTGAGTGGAGAAGACATTTTGGTTTAGCCACTTTTCAGCTGAAATCAAGACTAATTTATTCATATAAATAATCATGCTATCATGCATATTTATAGGAAGGAAGCTGAGGAGGCTTCCCATCTGTCACATGGTCGCGTTTAAATATAATGGATACAGACTGGTATCAGAAGTGGAAGCCGTTCTATATAGAAGTGACAACTACTGGAATATTTAATCTTCTTTGGAGATCCCGCTGGGGTAATGCTGCACAGGTTCCTCCACCTCAATCACCTCCACCACCAGGTCACGGATCTCCTTGACGCAGTCCAGAGGCCGTGCTTGGGCAGGACTGGAAGGTGTCTCCTCTTGAACGGGTTCACTAGACAGAGATGCTTTCATTTTCTCCACCTCCTCTGCTTCCACCTCTACAATGGCTCCAGTTCCAATGACAGTCCCACTCTTCACCTCTGTCTGGACTGGCACCTTGTCACTTGCTGTTATGTCCTCAGTAGCATCTCCTGAACCCACTGGTGACTTCCTGATGTTAGCTTCGCCCTCCAAAATGTCTGAGGATGTTGACACGTCATCTGTGGACTCAACATCTGAGGGATGAGACTCGCTTCCCACTGACACAGCCAGAGAGCTCGTCTCTGAGAAAGCAACTGGTTCTGCGTCCCCTACGTTCTCACTGAGGACTATTCCTCCTAGTGCTTCACCACTAGGTGGAGCCTCGACCATGATTTCTGGATTCTCACACTGTGTCTTTGCTTCAGTATTGGCAGGCAAGGATTCAGTTCCTTCTGCTGAAAGGTTAGAAGCATTAAGAGATTCTGCCTGCTTTGGTGCTTCTGTTGTTGTTATACTTCCTACAGCAGTGGGAGGTTCTTGTGGAGCATCTGCGCTGTTCGTTTCAGGCTCAGCAGCTGTCTTAGTTTCTTCTGTTTTGACAGAAATCACATCTTCATGCATCACAATCGCTGGAACTGCTGCTGCTGTATCATTTGTGCAGCTCTCTGGCATGTTCTCTATTAAATCAGGGCTGTTGAGGTTACTATTGCTTCCTGCTTCTTCCGCAGCAGTTTGGATGACATCCTCTGCTTTAAGTGCTGGTAGGTCTGATTCCTGACTGCCAGAGGAACTAGTACCAACCCCTGTTTCAACCTTCCCCAGAGGTGTCTCACCCACTATCATGTCCTTTAAGGCCTCACTCTGAAGCTGGTCTTTCCCTTCCTCCTGCTGTTCTTGCTTCTGGGAGCGGGCGAAGACATCATTAGAAGCAAGTGGAGAAGGCTGCGGCTCTAAAGAAGGTTTATTGAGGGAAGCCAGTGTCATGGCTGGGCTGCCAGGAATAGATGCTGGCAAGGAAGAGAGGCTAGACTGACTGGTCAGGTCTCGCTTGTCTGTGAACAAGTTGTACTTCTTTAGGTTGGCTGCCTCCTTCACCACTGCAGAATGACAGAACAAACAGGAGGATCGATTAGACGTAACTCTACACCTGTGTCTGGGGAAAGGCTGTGTGTTGCTAAGTTGCCATTATTAGTCTTTTTGTACCTTTAGTGACTTCCTTGTCCAGAATTTGCAGAAGGATGTTTTCATAAACATTGTCAACATGAACGAAGCTTGAATGGTCACTATAGATGATCTGTTCAAGACCCTGAAGCTCCTGTATAGAGGGACAAAGACAAAAGTGTCAGGCTTTGTTGAGGGATATGTGTGTTACATAGTGTATACAAATATAAAATCCCATAGACCTGGCGTCCACATATGTGGACATCACATTTTGCTTTACAAGGGCCTGATATCCACTTTCCACTTACGAGGACATTATACTGCCTTTATTCTATCAAAATTTAAAGCGAATGTCATTTTTCTCAGAAACAAAAATCAGGTACAAAAAAAATAAAAAATATCACATAATTCTTTGTTTTTACATTCATCAGGTCCCAATCAGCCCAAATAGCAAACAGAAATTTAAAATGCATGCCATGGAAGAGTTCGGGTCTTTAAATTTTCATCAAATCAAAATACAAGAGAACGTGATAAATTTCCTTGAAAATTTTATTTGAAAGACACAAACTATACAGGCTATTCCCTATAAATTGCTAATGCTGCTCAGTCATATGCTAACTGTTAAGCCAATGTATGTCCCACCTGCCAATGGGACACAAATGTCAATATAAGAGCAGTAAATTTAGGTCAGAGTTATGAGTAATATCACAAACTGACCACCTCCAAAATTGGCAGTTTGCTATACCTGTATGGACCAACAGCCATTATGGGGACAAATTCCCGTCCCCATGAGTTTGAAGGCATTTTTGAGACTCAAAATGTGGTTTTAGTGTCAGGGTTACAATTAAGTTATTGTTAGGTTTAGCCTAAGGATTAGAGTTAGGCATTAATTTTTGATGTTTAGGGTTAGGGTAAGCATTTTGTCAATTAGATGTCCCCGGGGTTAGGGGTATGGTTAGGGTTCAAATAAGCTAGGGTTGATAAAGCAACTACTATTAATTGTAGAGTTATGGTAGGAACAGATGTGCTGGAATTTAATGTCCATAGAAAGACATTATGCTGTGTGTGTGTGAAAGACAGAGCCCTCACAGGTTTGCAGGTAGACACCAGGCTCTTCTTGATGAAGGGCAGAGTGATGGAAACCAGAGCTTCCTGGAAGATTCTCTTCCTCACCGTGCTGCTGTCATAGTCGTATTTCTGCAAGAAGATGGAATGAAACCAGTCAGTGCATCTGGAGGAGAGTTTATTAGTTTTAGATAAACAGGACCTATTCTGATTGTTATCTCTTACAAGCATTTGGCCTACAGTTCTGATGACATTTCTGTATACAAGTGAACATTTCATATTAGGGGGTAGATGTGAACCTCACCTGCACCTGGTTACAATTTTCTCATGTCTTAACTAGAAACTTGGGAAGTTTTGTTTTAGATGACAAACTGACCTTGAGCACTATGTGTTTGACCTTCTCAGTGGCAGAGCTGGCGTTGTCTGGGTTGTCCTGGATGGCTTTGTAGAGCAGCTGCTCGAAGGTAAAAGCTGCATTCTCAATCAGCTAAAATGAAGAAGCAGAGAATTAAATTGGACTTAACACTCCCAATATGTTATGATTTTTTTTTTTTGCTATCACTGTACACTATAAAAACTTAATCCAAATTTTCTGGAGCTAATCTAAGGAGCTTGGAAAGAAAAGTTGCTTGAAGACGTTTCAGCTCTCATCCGAGGGGCCAGGTTTCACAATGAGCTCACCCGAAACTCCATTGTGACCCACACCCGTTTTCACACCTTGGCTCATGTGATTAGGTAGAGGATCATCAGGGGGTCCCTTTGTGTCCACCATTTGACCTTAGAACTGAAGAAGCTTCTCGGATGAGAGGTGAAACGTCTTCAAGCAACTTAAAGAAGTCCAGACGCTTTTCTTTCCAAGCTCCTTAGATTACGATGACCTGGATGACTGAGAACCTTCACAGACATATTTCTGGAGCTAGTTTTCTGGCATCTTCTGGTTTAATCAAGGGTAAGTAGCAAAGTTAAAGCAATTTAAGAAACAACCTTTCTGCTTTTTGTTTCTACTTTGTTTACTGCCACTCAACAGGAGTGAACTCACATTTAGCTAATTATCCAGTTGATTTGACAAAATCAACAGTTTTTTTTCTAATAAGAAAAGTGAAGCTCATATTACGAATCACCAGCAATCATAAACTACACTAAGTAAATAAACTATCGCCAGTGTTTCATAAAATGCTGATTCACAAACGAGTTGTGAAATCCTTACACTCACTCCATCTCAGTAGAAATACCCTCTCAGAAGGAGGGAAAGGGAATTCAAATAAATCGCCATGTGAATGACAGCATGAAGCTGTACCTGCTGCAAATCGATCTGAGCACTGTGCATCACTCCTGTGGTGTCGGAGAATCCAAACCTCGCCTCCAAGTGCTGCAGTTTAACCTGCAGGGAGCTGATCTTCTCATAGCAGTTCAGCAGGTTCGGTTTTGCCATGGCGTCGAGAGACTGAGAGACAAAGAGAGAAGAAGACAGAGTAGAAATTAATGAGATTAATAGCCAAGGTTTGTCTGTTCACTTTCACAAGGTATGAAAGTGAATGCAAATGGACACTTTGTGTCAGCCGTGCAACAGACTGGTGACCTGTCCAGCATGTATCCAGCTTAATATCTAATAGGTCACCAACAACTTATGTAGAGGTAAATTTGGGCTTGAGGAAACATCTAGTTTCTGAAAAAATCCCCTGTATTAAAGAAAAACGCTACTCCTAACCTTAGTTAACTCTTTCCTGTGAATGTTATAAAGTTGAAGGTTTAAAATGAGATGAATCAGCCCAACCAAAAGTAATTCTCTGGAGGTTTGTTCCGTTATATCAGAAAAAAACCAAACAAGTGAAATTCCAACCAACCTGTTTCAGCTGTTCGTTACCACATCCCTGCTTGATGTCCTGATACACTTGGTCCATCGTGTTTTCACTTAGTCGCCGTCCTTCCTGGAACCCAGCGCTGATTGGCTCCATCAGCTCCTCCAGGACTGAGCCTAGGTACGGCTGGACAGAGTCGGAACACAGCTTCTCAGCTGGCTCTGACACTTTGGCTGGAGAAAAAAAAATTACATTTGAGAAAACAGCCCAATTCCGTCACCCTTATTCCCTATACGAAGCTGCACTTCATTAGATCATTACATGGAGAGGAATGCAACACATCATTCTGTTTCTGAATGTTCTAAGTAACAAGGCTATCAGATAGATGAGAATACCTCGGATTTTTTCCTCGAGCTGCCTTCTTGAGTTGAGGATCTGGTCCATGTCGGAGTGAATCAGCACCTCTTGCTGCCGAACAGACACCCGACATTCCTCCTTCAATGCTGATAGCCCCTCAAACATGTCCTCCTGGACCAGGATATATACTGCCTCCACCATCTGAAGGTAGCAAATTCATGAAAAAGATGGGGGTTTTTTTTCTTGTTTTTCCTCTTTTTAAATGAATTTCAGCTCTTTTTTAAAAAATAAAAATGACTTCCAAGAGTGCAGAAAAGAGCCCGGAGACTTCATGAATAATGTATTAGTGCACGACTTTTTCAGATATAACCCTGAAAAACAGACTTCCATTCATTTTTCCTTTCAACAGCTGGGAAATGAAATCCTATATTTCTTAGAAACTGCATCAGTTGCAAACATAAATGACTCACAGCAAACCAAACTCTCTTCCTCTCAGTCTTTTTGGCTTTGAGGCCAGGCAGCATGTCTTTCTCCAGAGACGGCAGCAGCTGCTCCATCACCATGTTGGCCATCACCTAGAGTTAACAGACACAGGTTTGTCTCATCATCATCCAAACGAGGCCAGAATAAACTTTTATAAACTCTCAGGTTTTACTAGTAAGACAGGATTTCAATATTTTTTAAAAAACGAAAAAAACAAAACAAAAGCAAACAAAGCAACAAAAACACACCATTTATATAGCGATATATACACACATAAAAAGAGTGTTCTCTGGAATATTTCGCAAACCTATGTCAGGAAAAATGTCCAACAAACCCCGAGTTTAGAAATTAACTCTGAGCTGATTAACTCTGAGAATATTAGCTAGTTACTTCAATCAACTCTGAGTATATTCAAAGAGTTCAGCACGTACATGAGTAGAGAAAGGAAGCCATCGTGAATTGAGCTCCAGTAACACACGTTGCTCTGTGGCAACAGGTAAATAAAGAGCAAAGCCTCCATTATAATCTGAGGGATACTGATGCATGGGAGTGTGGACATTTTAATTAGCTTAAAATATTTATTTATTTTCCTTTGGTCATCATTTACCCCATTGGTACTTTAATTTCTTGAAGATAAACTGTATATAAACTGTATGAAGGCCTGATAGCCGATGTCTTTGTGTGCAGACCCACTCAGACTGATTTAGCTGATTTTCAGTGGAAAAAAATATAAATTTTCTGTGAATTTCAGACTCTGTGCCTTGTAAAATACTGTTTGACAACATTTAAATTTACACTGTTCTTGAATATACTCCAGTGGCTCCAGCAAGTGTTTGTGTTTTACGCATGTTTAGTTTGTTGTTATATCAGAGGACAAATTCCTTCTATAATGCTAAGAGGAAGGATTGGAGACTGTTACGAAAATGTCATGTGGGTAAAGGCATAGTTTATGTTCACTGCCCCAAATTATTATATCTCTTTCTAATAGTCTGTGCTAGTGGCTTATATAATGGGAAAAGTACGGGGACAAAGAATCAACATTGCCGGTAGCCTCTTTCAAGGTCCACATGGTGAGACAAATGATTTCACACCTCTGATTATACAGACATCAAAGCCAAAACAGTATCCCCAAAAAAACTGAATCAAAGCCCTTTTAAGTTTCAAGGCTTAAAACTATTAATTCTTCAGAGGAATTTTGCATCTGGTCAATGAGATTCCTAACATAAGCCAATGTGTGTGTTTTATAAGAAGCCTGTTTGATCTACATCTATAAGGTAGAATAGACAGAATGCCTTTTGTTGCCACTATACACATGTACATGTCCAGGGGTGCGTTACACAGCTAATAAGTCAACCTAGCTTTCCTGTACCATCCTTTATCCGTTTAATTTTCATTTTGTAAATGTATTTACATGTATTAATTATGTAGCCATTTCACTATTTATACTTAAGTAAATATTCATCCTCAGTATTACTATGTTGGGAGAAATAACTGTTGCTAAGAAAAATAAAGAAAAGAGACATACCCTTGCATCACTTCCTATCAGCATGTCCCAGGCTTCGTATTTGCCTTTGTCCTGTCTGTAGAGCTGAATAGCTTTAAGGAAGGCCTGAACTTCACAAGTCTTTTTCTTCAGGAAGTCTGACAGAGGGAAGAGAAAAAAGTCAGACATGCAGGGAGCTTTGAGAAAATGAATTCACTGTCAAAACATTGGGCCATTGCGCTCGCTTGTTTTATCTTTATCATTTATTCATCAGCTGATTTTAACAGTACTTCACTGATCGCACACAGCAGATATTTATCTTTCATCTTGATGCTCAGATGACAAAATCGTCACACGACAGTCTTTGTGGCACAACGGCCAGTCATAATCCTCTCAGTTTTTTGTAATCCGGCCACAGCTGGGTAGAAGACACGACTGTATGATCATGTTGGTTTTTACCACCATTTTAATGATCTTGCGTGGGTTCTCTCTGGGTACTTCGGCTTCCTTCCACAGTCCAAAGACATGCAGTTAGCTGGGATAGGTTAACTGGAAACTCTAAATTACCCATAGGTGTGAATGCAGCAGCTTCCTGCAGCTTAACTGCAGGTGTAAATACAAGCGACTGTGAGACGAGGTTGTGGGGCCGAGCGAAGCGACCATTGTGGCGGGTATACTGTGGCCACTCTGTCAGCACTCAATGCTCCATCCACAACCCATTCAGCCTGCCATTATTATTCATCTTTTCTCTGACTACAGTCCACAAACTGCTGGGTTAATGTTAACAGATGGCTCATGTGACTACCAGAGAACTGCTAGTTTAATGGATAATGTTAACATGTGTACTGGCCAAGTTAACATTTAAAATATGTAATTAACACTTCAGTCTTGTTGAAACAGGAACTTTATGAAGACTTTCAGAGAGATCAGTAAAGGGTTGTTCGGTGTTATGAACATTAATTACTCACACTATTAGTAAGAGGAGGAACTGTGTGCCTGAGGAGGTAAGAACATCCTTTTCTGTAGCATCTTACCTTGGTTCTGGTGTCTGATGCAGTCTGATAGGATGGAAATGAAGGTAGCCTGTGTGGCCTGTTGTTTGAAGCAGAAATAGGAGTCCCTTCTGTAGGGCAGACGCAGGTAGACTGGAAACTGTCCCGGCATCCCTGCCATAGGTGGAGCAAAGTCCTCTTTTGCACCTGAAACAGAAAAGAGTAGATGAAAGTCTACATGTGCTGCTAGTGAGCAGCTGTCAAATGGCCAGAACCATTTATTCTTTAACTTTGTAGTGCACTAAAAATTAGAGATGGCACGATACCACTTTTTTATGTCCGATACCGATACCGATATCATAAATTTGGATATCTGCCGATACCGATATGAATCCGATATAGTGTTTTTTAATCAACAAAACTGTTTTTTAAAATATCTTGCTGCATTTTGCAAGTCTGCAAGTTCATACTCAAGTTTAAAACAACAACTACACTAAAGCTATTCTGTTATACCTGTATACAAAAAAAATATTTCATAGTTCAGCAATACTGATCAATCTAATAAACTTAGACCTACACCATCCTCCCTATTCTGGTATTTTAAAGAGTACTTAGCATAAATATTAAGCAACCTAACTAATAGGGTTCCAACTCCCAGCAACAACAAAATTAAATAAATAAAAAATAGGGAACCACCCCTCACGCTCCACCTCATGATGCTTAATCGACGTAATCAACCTTAATTTGATGCAGTGTGAAAAAAAATGCACAGAAATCAATTATTTTTCAAGAAATATTAAATAGATTCAACATCTTTCTTCAACAAAATTGCAGACTGCACAGATGGTACCTTCCCAAAGGAAAAAGTACTATAGCTTACTAGGGTATATATTAGACTTAATAGTCACTATATACAGTAATTGACTTCTATTCATTTTACATCAAATTAAAACTTTGGGTGTCAGATAATTATTTATTAAAAGCTAGACATTTTAAATGAGAATAAGAAAGAAAAGTATGTCTTTGTGCCCCCTTTTCCCTGTTAATGCCCTATCGGCCCCCCTGGCTAAACTTTGCTAGATCCGCCCCTGCACAGTTACCAGCGTCAGCTACGTAGAAAAAGATCCTGGTGTAGAAATTAATATTAAATAAATTCTAACAACAGCTTATCAAGCTTAAACGTGCTGCTGTTGTTCAGCCGCTGGTTTCCTCTTTCTGGCGCAAAGTGGACCAAAAACAAACGAGAGACAGACTCGCGACAGAAAAGCCGATCAGCTGATTTAAGCAGTTTCACGATTGAAGTAGCAGCCGGAGAGCGAGAGGCAGTCGCTTGTTAAGCTTAACGTGGGAATGCTTTACAAACATTCAGAGATGGACTTACACACTTGCTTTACTTCTCTCGGGGATAACTTTGTCGGAGATGAAATGCCAGGTTGCTAGCGAAGCTCCACATGCTATCCAGACCACCAACAGGTCCTGCATGCCACAGCCGCTCTATCACGTGATGCATACTGCTCCGACGTGCTAACGTTCTGAGGTGAGTTACGGCGTGTTGCAAGTTTTGTGAGGTGCTTTCGTGATATTTAATGGATCGGATTACATTTTTTATTTTTCTCCGATATCCGATCCAGTAATTTAGGTCAGTATCGGACCGATACCGATATGTAATATCGGATCGGTCCATCTCTACTAAAAATTAGATGACAGTAGCAGGCTAGACAAGATTACTTTGATTATGATGTAGGAGAAGGTAATGGAAAATAGGTATTGACTTGGAGATGAATAACTTAGGCTTATTACTGTAAACAGTATGATACTGCAGTATATTTCTAACTAAGCAGCTCTTTCTATTTCGCTTGACAATACTTTCCTTAACAAATACCATGCATTTTGGGATCAACTTGAAAGAAAGGCAGATATGAAATGTAAAAGTGAGATCAGAGGTCAAATGTGAACGATATTAGAAAGCAATCTTTAATGTGATTTTATCATATCTTAGATGTTGCCATTACAAAGGCAGTATCATTTTAAGCATAATTTTAAAGACAAACATTTTATGAGGGTTTGACCGTCTTAAACATTGAACCTTTGATCTCTTCTTAATGTGATATTCATAATTTTCTTATCATTCCCTACATGCCTACAGACAATATTGCCAAAAGCATTTGCCTGTTTGCCTTCTCATACATATGAACTTGAGAATTGTTAATCCAGAGGGTTTAATGTGATGTCGACACACCCTTTGCAGCTATAACAGCTTCAACTCTTCTGGGAAGCGCCTTCCACAAAGTTTAGGAGTGCGTTTATTTAATTTTTGATGATTCTTCTAGAGGCACATTTGTGAGATCAGACACTGGTGTTGGACAAGAAGGTCTAGGTCTCCGTTTCTATTCATCCCACAAGTGTTAAAGTTCTTTATGAACCTTGTTTTGTACACTGGAAAATAGTTGTATTGGAACAGGAAAGGTCCGTCCCCCCTTCCACAAAGTTGGGCACCCTCCAAACCCAGATTCGTCCCATGGATTACCAGACAGAAATGCGTGACTCTAGAAATATGTTGTTGGTCATGAAGTAGTGTACAGGCAACATCCATTGAAAAATACAAATGAAACACATGCAAACAGAGAACATCACATTTACAGGGGGACAATGAAATGAACATAATATATAGGAAAATCAAAAATATTAGGATTTATAATGAATCCTTTTTGAAAAGCATATAGATTTTAATAATAACTGTGTGTGACACAATGTGTGTAGAAGGTTTAGTTCAGATTGGCCCACCCTCTGAGGAGCTACGGTACATACGAACATATATACGCTAAGATTATTGTTGATTATTATTATAAAATAATAATTGATAAAATAACCATTTCTGTTTGGACATTTAAATTCTCATGATTTCGTCTTTAGCTGTGCTTCTTAAGAGGCTTGATGCTTTATGTACCCTTTTCCCATCTCTAACTGTTACCAGTTTGAAAATTTGAGCTTTTCATACGTAATAGTACGGTGTTAGAGGCTGTTCTACTATTAAACCAAAAGCAACTGACTTTTTCCAGTTAAAGAAAGGTCTAAGATAAAGCCTATGATGTCATCACGAGCCAAAACTATGGTTTTATTACAGAAATGACGGCGAAAGGTAGATAAAAGCATTGGCTGTGAGTAGAGCAATGTGGAAAATGAACCCATCACACAGTTACACATTATTCTTACTAAAATATAAAGCGTAATATAAACTTTCATCATTCAGCTGGCTTTTTAAATATACTAACTAATTGCTATAACATTAATATTAGCAGTGGAAGAAAGGGTATTATCTAATATTCTACAATTGGTTTTTCCAAATTTGTCAAAGATTTTTAATAAAAATTCAGCTGACGTTACTAACACTGATATTACAGAATCTCCTAACAAGGTGGCTTTAAAGAGAGAGTAGCTAATACTAATGGAAGTTTAAGGTAAGCGTTATTTTGAACTGCCAGTTATCGGGAGTTAATTTAGAAGAAGAGATTTGAAGACAGGAGACAGACACGACCATAGTCCCCTTTATAGCACATATAAACGTATCGTGCAATGCCTACATATAGTTTAGACAATATTAAATTGAAAATGTTCTCTACTGGAATTCAATATCTTCTAAAATTACTGTCTGATGATTGCTTTGTTGTGTGATAGAGGAAATTTGCAAAGCTTTATTAAGAACCCAGTACCATAAGGCGATGTCATAAAAGTGTAAGTGAATCTAATGACTCTTAAACCATATGTTAATCCAGTGGTTCCCAATTTTTTTCTGCTAGGCCTCCCTTTGTTTTACAAACACATCCTCACACAACCATATTTTGTTTCCAAACTCTAACATTTCATAAACAATTAAACAAAAACAAGTAAACTGCAATAAATCACAGGCAGTAATAAAATACACTACTAATTCTTTTACGCTACATCCACACCTACACGGGTATTTTTGAAAACGCAGCTGTTTCTATGCGTTTGGGCCTTTCGGTCACACGTAAACGGTGTTTCGAATCACCGACAATAGAGACCCCTTTTTTGCGCTTACGTGTGGACGAGGAATACAGAGTTCGTCACGCAACGTCAAAGGTATGTGCCCTTTTTCACGTCACGCTGTGCGCCACGTTATTGTGACAAAAAAAGAAAGAAAAATAGTTGTTTTAGGTGTTTTACTCACAGCTTTCATCAGGAAAACATTTATCCACTACAGCCATGTACGCCTCTTCTGCCGTCAGAACCTTGCCCCCTGTAGGCAGGAGCTTGTGGCATGGAGGAGCTCCTTTAACAAAGGTCTGAAGAAAGAAGACACAGAATGAATAAGAGGGGCCCCTTATGTAGATGCCTTTGATTTGCTGACATCACTTTCACAGACTCACCTCAACGCTTTCGTGACACTCCAGGCAGTAGTTGGCTCTCACCACCACATACCTCTCCCGCCACTTCCTGGTGTCATCAAAGTAAAAGACACTTTCCTCATATAGCACTTCACCCTCCTCTGGAGCCGCCTGGTGAACACGAACACGTGCATGAAAATTTGTGCCTGCTCGTCTTTGAGTTGACTATAAACTCAGTTTGCATATCAGAACATATCAGAGTTGAGCCTCCAGGCTATTGTGGACTGCATGATGAACTTTAACTGTTTTCCAAATGCAGCTATTCTACAATTATTAAATTGTTTAGAGGTTATCGTGTTGTATTCTCTATTTATTAGTAGATGGTCAAATATAGATTTACCTTGACAATCCTCTTTTCCAGTCTTATTGACAGAAGAGCTTAAAGCACTCACGTTTAGTGCTCTATATAAAGAGTGCTTTTACCTCTCACACATATTGCAGTGTTACTTCAGTCTCTATTGTGTGTTTAACATCTTCATTTTCCCCTCAGTATAGGGTTATCTTCTTTTGTAAAATCAGCTGCTCTGTTCCCAGCAGCCTACACTTCCCGGTATTTGTGTTTGTGATTGGCCAGATGCTGCAAGCACCACCCCTTTCATGGGGAAACCCCTGTGTGTTTATTATTGATTCAGCTCGGGTGAAAAGTTGCTAAGATAAGGTTTGTACGAAGCACATGCATCATGGATGTTACATTTCTCCAGTACATTTTAAAAGACATACCCTCTGTTTGAGCAGCTGTGTGATCTTCTGTTTGTGCTGTTCCACATCATCTTCTACCTGAGAGAACTGAGCCACAGAGAACTGTTTCCTGTAGTACGGGCTGAACTCTTCCAGCACAGCCTCAGCCTGGCCTGCAACAATACAGAAGAAAGGCCGCGTTTTTAATACATTGCTTTTGAAGCTTAGAAAAGCACATATTATTGTTGGGGATGGGTGGTGAAAACTGAACACTGAAGCTGTGAATGGATGGTGGTCAGATTACAGACAGACTAACAAAGAGACTGAAATGCAAACCAGCAAGTTTAGACCAAGGGGAAAGCTGTAGAGCTGCACTTAGTGTGAATTGAGTTATTTTGCAATACCAAAAATACAAAAATTAGTTTACAGCAGCGTGAAGACCAATTTTGAAGACCAAAGGAAATGAGATAAGAGAGCCACAATTTGTCAGTGTGAAACAAAATACTGTAAAACCCATATGGACCCATAACCCGGTGTTTTAAAGATCTTTAAAGTTAAAGATCACCTTTCCCTCTCCTGCATTTTATAAACTATAAAATATGTGTGTGTGTTCATAAACAGTTTTAAAGTTAATGTACATACAGAAAACAGGCTAATGTTATGACTTTATTTTATTAGACTAAAAAGATTTAAAATCATGACTTGGCCTTCTGGAGCAGGAAAAAATTAACAGCAACAGAAGTAGGTTAATATGTAAAACTACATTACTGGTAATAGATAACCTATAAATAATGAATACATCACTGCAATAGCTGTGAATATGAGGTTAGAATGTTTAGCTAAATTATCATGAATTTTCTATTATTCAAGGCCCACTTTAGTGTCTGCTGGTCTTGAAAAAACATTAAAACAAGTAAAGAGAATGATGACGGCTTACAAGAAGTCAAGGAAAAGGTTAAATTCTAACGCTAATGACACTTGATCGATAAACTGCAGACACATTTATCCCTGCTTCACTACTACAAGCCAAATTAAAAATGTCTTAACTGGTGAAACAGTTCAACCACTTCAAAAAAAAAAAAAAAAAAATTGTATAAAATGGGCCGTGCTTGACTAACAAAACAAACACATGAAGTCCGAGTTGAAATTGCCATATCTGATTCAAACTTTTCCAGATGCCTTTTAGGAAATATTGAAGAAAAATGGCTCTTCTTTCTGCTTATTTTCAGTGTCTTTCAGTGTCCTCTAACATAGTATTCCAGTCTTAATACATACCAGATGGTATCTCGCTGTACCTGATGTGACCCGTATAATTCTCCTATAATTAGGTGACTGAGGTTGTTGTTAGTAGCTCTCGAGACTATATGAGTCATCTCTATCCAGATTACAATTGGCACATCAGACTCCAAGACCTGTCACCAATAATCGTCAACCAGAACCCCTTTCTCTTTCTGCTTTTCTTAGTCCTTCCTGTTGTCAGCCGTACAGTTGCCAACACAGAGAGAAAAGAAAACCTCTCAGATTTCTCTCCATTCTTATTAAATCAGGTCAGACGCCTTGTGTGAAGGGATCCTGATTCCTGGGGGGGGAATAAAATTGAGCTCACCAATTCTTTCCACTGTTGCTTGCCTTTGCAAACCAAATCACACCACCAGAGAGATGAGGAGGGGTAGGGATGCGTTAAATGTGTATTTATGCTCCCCCAAATGTTCAGTGTCCCCAATTCCCAGTGATACATCATTCACTTACTGGACGAGCAGCGACAAATATTTGGCTGCTGCTTGTTGTGTCTCCCAGTATAGGTATGCTAATGCTGGGGTTAATGCCTCTGCCATTATGCCTGCATTCTGCCTTCAGACTAGTATGGAACTGGAGCTCTGTTACACTGTATTAATGCACTGAAGAACAGAGCACTCACGGAGCAGAGTTGGGAAGTGAAGTATGTGTTTGTGTAGCATTGTCCAAGGCAAAAGCATTTACTAATGTAGCTATTAATTTATGCATTTTTCACAGACTCTTATTGGAATCATAATGGGAAATAATATAGTATAGCAGCCTTAATGGCCTTCATGTACTGGCTACAGCATATAAACTAATGGCTGTAATTTCATAATGGTTTATGGAACATTTCAATTCAACCCATGTCAAATTATCTACTTGATACTGACTCACAATCAGCTAAAACTGTGCTAGCATCCAAACTGAGGGTTAAAAACCTTTAAGGGGACAACAAGACCTAATTGTGGATTGAGGAAGGAAAAGAACAAAGAAAAAGTGGCGTAGTAGTAGTAGTAGTTTGTCATAGTCATAGTCAGAAGTACTCGGAAGCTAGGAGAAAGGGAAAGAGAAAGGTGGCAAAGGTGAAGGCTAGTGAGTTCTAAGGAAGCCTGAAGGAAGAGTGGGACAAAATTCCACCCAGTGTGCACTAGGAGTGACAGGTGGGTTGGGATAACATCAAGTATCAGGCTCTGAGCCCATTCTTGCTTGCAGTGGTGATGGACAGGTCTATATGGACGACTTGCAGTACACACTGTGATTTGTAGTGAGAGTATGGAGCACAATATATGTGTGCATGACAGGAAGGCAAGTGTAAGGTAAACGTGTGGTCAACCATTCAAAGCAACAGACAGTCCGCAAGAGACGTGCAGAAAAGAGTACAAGCAAGGTGAGGAGTGGGTGGAAATGAATGTCACGGTCATTTATGACAGAAGAATACATCGAGAATGAAGACTTCAGAGAAGTTCACGTATGTTGTGCATAAAATAAAGGATAATGGAGTGTGTTTTAATGGACTATTGTGTCACTAGGTACTGATAAGGAGGATGTAGTGGAGGAGGACATGGAAAACGGTTGGTGTGACAGAACAGGATGCTAGCTAGCAATATGGTGAGATTGAGGAAAATCATCCACTGTGGCAATGCCTAAAAGGAGCAGCCGAAAGATGAAGACAACAACTATGAAACATTTAAATACCCTTGATCTAAAGTTGAGTAAAATTCCTTTCTGTAAAACAGTTTACATGGCCAGACACTTTCCATCACGGCAAAGACAGACGATGATGTAATGATGTAAACTGCTGGCTGTTCTGCTTCAAGAGAACATAGAGGAAAAGGTGAGACGATTTGGACATGTGCATACAAGGGATAGTGGATATACTGGACAAAATGTTGAAGATGGAAAACAGGAAGACCTCAGAGAAGTTCATGTATGTAGTGAATAAAACAAAGGTGAATGGTGTTTTAATGGATTATTGTGTCACTAAGTACTAAAACATAAGCTGTGAATCATTTAGTAGCTGGTTTCACCTTATTGATGCAGATGTGTGTGGGCGGGGATCCTCTGCACTGCAGCTACAAACAAGGAAATACTAGGGGTGGTGGAAAAAATCAATACTGTGTAGTATCGCGATATTTTGTTTGCTAATGATGTATCGATACAGGGACAGCAGAAATCGATATTTTGTTACAAAAAGGTTTTTGTGCTCTGACTTCAGAGCATGTTGATCCTTTTTCTGAGCAAGAATCCTGACATTCCTTCACTGTCCAAATGTGTTTAACTTTTTTTTTGGCAGCAATAAACATGACAGTTTACTTATTTTAATTTAAGACATGTTTTATTTTAATTAAGTTTAAAACTTTTTTATTTAACGCAAAATTATATTTTGTTTTAATTTACTTTCAAATTCTTCAGTTGCTGAAGGGGCTGCATAGTTTTCATAAATTGCATAGTTCAGAATAGCTATAATTGTACCAGATGGTTGCATTCAGTTAAGTTGGACTAGACTGTAATACAAACCGTTCAGTTTGTCAACAATAAAACTGACTGAAATGAGAGAAAGACTGAGTGCAAGACTTTGATATTAGATAAAATGAATATTGATAAAGTTTACCTTTATGTACAGAATCTGAATATCGCAAAATATTTTTTAAAATTGCAATAATATCGTATTGTGCATTAAGTATTGTGATAATATCGTATCGTGGGATGTATGGTGATTCCCACCTCCAGGAAATACCCCTACTAACTTATATATACACACTTACAGGCACACTTATTCTGGCTGCCAGCTCTCTAAGCTTTCTGTTAGAATACATTTAACAATAAAAAATAAAAAGTTATTTTCGTAGTCTCAGTGGAGCCTCTTCACAAGGTTATCTCAAATCGTCTCTGACGAGACTGAGCTAAGTGTCTGTGAACCTTCAGCTCAAATCTGCTGCTGTTTATGCAAAATGTCTGCAGCCACTATTTGGTTAATGTATCCTCTTTTTCAGGTTAAGTGATCATGCAAACACAGAAAGGTGCCTTTAGCACCTTTTCATAAATCACTGATTTAAATAAATAAATAAATACATGATAACAACTAAGGTCATGGCTTGCTGTATGATACATCCTTTCCAAGACAGGATGTATCTTTTTGTTTAGGAAAATTCTGATTCTAATGTGTGTCCATGTGTTACGCCTGTACAATTTATGACTGCTGCTAGCAAGTTTGCTAGTGTTAGCATGTAGCTTAGCTGGGCTTCCTTTCAATCAACTTTCAACTTATTGCTCTAAAATACAAAACCAAAAAAATTATTGACACAGTGTGGTTAGCTGTCACAAAAATTCCCTTATGACGTGAGACACACAGAGGAGCGAGTTCTAATGCATTTATTTTCACTCTCGGTGAACGTCTATGTGAGTGCTTGTCAGAGCAATCCTGTTGGGCCTTTTTATACATTTCTCCCAACGTTATCCTGGGAACAGATATGTGTGTGTCGCTCTTACAGAGAAACAATTCAGCCACATGGTGTGCTACATGATGCTAACGATGCTTTGGATAACAGATAGCAGAAGAGTCAGAGAGAGAGATACAAGGACTTTGAGAAAGACTGATTAGCGGGACAAGGAAACTGACTGACAGAGAGAGCGATTCCTTTAGCTTACTGAATGTCGTGTTTTAAGTTCATAGAGTCTGTTATTGTTAAGCTGTCCCTTACTGAAGGAAATGCACTTATCACATTGCCACGGTAATTAAGTGATTTAGAAAATGATTAGAAAATTGTTCTACTTTATTTCAGTCTACTGTTAAGCCTTTTACACTGCTGGAATTATAGCTACTAGAGCAAAGAACACACACCAAGAATACTTGTTCAACCATTTAATTAATTTAACCACAATCTACCTACAGATCTGCTTTTTATTCACTATTTTATTATCATCTGATAATGTCTCTGTTTGGAGTACGTGGCACTCAGAGGAATCCATCTGCCTTAAAGAAGAGTCACGTGATCCACGAAATGCCCCTTTTAGATTGGCTAGATTCTGACGACACAATCCTTTTTATGTGAACATGTAAGGGAAAACCTGGGTTTACCTTAACAAGCTGATAACCATCTTTATGTGGACAATGTTAGGGTAAGTGAATCCTGACAACAACAACATACCATAGGCATGTATGCTGTACTTGCTTTGTAGCACAGAGCCAAAGATTTATAATAACTAATGATTCAATGCAGGATTCAGGGTCACCTGATCCAGCCCTGATAAAGAAAGGGAGGAGCTAACAAGCCATGTGATAAATAGAAGAGACAATGATAGTGAGTGACAAACAGAGGTAACTGCATACCTGGAGATACTGGGGCTAAAAATGTTATAGCCATGGGCTGTCTACAGCTGACAGGGAAAATGTTGGACTTTTAAACCAGATGCAAGATAACATTACTAAAATGTACCCAGAGCTAAAATTAGCATTTTTGCATTGTATTATACGTGAGACCTATCGAGAGCTAACTTGAATAGGGGCTTCAAGAAGGCCAAACACTGGTATAAAGGGTATATGTTTTGATTAATATCATCTTATGTGTCGGATTAATTCTTGTTATGTTTCTGGAGAATTTCTAGTTCTTAGGCTTTGGTTCCCGTGCTTCCTCTGTTCTCCATGTCTGTGTCTGTCATGTGCTTGTTTTGTTTTGACATTCCCTGTTCTGCGTTCAGTCTCTGTCCTCATGTTTTCTCTGTGCCCGTCCTGGTTCCACGTTTCCTGTCTAGTCATCCCCGTCTTTATGTTCCCTCAGTATCATGTCAGCTTGTGTCTCTGAGTCTGGGTCTGTAAGTTAAGTCGGTGTGTTTCCTGTTTTACTTTGAAGGTCCGTGTCTTAAGTCAATGCATTCAGTTTTGCTTCCCTTGTCTCGTCCTGCCTGATTAGTCCCAGCTGTGTTTCCCTTCCGTTTCCCGTTTCCTGATTACTCCGCCGTGTATTTTAGTCCTCTGTCATCCCATGCTTGTTGTCAGAATACATTCAGAATGCATTTCTTTTAATACCGGTCTTTTCTGTGTAGGGTTAACAGATCTAATTTATTAGTGTGAGCTCGTTTAACTTATGTTCACTACTAACTCCCATGACTAGTTTTTTTTTTTTTCCCTTTTACAGGCAATCAAATGTTAACAAAATTACTTTTGGGTATAGTGACCCTTTAGGTTAGAGTACCTATATGTAGAGGAGGGGTCCAGGCCTCATCCAACACCCAGAAAACTCTCTGAAGTAGAAAAACAAACAAAAAAACTCCATCTACAGTATAAGAATTACTATAAAGAATCAAAATGAACAGTTTCTGCATCGGTGAGAAAAGGAAAATAGCAGCAGTTCCTCCTCTCAATGCCATCCTAATGCAATATAATACAAATGCATGTTCAAACAACATGTTCTCACTCCCACAGCGCAACATTTTACGCTAGGTGACAAATCGCCTGTATATTATGCTTCCGGGCACCCAACACGTCCCTATATACGAGATCGGAAGAATTAGGAAACATGAGAACCGTTTGGAATGAATCTACACATGTACGTTCGTTTTACTTAAATTGCTTTGGAAAACACTAACGTCATTAAAGTGCTGGTTAAGCTTAGGGATAAGCTTAGGGTTAAAGCTGAAATACATGTCCGGAAAGTGTATTACCCCAGGAGCGTCATTCTACTGGATTCCTTCCATAACATAAGATGGCGCATAGCATAAGAATGTGGAAGGTCACCTTTCGCGTTCCTCAGGATCCCCTCGGGACTTGACAAATCATCATTATATTACACCTCGGGAGTGAGAACAGGCTGTCGAATCACAATTAAAAACCAAATGCACCTACATTTGGTCACATAAGTCATAAGTCAAAACTCAAATCTACTGTATTATAGATTCAGCCTGTATCAGTATCTTTGTATTCAGTAGTAATCCATCCATCTCAGGAATTATTCCATGTCTGCAAGCCTATGCTGGTTTCAGGTACCCGTTACAGCTTTCTGTGAGATTTCTTGCAGACATTGAAATATACTTAAAAGGTTCATGACTCCAGCAAATCCAACCGTCTTCTTAATGAAGCCATTTCTTTTACTAATGACTCTTCTGTTTGCTGATGGAAAGACAAGCTCAGGCCATTTTTGATTTGTGTGTTTATTAAAGGTGACACACAAAAGCACAAATGTGTTTCTGTTGTCAGACTCGGTAGAAACTGATGACACTGCAATGAAATATGTGAACAGGTGCAGTGCAGTAGGTGTTGTGCGTTACACCACTTACACTTGTTGCATGTTAACAAGAATATGAAACCCAAAGGATCTCACCTAAGTCTATAATCTGGATTATCCTATAAGTAAAACAACCATTATGAACGGAATAATCTTTAATTGTGTGCAAAGGAATTCACTTACTAGCTCAAAAAAAACCAACAACAAACAAACAAACATCAGGGAACACTACAACCCAAAAGGAATGTAGACAACAGTCACTGCAATGCAGTATAGGCAGGTGCCCAGTTTCTTACCTGAACAATATCTTGGTATGTGAACTATGAGTATGTGCAGGGGAGTGTTGCAGGATTTCAACTGCAAGTCCTAGTTTCACAGGAGAGACCTGCTCTTCCACTTCCACTTCATGTCACAGGATAATCATGGACTAGATTATTCATTCAGTTTCATGCAGATGCTTCCAAGTTAATGCAACTGTTCAGAAATGTCCTCTCTTGAAATTCTTTGAATATTTTCTGAGTCTGTTTCTGCAGCAACAAGTAAACTCAAAAGAAAAAGACTAAAAATGAGACATCCTGAGCCAGAGTAAAAACTTTTCCTGCAGTCTTTTATGGCAAAAGTCTGTTTTATAAGTGAGGCAACATGAAAATAGTTTTGTGGCTCGCCAAAATAAACTGAAGGGCCCCTGTATGGTACAAACTTCACATTACCAGACCAGAAAGCTGTCCATAGTCTGACTGCACAGAAGCAAGTGTTTGGTAGTGAGCAGTTTTATATAAAAAAAAAAAAAGTATTTTACAAAATATATGTTTTAACAATCATGATGTATATATTTTTCAGTAATATTGCAAATACAGCATCAAAGAAAAAGTACTATTTTGATATACTTGTACACTTCCGTTCCTGTTGGGAATCCAAGTTTTCTCTATTTTCCTTCTTTAGGAATGCCTTTTTGAAAGCAACCCTTTGATTAAGATCATTTTTGATGACATTTCGGCAAACAGAAGATGTATCGACTGAAGGGCCAAATACATCTTTAAGGTCTTATGACTTTTCCTGTTACTTAAAGATGTGGGTTAAGATACTATTCAACTGCTATAGATATGTTTTAGGCCTTCCACTTGTTATTTTGTGAGGCATCGATAGGACGAGGCATAAAAACATTTATACAGTTTCTGTACCAGCGACTGAATACATGTAAATTCCAATGACAATGCAACACATGCTGTAACTTTACAGATGTGCTTTATTCTGTTTGGCACATAAAGCATTCCATCCTCAAAAGATTCAGTGAAAACTTGTCTTTTTTTTAAAAACATGGTATCTGATGAGCAATCAGGGAAATCTACTGGTCATCTCTAGATTTGTACTCAGTATACACTCACAGCCAGGATATCTGTATGGCGTCCTAAGTGGAAAAAAACTGAATGGTGCATCCCTAGATGTATGATTTTTTACATGTTTTTAAAATGGTTTTTAGAACCTTGAACATGACCTCTGAGACGATTACTGGGATTGTTATTATGATGACATGACAGTGTATAAGAGGAGAATGCCAGAAAGAAGGTCTTTCAGAGGTAAAGTTGGAGAGAGGTTCATTTAGATACCAGGTTTACGGTTTACCGTCTAGTGGAAAAATCCCAAAGTTCTTCCAGGACAACAAATGTTGAAACATTAACATGTCGGCTCATGTCATGCATGCTTTTACATGCATTCATGTAAACATGTAAACCCACATGAGCAAATGGACAAGCATCAAGTTTGTAGTTACAGCACATGGCTTTTACCAAGTCAGACTTCAGTAAACAGGTTTAAGAAACAAGTATAGTTAATAGTAAATACTGGGAGCATTGTGCTAAGAGGAATAACACTAAATTGAAGTCCAGTGTCTGCACTGAAGGTTTGGCAAGTCAGGAAATACCTGAAACAGTAACTCGCTGAAAGGCAGAAAAAAAACAATGGCCCATAGAGACAAAGGCAGAGTGAGTGGAGAGGAAGACGGCACGAGCGCATGCGTGTGGGTGTCTTTGACAGAAATACAAGTATTGTGAGAACACACACAGAGAAATGAAAATACGCCACAGCAACACAGTGCAGTACGTCAACTTGTACTGTACATTTCACCGCTGCATGTAGAGCTGTCAGAAGTATCAGGCTATAATGGCTGAAATGTACAACTGTATGAATATAATTCATGAGCATAACTGGTTTGCTCATTGCCTGTTTTTGTAGAACAATGGAAAATATAAAAGCATTTGCATGTTTACAAAAGCTAATTAACTTAAATAAATTAATGACAGAAAATACTTCATTGGTCATTTGTAAGAAATAATAGTCTCCTTGGGAGCCACATTAATAATATTTTAATGTGCAGCAGAGAAGCTTTGGAATCCCTGTGGTTTAAGAATTATTTGAGAAACGTAGTCGTTCAGGTGCTGTCAGATAAAGTTACCAATAAAATTAAACATGGCAGCAACAGTTAGTGCCAACCATTCCACCCATAGCTGAAAGGTTTTGCTGCACTAAGAAATGCCACTCTCATTAGAGATGTTCTCTCTATCAGGCTTACATAACCTGAGAAATTGCTACAGATGGCTGACACTCATCATAAGCTCTTCTTGAACAACTGCATTTCAGCAAGTTTCATGGCTTGTAGAGCCAGTTTAACAGTTGCATGCCATCATGACTTGATTACATAAGTAAAAAATAAAGGTCTTTTGTCCACAGTCCTTATGTTTACACTCACAACAGCCTTAAACAGACTTCCCTTGCAACTTCATCGACAAAATATTAACTTCTGTCTGTGCTTCAACTTCCCTGATTGAAAAGTAATATATAAATATACACTGTCGCTGTTTATTATTACTATTATTAAGTATCACACATAAACTTGTGGAAAGAATAAACAAGTAGTTTATGAATGAAGGTCATTTAACAAGCTTGTTGGTGTTATCAGATAACCATCAGCTAACAAGCTTGTGTTGACCTCCAGCTCCAAAACCACAGCATCTGCTAAAGTTGAGACATCAGAATGTGGAGCTCAGAATCACCTGTGCCATCGCCATCTTTCATGTACAGGCCACAGTGCTCATTTGAGATTTAAATGAGCAGAAGCAGCACCAATGCAAACTCTATACACATCTTCATCAGTAGATGCAGGGTGGATTCATGTTGAGGATCCTCACTCATGACTAATGTTGAGTAAGTAACCAAGAGACAGTTTTTACAGTGAAAGACGTCCCACCCTCGAAATCTAAAGAGTACAACCCAAAGAAGGCTTCGACCTACACCCGTTTCCACGCCTTGGCTCGTGTGATTAAGTAGAGGATCAATAGGAGGACCATTGTCGCTCTTGGAGGGAAACTCCCACAGGGCTTAAATCTGGGACTCTCCACCATTTGACTCTAGAACTGAAGAAGCTTCTTGGATGAGACGTGAAACGTCTTCAAGGAACTTAAGGAAGCCCAGATGCTTTTTTCTTTCCAAGCTCCTTAGACTTTGTGCTTTTAGTTTTTATTCACTTGATGATCAGAGGCTGTGTATCAACCAGCATATAATGTCAAATCATATATAGTGTTCCAAGGTCATTTGGTGGAAACAATCCAAACTATGAAAACAGTAGTTAGTTGTTGGTCAGTTGTTCGGAGTAAACAACAGGTGGGTTTCCAGCTGAGAGCCTGAGCAGCAGCAGTTTCCTCTCTTTGTACAGAGCAGTGCATTCAGATCCAAAGGGTGGAAAAGTCCCACAGTTTCTCTCAGCTCTCTGAATATCTGAGGGATTGTGTAATGGCAGCTGGAGGCAGAGTGACACAGCATGAAGGATGGCAGGCTTACAGCAAAAACAGACTCTCCACAACACTACAGCAATGAAAGCCCCCTTAACTGCCACAATAAACTTTTATTACAGCTAATATAAAGTCCCGGATTATTTGTTACATATATGATTATTCGCCAACATTTGGCCAAATGACATATTTTGCTGATTAAGTAAATACCGACACTTCAGAAAACACAAATTAAAGCATATCTTAATAACCTCCTAAGTAAGTGTGGGGAACTGCTGAAAACTGCTTGACCATTACTTACAAGTGAATACAAAATGTTGCAGTTACCTTAGTCTGTAACCTTCACACCAGCAACACGTGTTCAAGCCAAAAGAAGTAGATTTAAGAGGATAAAGGGAAATCTTTGACATTTAGACCACATGCATATAATCACCAACTAAAAAGAGGGAGAGTGTAAATGAAATATCTAAAAACATCTTTTAAAGTTTACTTAGGAATTAAGAGGGGAGAGTTTGTTTTCTTTAACAATGGCTCATTTTCTCTCTCAGATTTATGAGTTCATTCAAACACACATACAGACATATCAGCTTTTGTGCTCTCAGACACAGCAACACAGCCTCTCCTCTGGTGTAGTTCATATACAGGCAGTTTGATCATCACTGAGGACTACGTTTTTCAAGTTTAGGTTTGTTGCTGAGGAAGGAACAACAACAACACACACACACATACACAGCTACAGTATATGGACAAAAATATTGGGCCACCTACACATTACACCTCCAGGAGCTGCTTGGCAATAAAAACCCACACCATGAACCTACCGGTGCATGTACCTCAGCACTCGACAGTCCTGCTCTGTAACATTACGTGGTCAGCGACTTCGTGAAAGAGTTGCTGTGGTTCCTAATTGCTTCCATTAGGCAGTAATACCACTTACAGTGGCCCGTGAAATGTCTGGTTGGGTATTACAGTACCGTGCTCTAATTTAGTGAGCTCTTCAGAATGATCCACTCTTTCAGAAACGCTAGGCAGGCTGCATGTCTACGTGCTTGATTGTATACATTTGTGGCAATGGGTCTGAAAACACCTGAATTCAAAGATTAACAGGTGCAACCCACTACTTTTGTCCATATAGTTTATGTGTCAGAATGTGCAGAGAGCCTTGAAAGTAAGTAAAGTAAATATCCCTGCATGTAGGGCTGGGCGATATGGCCTAAAATCCATATCGCGATATAATTTGAAGAACGTGCGGTAACGATATATATCACGATATATAAGCTCAGTTTTTGGCTTTCCCCATATTTCAAAAGTGCTTCATCTCTCTTGCTGTGACTGACGCCCGGCATAATTTGCAGATGATAATGGTTGTAGCCGCTGCAATGCTTTCGACCAAAACAGGCACAGCTTGATGACATCATCAACATGCGCTATCGCGATAGAGCGGTATAGTCAAAATCTCTATCGTTGGCCAAATTTATATCGTTTCTATCGTTTATATCGCCCACCCCTACCTGCATGTCTCCTGACACAGCAGCAGTAATGTTAGATGTGAAAAGTTGATCATTTTTTGAAAGCAATGCCAGCAATCAGAATGCAGGAAGCAAAGTTTCTGATGCTCCAAGTTTCTTGCAGACCCTCTGCCCTAAGCTCAAGTGAAGCATATGGTAGCCTATGACAATGTTAACCCTGAAATCTTTTACTATAGAGAGAATTACAGGTAAATTTACATCTAAGCACTGTAATGCTTGGAAATATTAACACTTGCAGTGTATTATGAAGTCCACAAAACTACCCCTCAGACTCCTAGTAGATGCAGTTTTCAGTTTTTAGTAGGTCCCTAATTAAATAAAGGCTTAAGTTCAATGACTTTTCCCCAAAATGAGGTCTGGAGAGATTTTCTTCCATGCTGGTTACAATTACTATGCACAAATTTACGCACCAATGTGATTGCATCAGAGAGCTGCAGACTATGCTTGTACATGAACGTAAGTAGGCGAGATATTTGATGTAATGGAATTTTCCTATACATTTGTATTCAGGATTTTTCAAGAGATTTGTCTCTGCCTTATAGTATAATGGCTCAAAGTATTGGATGAAGCCTAGCAGACTCCTGGGACAACTGTGAATCAATGCAGGGCCTAGATGACCTATAATTTTTGCCTCTGCATTTGCTTGTTTTTTCAGCTTTAGAGGTTGTATCTTGGTCAACTGTCAGAAAACACAAATTCAAAGAGAATCAATTTTGTAAACACAAGACTAGGAAAAGCAGCATATCGTTAAAAATAACAGGTTGCAAGAGTGTGGAACGTGGCACAACTTTTCTTCAAAACAGATTCATCTGCAGCTGATCAACTCATATTTTCAAGTCTGATTAACACTACAAAAAAAAAAATAACGAAAGATTGCTTCGCCCCCCCAAAAAATAAACATAAAACTGAATTCATTTCAATGCTAAACATTTGATATTTCTAAGGCCACTGTAATAATTTAAGCTTAATAACCTGGAGAATAATGACACCAAACCAAACTGGAACTGAATGACAACACACCATGAATCAAACATTCAAGCCCCCTTTATCCTGTGTGAATCTGGGGTATGTGGGATGTAAGGTCTGGGGTTTTTCTGAGGGGCGGGTGGGGGGTGGTATCCCATATTCCTTCTCTACTCCCCTTTTTATAACTCCAATGTGTTAACATGCAGCACCAAGCAACACAGCCCTCTGCTAACAGTTTAACAACAAGAAGACATCGCTTTGGAGAATGATATAGTCAGAGTTAGAAATATGTTCAGACACAGTCAGAAAAAGGTCAAATTACATCAGTCAGAAAAACTGCTAGTGAGTGTCAAGGGACGGAGCTCCATCAAAACTGGACCTTTGTCAGCTTATGAATCATACACTATGTACTGCAGTAGGATCACTTCATCTAACCCAACCTTGGAAACTACTCACCAAATTGCCACGCTCCACCCTGTACACACATTTCACAGCTACATAACGATAGACAAGAATGCTCTGGCCATGAGAAATAGATCTAGAGTGTCACTGATCTTGACTGTTTTAAGCCTCCCCTCAGTAGCAGCCAGGAAAATCTGACAAGGCAAACGTGAAAGCACACGCTTCACCCCGAGACTGAGTGTACAAACAGCTTGTACAGACCATAAGCATAAACTCCAGAAGATAGAAAGTTCCCAGGGGATGTCATTAAATGAAGGTCTGAACACTGGCTTCCTAACATACAGAGCATTTCCACTCTGATATTATTAAGAACGGCAACAAAAATAAACACAGACTGCCCCAGTTGAACCCATTTTACAGCTGAGTACTGCAAACTGGTATCAGGTCCAAAATCAGTCCAAATTTTGTCACAGCATGGTGTCTTCTGGTATGCTTGTTAATCAGGAAATAGAGTGGGGCTGATTTAATAGCCGACTCCCCACATTGCATGTTGAAGTGGGAAAGAAAAGTCCAACTTGCCCTGAGTGTATTCATTTAAGTGTGTGTGAGACAAGGCACTTACTCATGGAATAAAGGGCTGTATGAATGTGTGTGTGACTAAGCGAACAAAGCTATTCTAAAAAGCACTCTGAAACTGCTCAGTTGGCTTTGAAAAGCACTATAAGTACCAGTCCCTCTGAAATAAACCATATTTGTGGTTAAAAAAACTTGAATTATGAAGCTCAGATTCGCTTTAATAAAAAAAAAAAAAAAAAAAAAAAAAAAAACTCCCTACAGCAGCCTGTATGATGAAGAAAGCATGAGGGAAGATGCTGCATGAAGGATTGCCTTCAAATCAGATTTCACTATTTACGCAACACACATCACCACATGTGCACCTGTCTGCTGTGCACGCATACACACAATAAAAGACAGGTAACATTAGTCCACACCCCTGGACACGCCCAAAAGAAAGAGAGAAAAAAGAAAGAAAGTTCGATCTCTCTGATTTTCCTTTTTCCTAGCAGTACTGGAAATACTGGAGTGACCTCCATGAGCCCCCCAGACTAACCAGGCGGAAGTGATAAATGCATGAACTAATGTTTTTGCCATGAAAAATACATGTAAAGTGTCCCCCGCCCCCCCTCCAGAGAGCTTATTGGGAGAGGGACAAAATGCCTGGTTAAAGATAACCAGGCATAACCAGACGGACAGCTTTGCGAGTAGCCTGATACTCGGCTCTCTGGAAAATCGACGGGAACTGTTTCCCACTCTAACTCACATTTTCACGTAAAAAAAGCTCAAACTGGCATTACAATTCAAATTAAAATCGCGCTTCTTATATTTATGCGCAAACTAACAGCTTCAAGCGCCTCGACTCCAAACACAGTGATGTGAAACGTCGCTCTAAACCCGACAGAAACAGCCCACTCTCTTCATCGGTGCTCAATGAAACGCGCTGAGGAGTGCGCTGCGCCCTCGTTGCGTCGCTCACCCAACGCATACCAAAATTTCAACCTCAAACTTTCTCGGTTATTTAATTTTTTTTTTACCTTTAATGTACTTGGATTTGTTTTCATCCAACAGGCTGGACGCGGAACCCCCCATGATGCTTCTGACAGGAGACGATCCGCAGGTAGTGTTCTGCACTCAGGTACTTACACCGTCACATCAGCTAGCAGGGCGTGCTCTCCTCCTCCTCCTGCCAGTGTGTCATTCAGTGACGCTCCGCCACTTAGGCCAGCCCCAATAGCGCCTGTGGTCTCCCTAATCATCCACCGTGACTTGTTGAATCACAGCTGTAAAAAGCTCTATTCAGTTCGGTTCATCAAACGACTAATAATGAATAAACAAATAATATTAATGTAACTGACCCTTTGGATTCAGGAGTGCTCTATCTAGACAAGGAGACAAGAGGGTAGAATGTAAAATATTTACTTCAAACATCAAACTTAGAAAGGGACAATCTTGTGATAGATTTATAAAAATACTAGAATTTTACCAACCCAAACTGTGCTGTCCCGGAGCTTGCGCAAACAGAATTGTGATGTGAATGCAATGTGGTGCCGAACACGTATTGCTTTTGCAAGAACAGCTATATAACATCTTTTTGTTTTTTATTTATTTATGGATTTTCTATTTCAGTTATTACATGTGCTATTAATCTCAGGCTCTCTTCCACAGCGTGTCTTTTATCCTGTATTCCTTCTCTCACCCTAACCGATCGCAGCAGATGGCCGCCTTTCCCTGAGCCTGGTTCTGCTGGAGGTTTCTTCCTGTTAAAAGGGAGTTTTTCCCTCCCACTGTCGCCAAAGTGCTTGCTCATAGGGGGTCATATGATTGTTGGGTTTTTCCTCTGTATGTATTATTGTAGGGTCTACCTTATAATATAAAGTGCCTTGAGGCGACTGTTGTTGTGATTTGGCGCTGTACAAATAAAATTGAATTGAATAAGCTTCGGTGGAAGCACAACCATCTTGGTTGATCAAAGAAACAAATAAATCACTCACATAAGCAATGCTAGTCTCGAGTGATTGAAAAGCAGGCAATTGAACTTGACATTTGACTTCTCATCCAAGATGCTTTTCACACACAGTAGCTAGGAAGAAACTACCCACAGAGACCGAAACCCTTTTCTGTATGACACTGTAAACCGGATTTTAAATGTTGAAAAGGTTGACATTTTAACGCTGAAATCTGCAGCGACTTACGGTAGTTACTTTTGGAGCCATGCATGGGAGGAATTGCAGTTTCTTAGTACTTCCATGGCTCTCGAGTTTGCGGTTACCGTTTTGCTGGTGACTAACAGACAAGCCCAATATTAGCATGTCCAGTGGAAAGAGCCAACGCAAACAAACTTATCCACAGAGCAACAGATTTGGAAAACGAAGTCTTTTAATGTGTTTTTCTTTTCCCTGAATGCACTAAGGTTGTTTTCATCACTTTTTAGGCTGATAATATTTTCAGTGTCACTGTTCTATGGCTAAACGGGCTGGTTCTTATTCAGCGACTTTTTACTCTGAGCACTCAAAGCACTTTATACAACGTGCCTCATTCACACAAGCACTTTTTTCCTATGCTCTTTCTATGGAAGTGTTTTCTGTCTAACATTCACACACTACCTGGGTTAGTATATTGCCCAAGAATATTTGTCATGCAGACTTGAGCAGACGGGCATCAAACCACCAACCTTCTGATTAGTATGTGACCTGGTCTACCTTCTGAGCTACAGACCACACAAATATCTAATGTATATCTCATGCCTATTACAGGTTACATTTTAAATATAGTAGTTCTTAGGTGTCTCTCTGCATATGTCACTGCTTAGTATTGACTCTGACCCTTCATTGTACATTTTGGGTAACATGTGCACCTGTTCCACACTGGACAAAAAAAACCCAGAACAGTTTAAAGAATGAAATTAGAGCCCAGTAAAGAATTACTAAGACAGCAAGAGACGAGATTTTTATGATGCTTTTATAAAACAAGGGAAACAAAAAGGTAATAAAGAGATTTTCAGCAGAAATAAATAGAGATAAAATGAGCCATCTGTAACACTTGAATTTGTGTACAAATAGAAAAATATCTTTCCTTGGTTTATGTTTGATTAAGGTTTATTCAGAAAAACCACATGTTTTGACTGAAACTGACTGAGAATTTAGTTCAGGCGTAAAGAAGCAAAGAAATAAAGTTTCACTTCAGGTGTGGAGTAGTGAAGCCTTTTATTTGCTCACACTGTTTTCTCCATGCTCACGCTGGTCTGAGTGGCGCTAGCGTTGGTGCATGTAGGAACGCTGTACTTGGCGAGGACAGATTTAAACTGCAGCAGCGTGGCGTCGGTTCGAACCCCCGTTGGATCAAAGTGAGTCCGACTCACTCTGAAGCCAGCTTCTGTCAGGTACTGAAGGAACTTGTTCAACCTGTGCACAGAACAAAGTATTTACAGCGAGGTGCACTCTGATCCTGACTAGTGTTTGGCCTGTTTTTGTACTTTGGTCATTAGTTTCCTATTTGTTGCAAAGTCACCAAAATGTGAAAATACCTGAATTCTTGAGAGAGTTTGGTAAAGGTCACTCACTTGGGCATATTCATGCCACGAATGCTGTGGCGATGGATGCTGTAGTAGAATGGTGGGTGATCCAGAGCGGCATCAGACTTGAGCTTTTTCACAAAGTTCCCAGATTCATCTGCAATCTTCCTCTTTCCTATGGGAAAATTCAAAATTATACCTCAACAGAAAACTGGAAATGAAGAAGTCAAAAATCATTTTTATGTAACGTCATATATGTTATACTGAATACTGAATATGTCTGAAATAATGCAGTAAAGGAAATTTTTAGGACAAAACTACAATAGTTTTTTTAATAGACGATGCCTGTAAAAAGTGTTAAAATTAAGACCAAGTAGTTAATTTATTCATCATGAATCTCTTTAATGCAGGAAAGGCTTGCACTGCCCTCTAGAGGACACATGCATGCTTAGAGTATGGCCGTGTGTGTACACAGTCTTTACTCCTTTCCCTTGTCTGCTGCAGGTTTTCACTCAGTTGTCCATGTGTGTGAAAATATTTCACACCAAGTAGGAGGCCTGAGTGAATAATGGAGGCTTAGAAAACTTTGACTCACCAGACTGATCAGCAGCACCCGACTCCTCTCCAGTGTTTAAGGTCTTAATGACAACGCCGCACTCCACTGCAGAAGAACAGAAGATCCTTTTAAGATTCAACCATGTCAACATCAGACCCATGTTACAGATGATAGATTGGTACCTTGGTTGGTGAGAGCAGACGGTCCGTGGACTAAAGACTTGAGGGTGTTGCACTCAGACTCATAGATCAGGGTTTTGACAAGCGGCTGGATATCATCCATGCTGTGCTTCACAGCTGCAGAAAGCATCCTTCTCAGAAAGCCTGTGTTAAATAGAGGACCAGACCTGCACATGCACACATACACAAACAGCTTGGTAAGTATTTGGACAATGACACTTTAACTCTTTGCTTGTGTACACAACTTCATAGGATTTTAAATGAAAGTCTTTAACAAAAGTATTAACTTTGTAGCACCATTTACATTTTGTATTACCATCTGTGTGTATTATTGTAGGATCTACCTTACAAATAAACACTTTGAGGGAGCTGTTGTTGTGATATCAGCGATTTTTCATAAACAGCCCCCCACTTTCAGAGGCTCAAACGTAATTGGACTGACTAACAAAGTTTTAAATATAAGGAATGTAAAATGTAAACAAAGCATCCTTCAAACTAAAGAAGAGAGGAAGACGGAATTGGCAGCTCGCACATCTGAAAAGACGTGCAAGCGCAGTTTGGAAAAACATACAGGTTTTCGAGCAGCACATTCTCCCATCCAGATGATATCTTTTTCAGGGAATACCTTGCATATTTAGACTTTAGATGGGTTATTTAGTCTAATTAAGGAAGGCATTAGAGGAATAGAGAACTAGGGCCAGGATGAGCCACACAGTTTTAAAATAGTTCTTGATTGTTGGTTCTTGTGGTGATATCATGCTTTTATCTCTTTCTGGACTCTTTACAAGCTTGTTTTTATCATTAAATTATGCACCCAGTTTTTGTGGGTGTTAGATGCATCCTTCAATAACAAAAATGGTTTAAAGTATCAGAATTTTGGTAAAGCATTTCTTTCACTGGCCATTAAATAATTTAATTGCCACAAAAATGTTTTAAATTAAATGTTAGCACAAGGATAAGTGGAGGAGAATGGATGTTAACAGCAAACTATTACAGCTACATGAGAACGCAGCAGTCTGTGACTGGTGTTGCTATGTGCAGTTTACCATAGAGGTCCCAGCTGCACTGCTGTTTTTCCAGGCAGACTTCCATGACAGTTGCAGGGTAATGTGTCTGAAACAAACAGGCATTAGAACACGATGATGAGGTAACTTCAGCATCTTATTAAAATTAAAATTATTTGCTACAGCTCACCAAATATGTGACAGATTCTTAAATTGCTTTAATGCTTCAATGCTTTAATGCTTCATGACGAGGCTCCGGTCCATTCGCACCAGAACCTCTCGCCATAAGAACAGTTTCTTCCCCTCTGCTGTTGGACACATGAACAATAACCATATGACTGTACCCGCCACTAACACATGACCCTACGCTGTGTCACTGCATCATTCTATGTTTGGCACTGATCACCACCTGCACTCATGCACATATCTTTCAACGTAGCACTTTTAATTCTTATCCCTAGTTTTATTTTTTTCCATGTCTATTTAAGTGCTATTTATGACAGCATGTTTGCACTGAAGCACCGCAGCAATTTCCTAATGTTGTAAACCTGCTCAACATTTGGCAATAAACCCCATTCTGATTCTGATTCTGATTTAAAAGCTTGTAAATAATCCTCTACAGTATATGATTTTCAGCCACTCACCATCCACCATGTTTCCCTGTTTGAGGAACACTCTCTCCTCACACCACTGGCAGTGCATCAGTTTTCGTAACTTCTTGGCTGACTCATCAGCTTGCACAGGACCTCTGAGGACTCTCACGACCACCAGCACAAAATGCTCTAATGCCACCGCTAGCAGCACCTCAATGCCCTTGTTGCAGCGTGCTGCCGCTCTGCAGCAGATGGAAGTTAATCAGTATAAAAAGCTGATTTAATTCTGCATCACATCCCACATTAAAATAAAAACAGCCTACCGGGCGACAGTCGCCACGACCATTCGTGCTGCCAACTCCTTGTAGTATTCGGTACGTACAATGTGGCAGCCATAGTGACGCAGGGTGACGTTGGGTGACTTGGCATAAAGGGAGCTCGTGTCTGTGGATGTCACAGAGATGATGCCCAGGTTTCGGACGTTTCTGAAGGCAGCATCCAAGTAGTTCACTGCCGTACCGAATGGATCTAGGTGACTGAAACATTCATGAAATAGAAAGTAGAAATTTTTTAATGACATTCTGACAGAATTGGGACCTCCCATAAACCCATAACACAGACTGTATTTAGATTCATAACATGAAAACCCTACAAAGATGAAGCTATAGTCAAAGATTATATTGAAATAGGGTCATAACCACTTTGAAAGGGAACCTGTTGTTTTGAAACTGGACAAGATGAGAAATAAATGTTTCCAATTCAACTAAGAAACTAAGAGACACTTAAAACTTATGTAGTTGTTCATCACAAGTTAGACTCAACCTGAACGATCGCATTTTGACTAACTGGATCAAAATAAATGTCATGTTAAATGAAACTTGAAACTAGGGATTGAGTCTATAAACACTTCAGTTACAGTAACTGAGTAACTGAGGTTAACTTTTATGACTCAGCGTTACTAACTTGCCATGTAAAAGATACCCTGCACACTTACATGTAGTCAAAAGGTCGCAGGTGCATGATGACATTAGCATCCATTTTGACGACCTCAACAGTAGCAATGGGCACTCCTTCGACCTCATCGCTGGGCCCGTCAGACCCCCGGGGAACTCGCATGCCTCCGTCCACTCGGATGTTGTTTAGCTTGCAGTTCTCTTTGATCATTTTGACACATGTCTCACTGATATCTGTTATAGTAACTCTCACAGCATTAAGAAGATGCTTCGCCCACTGGAGGCCCATGATGCCTGAAAGGTGGCAAAGAAGAAATGTTGTGGAATTTCATTGCTGATTAGCTAATACTGCTGAGACATGATGTAAATTTACTTTCTGTGTCACTGCAAAGAACAAACAGCCTTCCAGCCTCTTAATAACTGATTTGAACTAAACTAAGCTTAATGAATAGAATTTTTATAGGAAAAATAAACAAGATTATGCTAAAACTTCTGTTATTTTATAGTTTGTTTGTTTTTTAAGGTTTTGGTTTGAACTCCTGACTAAAATGAAACTCTTCCGTGGAGTTCTGTACATTTCATACTCACCTGTGGCTCCAAAAGCATCCAGACACTCAACAGGGTTTCTCTCCTCGGCCAAAACAGCCAGCGAACAAAACACCAGCTGCCTGAAACAAAACCCCACAAATTCCACTTTAATTTCTCAACATCAGAGACATACTGGACATATTTTAACAAGAGCTCATCTCCACCTGTTGGGCTTCATCTTGCGATTGAAGTAGGTGTCACTCTTCTGCGGAGTGGTGTGGTTTGGGAGGAGCTGAACATTTGTTCCGAGTTCTTTCATGATTTCGTAGGCTTGACCTGACGGACCTGTTTGCACAATAAAGCAGACGGAGAGATCAGTTCTTTATCACTAATACCTTGTGATTTTGCAGAACAAAAACAGGACCTTTAACAGCTGTGTTGCATTTAAAACCCTGAAATTAAGCTGCAGACAGCTAAAATAAATAACAGACAATTTACATTCAAAAACAATTTGGAAAATTGACTCAATAAATAACTTTATAAGCCATTGGTCCCTGTGATGGCCAAACCCATGGCCAAAGTCGGTAACTCTTGTGTATTTTCATTTCTTTATTTAAACACAATAACACGCGTTGGTTTCCAATAAGTTTGTTGATTGGTTTGGATACATTTGTTCTATTTGTAAGCGCACACATTTAGTTTACTTATGCATTCATACCAGTTCATTTTGATTTTTGACTAACCATTTGTTTCTTTACTTCTTACTTGCTATGATCCAAAACCTGAGTTCATTTGTGTTTCTTTGACATTTTTTATGAGCTCAACATTTATGACTTTTGTAAATATAATTTTTGGGGGTTAAATAAATGAAAACCCTATTTTTCTAATAATTCCTGTGACGACTCCTGCTTTTTTTCAACTCGGTCCATCACAGTCCCCACCACAGTTTGTCCAGTTTTGTAGCCAATCATAGGCCCAGCTGTCTTAAACAGTCTATTCAGTTGGCAGTTGTGATGCTGCTTCCCCAGCAGACCACAGCAAAGTACACGGTGCTCACCACAACTGATAGAAAATCTCCAGCAATGTTCAGAGTGTGGATACCTAGGAACTCATATTCCTCTACCACATCAACATTCTACGCCAAGACAGACAAAAGCTGTGTAGCAATCGCTGCTTCTCTGATCTTATTCACACTGCGAGTTGGACAAAGTCTGATGTGTTCAAAGAGTAATGCTCAAGTAGTCAGCAATCCATGAGACGGTGGACATGTTTACTGAGATTTTCTTTCTTGGAGTGGGAGCAGGATTGCACTGGAGAAATCAAAGATGAAACTTTTACTATCTAGACCGAAGTAAGCTCTCTGCAGCATCGAGATGATTGTGCCGATATAGAATTATATTTGTGTCACAAATCACAAACAATCATAATCTGAGACATTAGTTGTGTTTATTTTTGAATGGTACTCCTGGTCCATCTCTGATTGTTTCTAAAATGTTAAAATTGTGTCCATTTCACTCATGCTACAACGAACAGCCATTTTTTTTCCAACACCTCCCCCCAGATGTTTGATTGGATGGAGATCTTGGAAATCTCAAGGCCAAGACACAATCTTCATGTTGCTGAGATCTTTATTGAAGCATTTTTTGTGATATGGCAGGAGACATGGTTTTGCTGAGAGAGGCCACAGTCACCAGAGAACATGGTTATGATGCAGGGCCTGCCTCTGATAGATCACCGTCTTCCCAAAGTGCATTCTGCTTTGTTCTCTTATTTATTATTATTATACTCTTATTTAATTTATCTCTTTATTTTCAAATAGCTGTACAGCACTTTGTCTGAAAGCGCTTTATAAATAAAGTTATTATTATTATTATTATTATTATTATTACTACTACAAGTAAACATGACAGCTCATGGTCAACTTCTTCAAGTGGCCCTGGGTCCAGACCTGCCATAAAACACCTTTCATTTGGGAGATTTTCTGGAAGTCATAATATAAACTTCACTTCACCTCTGAGGGAACTTCTATGATTTTTATCAATACTGCAACTGTAAACGTCAGCTTAGCTCAGTGTTTCTTACTTGGCTCTTCAAACAGGACATCTGAGGTCCCGGAGTAGCTAGCCTCAGTCTCCCCTTTGTTTACGTGGCGTTTCAAGTGGCTAATCATGTCCGTCTTCCTGGCAATGGTAACAGAGCACACTACGCAGTGGTAGTGAGCGACGTGTCTCCCAGATGCCTACAGGGAAAGAATACAAACAACAAAGTGATAAAATATAAGCCCAGATCATTCTCTCACAAGAAAAAGGAATATGCAATATGCTGATAATATGAATTTAATGTTGCTGTAGTGTCCTGTATTGCCACATTCCGTATTTTCCGCACCATGAGGCGCACTTAACCCTTGTCCTCCTGATTTCCATACACCTGTGGTCCTCAGGGGTCAAAAACGACCCGATGTCATTTGAGTGTTTTTTCAAGTACAAGGAAAATTGTCAATCAATTCAGTGTTCACCTTAGTTTTACTTAAGATCATTTTGCAATTTAGGGCCACCAGACCTTGTTTACATAAAGTATTTGTATTTATTTATATTTGTATCTGTTTTTGAGCGAAAATAAAATGAAACAATAAAATATTTAAATGTTTAGATTATTTTGACTATCTGACTAACCACAGAGTGCTGTATGTTAAACTTTAGTGAGAATGTTTTTTTGAATCATTAAAATTTTTAAATGGCAGCACATAATCACACCTGTGGTCCTCAGGGGTCAAAAATGACCCCATATGGTTTGAAGTGGATTTTTCACCCACTCGCTAGCTTCCACCTAAACATGATATAGCCATGTTCTGACTGAGAGATTTCTGAAAGTATTAAAACGTACAGCTCTGCCATCACTTCCAACATAAATGAAGACAGAAAACTAAACAGCAGTGACGTTTGTAGGGTTACTGAAGTTGGACTAGCTGGTATATATTGATTTGCTACATGATTGCTAGCGACACATCTATGTTAGCATAACATAAACAGTGAAGCTGGAGGATGATCGCTAACTTTTTTCCACTCAATAAAAGTTAACGTGAGGGTTCCTGATGGTTAGGGACAAATGCAATCGCATGGCAGGATGCTGTAAACGGACCAAAGTTCAGTCAGGAGAACAAATGAGATAATCCATCCACAATACGAGGTTAGTCATTAATATACTGCAACAACATGGGAATAGAGCAGCTGCGAGAGAATTCAGCATTAATGAATCAATGGTACAGAAGTGGAGGAAGCAAGAAGAATGAGTTAAATAAAGTTTGACTTATCTGACTGTTTTGTTTCGCTTAATGCGCCTTATGTATGAAAACAGACCCATTCATCAACAGTGTCGATGAATCAAAAACAGATACAAATATAAACCTGCCTTATGGTCTGAAAAATAGGGTACATAACCCAAAATTACTGTTTGTTATAGTATCATATCATCCCAACAGAGCAGTTTGCTCTCAGCTCCTAGTTTGGATTTGGAAGCCAGACATCCTCTCTACTTTTACGATTAGGCTTCAAACTTTCCTTTTTGATAAAGCATATAGTTAGGGCTGGATCAGGTGACCCCGAATCTTCCCTTAGCTGTGCTGCAACAGGCGAAGGCTGCTGGGGGATCCCCATGATGAGTATTTCTTCTTTCACTCACCTTTTTTGCTCACTGTGTGGTTATACACCACTCTGCATTTAATTATTATTCATCTCTGGCTCTCTTCCACAGAGTGTCTTTTGTCCTGTCCCCTCTCCCATTAGCGCCAACCGGTAGCAGCAGCTGGCTGCCCCTCCCTGAGTCTAGGTCTGCTGGAGGTTTCTTGCTGTTAAAACTTTTCCTTTTAAAAAAGTTTAAAAGTTTTTCCTTCTCACTATCACCAAGAGTTTGGTGGTCATTTGATTGTTGGGGTTTTCAACAACCACTGTATGAATAAAATTTCATTGAACTAAATACGTTAAGCATAAGGAAGGAGGCCGAGGACTAGTGAGCGTCAGAACCACTATTGAAGATGAAACAGCAAAAATCTGTAAGTACAACAAGAAGATGCCCACAATTGCTCATGTGCTTAATGAGGACCTCAGGCAGCAGAAAGAGCAGCAAGAACAGGAGTCCCCTGCATCGCATGCATCACCAGCAGATAGAAAATGTGTCTCATAGAACAAAAATCCTACCAACGCCTGGACAAAGCTTTGCTGACACACAGCACAGAGGCAGACGGCAATGTGCAATCTACTCTTACACACTGTAACGTTAAAGATCCATTTATTTTTTTCATTTCAGCACTTTAGCCCTGCACACTCAGGAAGTCTTAAAACTTGTTAATTGTTACCTGTATTTATGTTTATCTTATTAGCATTTTATTGTTTACAAAAACCTAAATGATGTGTGTATGTGTTTTGTGTCTCACATGATCTCCGCTGAGGCTGGGCTTAACATTTCTGCAGGGCAGGTGACAGATGCACATCCTGTAGCCTGTTCAAAGAAACAGTTTTCACATTTTGATACAGAAGAAGATCCCTGGAGTACAAACAGTGACCACACCCTTATCCAGGACAAATTTAAACACAAAATATGATCCAGCATCAGTCACACAGAAGAAACAACTCCTTGCTGCTGCAGATTTGAGTTGAAACCAGATGACTGCTGGTTATTGTTGTATGTGTGTCGATTTGTATTGTTCCTACCTTCAAACTCTGCATACACTTTCCAATGGAGGTTCTGCAGGTGTCGGCGGAGTTTGTGGCTGTAACAGGCCTTAAATTTCTCCTCAGGACACAGAGGACACGATTTCCGCCCAGCTTTTGAGCGAAAAAGGCAAAAATCAGCACAACACTAATCAACTGCTTTATTGATTAAAATAAATTGGTTGGTGTGTGACCTATTACATAACTGTACTTCAAATGTAAAAAATAAAATAAAATACAGGACTGAATCAATATTTGCTTTGTCCATAAATGTCTGAATGGTAAAAGCTGATACATCCTGATACAACGTCTGAAACTGTGAAAATTTTCAATCATGTAAAATCTGACACATCTGATCACATTTGACAGGACTCAAAAAAATTACTGAAGTAATTATTAGAGTATCAATAATTACTGATTCATTGTCAACTAACCTCTTAAACACATACTAATTTCAACCTTGTGCATTTACTATCAGTGTGCTTTGATGTGTAATTTAACCTCAAACCAATACTATCGGCTGATATTAACTATTTGCAAGCCCTATTAGTATCAATATTTAATATGGCCAATAAATGAACATTTTAAAATTAAACACCCTTCAACCATGTGTTGCTGTTTTTCCCAGGAAATGCCACTCTGTATATTCCCAGTTGGCAACACACGATGAGCTAACACCAGCAGAATTGAGCAAAGTGTAAATGATTAAATAAATAGCTCCACATAACTAATGTTAGGGAAATCTGTTTGTATATCATGTGTCTGAAAGAAAAAGAAACACAGCTAACATATCACAATATTGGATTTTTGAAATGACCAAATATCAGTATAACTCTAAAAATCCTCTATCGGTCGGGATCTAGAAGTAATGGTATTTGTTACTTGCTGTTTTGTTTGTCTCTCCTGTAGTTTGTGTTTTGTCCCATCTTTACTGGTCTCCCTATATTCTTATTTTTTTCATTTTACCCTCTGACCAGGATGTGCCTGAGCCTGGTTCTGCGAGAGGTCTCTTCCTGTTATAAGAGAATGTTTCCTTCCCACTTTCCCCAGGTACTTGTTTACAAGGGATCATGAGATCATTGAGGTGCACTCTACAGAAGTGTTTTTGCCTTTTTAAACTTAACAAGAATTGTTGCACATTTGTACAGCTGTTTGTATTTTCAGTTCAATATCTGTCAATTTAAATGCCTATCGTTGTCCCTTAAAGTTCACTAAAATGTATCACCCTGCACTATAAAAACAAAGAGTGATTAACAAGTATGAAATGGATTCCTTAAGAAATGATTGTCAAATACACACTGAAGGTGAGGGATTGTTATTGTGTCATTTAGCTACTTTATTGGTATTAGCTAAATAATTACATAATCAATAAGCTAACATACAGATGAGGACAATGAAAAGCTGTTCTTTTTTAAAACGATAATATTTCATAATACTCCCACCACAGTGTTTCTATTTGACGACAGTATTCTCTGAGTGTCAGCATTCTCTATAACCAAAGAGTCTAGAGCTCTTTCATCTCATCTGACCAAAGGACATATCCGTATAATCTGTCTCTAGGTTATCCTTAACATACTTCAGGCTGGCTTGAAGGCATCTCTTCTGCAGAAGTAAAGTTTTTCCCGACCTGCAACATAATGGTCCCTTCCTGTGCATAGTTGTTGTGAGTCTCCTCACTATAGTTCCCGGCTTGGCTATTATTGGTTATTCACTAGTGTCTTGGTAGTTTTACTGGAGTCTTTATACACATCTGTCACTATTCATTTTTTTATTTTTCACTTGCCTGTTCTTTACTGTGTGCCTCTCTTTGAATTTCTTCATTACTTTTCCCTCCAGTTCTTGACACTTGGAATATCTGTGATAACTTTGTATATCCATCGTTTTTTATTATTGTTTTTTCTTAAAGTATTTACTGTGTACTATAATAATAATTAATTCTAAGGAAAACTTTCTAAGGAAGTTTTGTAAGGAAAACTACTATGTTTAGAAATGCTATGTTGAAAATCTCACGGGGGGAGGGGGGGGTATCAATTTTGTTCTAATATGTAATTAGAATATATGAGGAGAGCGAGGAGGCTCTTAAGGATTGTTTTGAGTCGACTGTGTGGGAGGTGATTTGTGATGACCACGCAGAGGACATCGACAGCCTTACTACATGCATTACTGACTATATAAACTTCTGTGTGGATAACACCGTACCTACCAGGACTGTACGGTGTTTCTCCAACAACAAACCTTGGATTACCCCAGAAATTAAAACCGTCCTCAAGCAGAAGAGGAGGGCCTTCAAATCCAGAGACAAAGAGGAGTTGAAAAGGGTGCAGAGAGAGCTGAGGGGACTGATAAGGAATGGGAAGGAGAGCTACAGGCAGAAGATGGAGAACCAGCTTCAACAAAACAACGTTGGTGAAGTCTGGAGAGGCCTCAGAACCATCTCGGGCCACAAACAGCAGAACTCTCTGCCTGGGAGGGATGTGAGATGGGCAAATGAACTGAATCATTTCTTCAACAGATTTGATTCAGCCATGAGGCAGTCTGCAACATCGGCTGCAGGCTCACCCACCCCCACTGCTGCTGTTCCACCTCAGACACTTCACACCTCCTCTATTCACCCTGCTCACTCTCCCCCACCCCCAACTGCAGCATCCAATACACACTCAACACAAGGCTCCAGCCTGTCTCTCTCAACCACCCAGGTTAGGAGGGAACTGAGGAGGATTAATGGCAAGAAGGCAGTGGGTCCAGATGGCATCAGCTCGAGGGTCGTCAAGTCCTGCGCGGACCAACTGTGTGGGGTGATGGAGCACCTCTTCAACCTGAGCCTGAGGTTGGGAAGAGTCCCACAGCTCTGGAAAACCTCCTGTGTTGTACCAGTGCCAAAGACTTCACGCCCCAAGGACCTCAACAGCTACAGGCCGGTGGCTCTGACATCCCACCTGATGAAGACCCTGGAGCGGTTGGTCCTGGCTCAGCTTCGGCGCCTAATAAGCTCATCACTGGACCCACTTCAGTTTGCCTACCAGCCTGGCATTGGAGCGGATGATGCCGTCATTCACCTCCTACATCGTTCCCTCGCTCACCTGGAGACCGCTGGAAGCACTGTGAGAATCATGTTCTTTGATTTCTCCAGTGCCTTCAACACCATTCTTCCCTCGGTTCTAAAGGACAAGCTGGTGAACTCTGGAGTGGACCATCACCTCACTACCTGGATCCTGGACTACCTCACCGACCGACCACAGTATGTGAGGACTCAGGGCTGTGTGTCGGACAGGGTCGTCTGCAGTACGGGGGCCCCACAGGGAACGGTTCTGGCTCCGTTCCTCTTCACCATCTACACTGCAGACTTCTCCCACAATTCCACCCAGTGCTTCCTGCAGAAGTTCTCTGATGACTCTGCAATAGTCGGCCTCATCACTGATGGGGACGACAAGGAGTACAGAGGACTGACTCAAGACTTTGTGGACTGGTGCCAGCTGAACTACCTCCAGATCAACGCCAGTAAAACCAAGGAACTGGTGGTAGACTTCCGCAGGCACAAGCATTCTCCACTGCAACCACTGAACATCCAAGGTATGGACATTGAGGCTGTGGACAGCTACAGGTACCTTGGTGTTCATCTGAACAATAGACTGGACTGGACTCATAACTCAGACGCCCTCTACAGGAAAGGGCAGAGCAGGCTGTACCTGCTGCGGAGACTCAGGTCGTTTGGAGTGGAGGGCCCACTCCTGAAGACCTTCTATGACTCTGTTGTGGCTTCTGCTATCTTTTATGGTGTGGTCTGCTGGGGCGGCAGCATCTCTGCTGGGGACAGGAAGAGACTGAACAGGGTGATCCGAAGGGCCAGCTCTGTTCTAGGATGCCCTCTGGACCCAGTGGAGGTGGTGAGTGACAGGAGAATGGCGGCTAAGCTGTCATCCCTGTTGGACAACGTCTCCCACCCCATGCAGCAGACTGTGACAGCACTGAGCAGCTCCTTCAGTGGGAGACTGCGGCACCCACGGTGTGGGACGGAGAGATTTCGCAGGTCTTTCCTCCCCACTGCTGTCAGACTCCACAATAAAGACTTTAACTGATCAAGCACACACATCCATACATATGCAATAATACTAAGTGCAATAATCCTTTCTGTCATCGTTGTATTTTTACTCAGTTGTATATAGTATTTGTATTTGTATTCTATTTTTATCTTATTGTATATTTATTTTTATTTTATTCTACTGTATATAGTATTTTATTTTATTCTATTCTGTACAGTTGTGTACTGTATTTATTCTTATTGTATTCTAATTTTTGCCTCATAACTTTTGCACTGTCCACTTCCTGCTGTGACAAAACAAATTTCCCACGTGTGGGACTAATAAAGGTTATCTTATCTTATCTTATCTTATCTTATCTTAATTGTTCAATAACAAATCAACAAGTCTTTAAATCTGCCCGTCTGTCACTGACTGTCTAATAAAAACTAAAGAAATGAATTTACCACCACTGAGGTCAACCAGCATCTCAAGGCCCTCCAGTTTAGTTTGAATGGAGAGGTGTCTCTCTATTTGGAGAAAAACAGAACACTTGTTATATTATTACAAAGACCAGTTAAAGTTTAGTCATTATTGCTACCTGATTCAATTCTGATGAGCACAGGAATGCAGCTGTTATGCAAATCCTAACAAAAATCGAGTTGTATTTAATTACCAGCGGTTGTGATGGAGGGTTTGGCATCATCATCTGTGGCACTTTCACTCTTCAGTGTCTCCTCAGCAACAAATGGTCCATCGCCCCCATCCCCACCTTCAGAAATGAAGAGAGAGAAAAGAAAAATACTTCCTTAACTATTTTAAAGGAGTTCAATGGCTCAAAGTTTTAATTATTATTATTATTATTATTATTATTATTATTATTATTATTATCATCATCATCATTGGTAGTAGTAGTAGTATTATTATATTTACCTCTATGACCAACTTCTCCAAAACTAGACAACTAATACCAAATTAATCACTACAGGTCAGAGGAAAATGATGGAAATTCGATTTTATGATTTTATTTCAATAAAAATAAAAAATATTTGACATCGTTTCACAAAACCTGAGAACAATAAAGTTAAGGAGTTGCCACTGAAGTTTACTCCCCACTTAAATTTGAATGCACTTAAAGAAAAAAAAACAGCTCATTAAAAGAACATTTGGATTTTTCTCTACCACACACAACTGTTAAGTATGTCAGGCATAAGCATTTCAGATAAATGTCAGCAGAATACACTTTTTAAAAAAGTTACTAACAGACTTCTTTGAAGAGAAAGAAAAGCTTAACTTAAAAACAACATTAACAAGAACAAGAATAACATCACATCATGTTTCCAGACAGAGTTTCTTTATGTTTTACCCATTTGTGCTTCATCTGGCTTTATCTGTGGTTCTGATGCACATTTAAGGAACAAGTGATCAACACGAGGCCCTCGCTAATCCTCTCAGACACTTGGGTTAGGCCTTTGTGAATCTTGAAACCCTTCTCCAATGTTATCCTTTTTCCAGGTATAAATGTAGGTATACAGTTTGTCCTTCAAGTGTTGTTGTTCCATCCACTGCCAAGCTTATCATTTTAGTCATTTCCATTTTTGTTTCATGGTTTAATGCCATGTGGTCCACAATTAAGTCTTCTTGCACTTCTTGTAGCCATAAATGGGTGGATCCAAACCACTATGTAGAGACTTGTCAAGACCCAAATACAGAGAACTGCAATAATGCAATCTAGAGGTGATGACGGCATGAATACGTTTTTCAATGTGTTTTGGGGGACGACAGGATTTTGCTTTGGTAATTTCATGTAATGGCGAAAACTAGTCAACTGCTTGTATAATTTAAAATAAATATTTAGAAACATTAAAGATTTCTAACAGTAGAAGAACAATAAGAAGGAAGTGGGCAAAGTGAACTCATCCATAGGGGTATTATTCTGAAGCCTTGTTTTCATTAAGGGTAAGAACATTTTGTGTTTACTGATCTTTGGCATCTTGTAGGCAGTTATATAGTAAAACTTAATTTGTTACAGAGTCAGCAAAAACAAGTCACTCACTATGTGCTCACAGCACAACAAAGACAGTGTTATTGTGGGGCTCAGTGTGAGGACTGAGCGAAATTTCAGGACAGAGCCGATGTTTTGGCACTGCAATAACAACTTGAGCCATCCACTTGAAGTGCAGATGACTCACTCGCCTGATAACGTAACTGGTTTAAATATTCTCCTCCTGAAAGTGAAACTCCATATTTCAGCCACAAAACTCCTCCTGTTCACAACTTTCAATCACAAAACTAACACTGGGACTCTTTAAAGCCATGAGCTTTTCAACTTCAAAAGGCAGCTTAGACATTTGTAAATATGGCCCTAAAAGTTCCTCTATCTTTAAAATTCCAACCTTTGGAACAAAGGGATATTTGTCCACAGGCTGACCTCATTTATATGACTTCCATAAATCACTGATATGAGAACACGTGTTGGCAAATGTGCATCTTGTAGTCCATCTTCTGCCCATTGTAGTTTTAATCCATCTGTCCTTAACAATGTGACACCCAGCATTACATTTTTAAGGACAATAGTGTAAGGTCATTATAATTAACAACACAAGGCTCTTGTCTTTACCCAAGTTCTTAGCAATTCTCCTAGCCACCTTTCCTTTCCTTGAAAAGAGTTACAGTCGAAATGTGGAGATTACTCTTGTTGTTTCAGGACAAACTGCCACAATTGCGATACCCTCTGAGGGTCGAGGGTAAAGCAGCTGTAATCTAATCATCTTTTTGATGTTTTCCAAAAAAAACTAAATTTTGACTTTTATCTCAAAATAGAATTACAAGTCTGAAAATAGTCTGAAATAATATTTTTTTCTTAATATGACCCTAACACTCCTTCGTAAAATGCTGCCCTGCTTTTTTTTTTGTTAAATGTGAAACAGTGAATCTCAGGAAGCCAACATCTATCAGGTTAATATTTGACCAAATGACGAATGCTTACACTGGCAACATTAAAGCAAAGTTTTTCTGTCTTTAAGCATTTTTATCCAATAAAAGGTAGAAATAATGGAATTCTTTATCGTTACTGGAGTTATAGCAGAAACTGTTTTTATTGAAGGTTAAACTAAACTGTGGATGAATGCATCTGGACTCTTTGCTATCTGGGTCCATCAGTAAACTGTGTCTGATCAGTCTCTGCATTTCATCTTCACTTTCTCTCTCTTGCATTTTGACCTTTCAGGTTTCAGCTGAATCATTAGATCTAAAATCAAACGTAGAATTAGGATTCAAATTCATCTAATGAAAGTTCAAGCTGGCTAAATATGGATATTAAATTAAAATGATACATTTTGGATCTAACTCAGGATGAACTTACTCAGAGTTAGTTGACTGAACTTACTCTGATCAGCTGTTCTGGAGCAACCCGGAGTTGCCGATCATAAAGTTGACCAACTCATATTTTATTTTTAAGCTAAGGTTTGCTGGACATGCTTCCTAGAATAGGGCCCTGAATTTGGGTCCACAGATGAAATGTTCACAAACATCACCAATGAAAACCAAAACCAGTTAAGCTGGAACACCGGTTAAAATAAATGAACAGTTTAAGCGGTATGAAGTGAGCGGCTCTGCGGTCCTGTAGTGCAGCTCCGTGATGAGACCAGGTTAACTGAAAACGCAACTCAAACCACATTAAAATCAGCAGATGTTCAAAGCCAGCTGCGCTATCTCATGCAACAGGAAGCGATAGCGGAGTACTATTACCGCCTCCCTTTTTGTCGTTGATGTTGTTGACTATTAGGTCCTATGGCGGAGCTCCATGCTGAGGCCCTCGATTAGTTCCGCAGTTATAAACTCAAACTCCCGTTAAATAGGCTGCGTAGCATTAATAATGCCTGTAGTATGATTTATGCTGCATTGTATGTCTGCAAATTTAGCGACCAAACATGCAGGCGCTACAGTTTACCCACGTTTGTTATCGACGTCCTCCTGGTGTAGCTGAGCAGCGTCCGCCTCTTTAAGCTCCGCCATTACGAACTACAGCAGCACACACAGGAAATGTTCTATTCTACGTTCTTTACGTAGGGCGCGTTGTTTTAAACGCAATTTGACATTTTACGGAAGCGCATCGCATTCACGACAGAAGCGTGATTAATACACATTTTATAATCTAAAATGAGTTACTGTTGCAAATAAAATAATACCACACTCAGAATACCTGACAACGTGCTGAGGATAACCAGATACCTTCAGTGTCAAATTATGCAAGTAGCCTATAGAAAGTGAAGAAGAACTCTTACTGGTTCATTTCAATGATGTTGACAAAAAGAATTACAAGATCAGAATATTTGTAATTATGACATACCTAATTATAAGATAATGTCTCCAAACAGGTTTTCCGTTTTTGTTGCAATATTTTGTCATGGAATTTTATTATTAAACTGACTGTTAAAAAATGAAATGATTAATGTAATGGCTAAAGGAATGAACCACCCATTCATATGGCAAAGCAGTTTTGAGACAATTCCTAATTTTCCTAAGCAAACATGTGATAAGCATGTAATTACTCCACAAAGAATGTAAGCTTTTACACAATGACTGCAATGACTTATACATTGCTTTTGCATTAGGGTCACTACTGAGAACAGGAAGGCTGCGCAGAGCGTAATTAACACTACCCAAAAAATCACTGGCTGCGCTCTGCCACCCCTGCAGGCCATCGCCAGCTCCTCCTGTCTTGCATCCCACCACCTGTTTGACCCGCTACACACTGGCTGACTCCTCAGGTCAATCAGGTCCCACACTTCCACAAACAGCTTCTTCCCCTATTCAGACTGTTATTGTGGATTAAAGTTTTGGCCTGTCTTAGCAATGCAAAGACCCAAGCATATAAGTATATATAATATATAAGTAAGCATATCAGTATCAAGGAGAAGGCGGCACTCATACCGCTTAGTAATATCATCATCATCCTTCCGGCAGACAAGGGTAGGTGCACAGTTTTGCTAAACCAGGACAGACTATCATGAGAAAACGTTGTCACTGTCATTTACTGACAAAAATACATTGCATCTGGAAAGCATTTACAGCACTGCACTTGTTGCACATTTTCTCATGTTACAGCCTTATTGCAAAATAGAGTCATGTTGTTTTTCACCTCAAAGATTCTGTACACAATGCTCCATAATTGCAAAGTGGAAAAAAATTCGCTTTAAATTCTTGTAAATTTATTGAAAACAAAAATATAATATTTACAGTATTCACAGCCTTTAACATTACACTAAAAAACGAGCTTTGATACATCCTGTTTCCAGTAATCATCTATCAGATGTTTCTACAGTTTGGTTGGAGTCCATCTGTGGTAAATTCTCTTGACTGGACATGATTTGAAAAAGCACACACCTGTCTATTTAAAATCCCAAAGTTAACAGTGCAAGTCAGAGCACAAACCAAACTGAAGTCAAAGGAATTATCTGTAGATCTCCTTGACAAGACTGATCAGGGGAAGGGTCTTCCACGAGAAAGCGGCGTCTGGATTGGTACTTCGAGTTGGATTTCAATATCCTGTTCATTTCCGCAAATGCTGACTGATACCATGCATGGAAAAGTGTTGACTCATTTCAGGCCAGTGAGCCCTTCTAATGCTTGGTTTAGTGCCATTAGGTGCAGTGTTGTTAGGGATAAACGTTCAACAGCACGTTCCGAACATCCTGCATGCCCTGCTGTATGCAATAATGCAGAAAGAAATACAGGTTACACTTGGGGACAGCGAAGGACTTCTAAACATCTGCAGCATGCATGCTAGGCTGGCTGGACAATTACCTGATGGTAGTCGAAATGGTGATGTGGCCAGTGTTGGCATAGCAGGTGCACAAGCTACACAACAAGAAATATTAGTTTCAGAGGCAGTCTAAAACATCCAATTATCCGTTACAACTACTCCTGTGTAGGTGTGGGATTCGTTGTGTGTCACAGTGAGTTCGATGTAACCAGGTATTTTGCTCAGCTATTCTTACAGCAGTAGGTGTGGACAGCAGTGTCTGATATCATACCTCCTACCTGGGTTGTTGACCATGTTTTTCTTTTATGACCTTGACAAACACCCAGTGTCCAGGCTTCACCAGCTCTTCTCCTCTGTGCTCCGGTAGCTTCTACAGTCATTATTATAGTCAAGGCCGGACAGGCTGGACTCAAACGCAGGCCTCCGGGGGAATCGAGGGGAAGTCCAGGGGCACACTCCTCTTCACACAGTCAAAGTTTCCCCAACCCCTTACTACTAACCGCTTCTAGAAACTACAATTCATATTTACTTGTGTTTCAATATGTTACAAACATGCAAAGAAAATGTGGAAATCAGGGAGTGGTAAAACACTTTCAGTTCCCTCAGCCCTCATCTCATTTACAAATTTCAAACTTCCCTCATTTGCCTATCAGTTAATAATAATAATAATAACAACTATTACTACTACCACTAATTCTATTACAACAACAACAACAACCTTAAAACATCCGAAGAGTCACAATTTAGGGGCCTTTATTTTTGAAATGTCAGATCAAATCAGATTATGAAACACATTCTAAGCACAATGAACATGTTTACATGAAATATTTTATATATTTATACTCCCCCCCCCATAAAAAAACAACAAGGGAAAAGAAAACAAATACACAGGAATTAGAAAGCAGATTTCTGAAAGTTTGGTATAAAAACAAAAAGAAAGAAAAAAAATCACTCGTTTCCTCTTCGACTCTTCTTGTGACTCTTTTTTGAACTCCTGTAACGTGAAACAAAACCAAGTTAACCAAGTTAAATAAACAATGAATATTCTAATACCACTACACTGGAGTTGGTGAATACAAATATGCACACAGAGGGAAACTCTTTCTTCTCCCTCTCTGTCTTGTTATTTTTAACCTGGAGCTTAAAAATACACATTTCTCTTTCTTCCTCCTTCTTTTCTGTCTTTAGCCCATATCAAATTACGGCACAGTATAGTGTGCTTGTGCTATTTCTTGTTAGTTACTTAATTTAGTTACTTGTTTATAGACAATTAAAATCATGAAAGTATAATGGAGAAACTGCTCTCACAGCTAGAGACTGGCAAGGAACAACACAAATGCAACACAAGGGGGAGCCAAGACGACAAGTCAGGGGTAGATACCCAAGTTTGGGTGAGAATGAAGCCGGGTATCAAGAAAGTATCGTTAAGTGAGAGAGGAATTGACCTGAAAGACAGGATCCTGGACCCTCTGTAGCCGGTTACCAAGATTACATAAATTACCCTCTGAAGGTCTTCTAGATGATGTGAATGCAGCACTACGGACAATACGTACTGCAAACATTACCGAGACTAACCAGCTGATCTATGGCAGCAGTGATCATGAGATGTTTGGCTACAAGATGAACAGCCCCAAGGAGCAGTACGCAAGGAGTCAACTGAATGGTAAGAACAAGATCTGGGCTATCAACACCTATGCCTGTGATCAGGTACCCTGCTGGGATAATAAGCTGGTCACAGGAGGAGATCGAAGTCACTGACATCAAGACCAGGAAGCACAGCGCCCACTAATCAAATAACGTTACCCAGATATACATTAATAATAATAATACTCACCTCTCTGGGGACTTGGAATGGCTGCGATGTCTGTGGCTTCTGTGGTGACCTGGATCACAACAATGACACCAAGTCATTTTTATTTATAGACAAAAGTTTTCCAAACTTATGTAACTATGGAAATAACTTGAACATTTCCAGTGCTAAAAACTTAAAACACAGTTGCCAAAAGGATGGCAGAAGAACAACATGAATTTCTATGATTGCTGGCTTCATTTCAGTGGTTTAAAACCCACTGATATTGTGGCACAAATCTTTGCAAAAAATAAACAGATGAAAACAAATTTGAATCCAAGTCATCCTGTGGACCACTGGCCCTGATCCTGAGTGTCCCACAAAAATGTCTGGCTCAGGTGTTTTATGGTTTGCATGCATTTTTTTTAAAAACCCTGTTGGAGGTAAGAATGTCCGATATATATTCAACCATATATTATTTTTATTTTAGGATTTCACCTATTGTGGGTTATTATTAGAATGTAACTACCACGATAAACGAGTCACCACTGTACATATATATACATATAACAAAAATAACAGTAACAAGCCAATCGATTAATTTTGGTTGATTAACTGTAAACAAAGTGCTTTGTTCATTAGTAAGTGAGCAGTTAAAGATATAATGGCTAAAATGCTTTGGAACTCCAAGTTGATGGAGAACATACATGTTCTAAATCATATGAATGATATATTTGGTTGCTTCTTTAACTTAAATGTCTGCAGACTCTTTAATAACCCATATTTTCCCCCATTCTCAGCTGTCTGTTATTGTGGTTACACCATATGGCCACAGAACACTGATCTCCCCTTTAATTACCTGGTGATTTGGAGCGGTGGCGTCTCTCTCTGGACCTGCTGCGGTGGCGCCGGGGGCTCTTGCTGCGATGGCGATCTCTCCGTGGTGAGGGGCTGTTTATGTACAATAAAAAACACAGATATTCCTGTAAGACACACATACTAGCAGTGCAGTTTTAACAAGATTAAAGTGAATGCAAAACGCAGTCATACCTTCTCCTCTTTGGAGACCTGCTCCTCCTGAAGAAGAAATAATGGAGCTTACCATAATGAAAGCAACTGTATAAACTCAATGTGGGAAAAGGTTGCTCTGCAAGTCTACTTGTCTTATTCACAAACATATGAAGACTCAAGAAAATGTAAGGATGAGCACAATGAGTACCGTCTGGGAGAACGGCTGCGTCTGTAACGTGGTGATGGGGAGCGGCGAGGTCTGTCATTGTCACGGTAACCACGTCTATGTGGCTCAGGAGTCTGAATTCTCTCCATCTGCAACCAAATTCATTCATGTTTTTATTTTTCAGTTAATCCACTAACAGACAACATTTTCAGTGGACATAGAAGCTATTTTATGCAGACGCCTCTATATAACTGAGCTGAGCAACCTAAACCAGTCATTGTATTGCAAAGGAACTAATTTACACTATGTAATACTATCTGTATTACTTGTGTTTGCAGTTTTTACATATTCGGTGCCAGATCGCGGATACAAGCGGCAGAAATGAGCTTCCTCCGAAGGGTGGCTGGCCTCTCCCTTAGAGATAGGGTGAGAAGTTCGGCAATCCAGGAGGGGCTCAGAGTAGAGCAGCTGCTGCTCCACATCGAAAGGAGCCAGCTGAGGTGGTTCGGGCATCTGACAAGGATGCCCCCTGGGCGCCTCCTGGGTGAGGTGTTCCAGGCATGTCCCACCGGGAGGAGGCCCCGGGGCAGACCCAGGACACGCTGGAGAGATTATATCTCTCGGCTGGCCTGGGAACGCCTTGGTGTTCCCCCGGATAAGCTGGAGGAGGTGGCTGGGGAGAGGGAGGTCTGGGCCTCTTTGCTTAGGCTGCTGCCCCCGCGACCCGGCCTCGGATAAAGCAGATGAAGATGGATGGATGGTGCCATCTTGTGGCAGTACAGAACGTTACTGCTATTACAGATGGATTTTCATGTTTCAGTGAAGCTGAACATATGCTAACTGTGCAGTTAAACAAAAGCTGATAGTTGAACATATTGTGTTTTGTTATAGTGAGGGCTCTTTAAACATTAGAAATATATTTGGAAAATGAACATGTCAATCAGAAACCACCAATTTATTGCATCAGTTTTATATGGTAGATTTTTACTGATAATTTTATTTTTAACCTTATCTTCTTCCTCATCTTCTTCTTCACTGCTTTCTACTTCATCCAAGTCCTCCTCCAAAGCGCTAATCCTTGGGTCCAGCATCTCAGCCTCCTCCAGCACTTGCCTCTTCTGTAATATACGCATAAAAAAAAGAAAAGTCAATGACATTGGCACGTCAAACAGGTCAGATATACAAAAATGACACTAACACACCTGAAGCCGAGGAAGGATGACGTCACACATTCTCTCTGCGTGAAGAAGCCCGTCGATGAACTCGTCCACATGCATCACCTCAAACTCTGTAATAATTTACAAATAAAAAAAAATAAATTTACGCATTTGTCCTGGTTCGAACACATCCACTTTGAAGACAAAATGTTTACTTGCTACCTCACGTATCCCACCCACTAACAAGTGTCACAATGACGAAAAAAATCAGTGTCTCATTGAATGATCGGTGCCTGATTGGTGTACATATACATGCACAACGCCTACAAATATAAACAACCACCCAATGTAAGGTTTTTGCCAACGTTGTCCTAAATTGCAAAGTTTAATCCACTAGTATGTGCAAGTGCTTTGTATGGAAGAGGATTAGGGCCACTGGGAAAAAAAAGTGGGCATGTCCTTTTTTTTTCTTCTTCTTTTCCAGAATTTTGAGAAAAAAGTCAGAATTTTGACTTTTTTCTCAGAATTTTGACTTTTTTCTCAGAATTCTGAGAAAAAAGTCAAAATTCTTTATTTGCAATCGTAAAACAGAATCAATACTGTCAATGAATTTAAAAAAAAATACTGTTTTAACAAAAAGAAGAGAAGAACAATAGTCAAGTAAAACAGATATTTTTTTATTAAGATGTCAAATTACATTTTACTGTAATTTATTTATTTATATTCTTTAGTGGGTGAAAGTTATGCTTGATGAATTCCTCACTTCTCTGGACTGTGCTGTCTCAAGTTTCGGTATAAAATAACATAAATTGAATAAATGTATAAAACATATAAAAATTGACTTAGAAAAACATAATTCAGGTTTATTATATTACAATTCTGTAAAAGCTCTTGACAAGTTACAAGGTTAAATTACTTTAATTATTGTTAATCTAAAATGTTAACCAGTAGTTTCATACTTAAACACCTATGCCACTTTTGTGCTCACCTTTGCCTCATGCTGTCAGTACTGCTACACTGTAATGCTCCTAGTGCTGGGGCCTTGTTTCAATAAGATTCACACTTCAAATTAGGAAGTTTATTAGTGACATTAGCTCATGTGAAAAGATGGAGAATGCATTTCATGCACTTACATCGTACATTGCAAGTACTGCTGATTGCAAGCAGCGAGCAAATAATAAAATGTTTAGTATTTTTCTTTTATATGTGAGAAATATCATTATTGCAAATTTTCTTGAAATATTGCGATATCATTCACCTCCCTCCAACACCAGTTAGAGTCCAGTCATTTATAGATTAACTTGTCAAACTCACCTCCATTTCTGTTCTGGCTCTTAATCTTTCTGTAGTCATTGTACAAAGGCTCCAAGTATTTGTAGCAATCCACTGCAGTTCCAGTTAACCTCATGTACATCGCTCCAAGTAAACGCACATATCTAAAAGAAAAGGGAAAAAAATGAGCACGAACATGTCATACCTCATCTATGTGTTACACACATAAAAATATATTCTTAATCAATCCAGCACGAAATGTGCTACACACGCTGCTGACTGCCGACAACAGTTTACCAAACTGCTGTGCAACATTATAATCAGCAAGATCACATTCAGGCACAAAGACATTTAAAAACACATAAAACTATAAAACAGTACTTAAACAATTTACAGAGCTTTTTATTAATAACAATTTTACAAAATAGCAGAAACATATTTTCCTTACCTAATCATTATCAATAAAGTATTCAACAAATACACAGCCATGTGACAGCAGCAAAGTAAACCGAGGAAAATAGGTTTCACTCATACAAATTAACTGAAGAAATGTACAAATATCTCAGCCCCGCTATCATATAGCCCGACGGGCGGGGCTGAGATAGATTTTGGTCGCCCAACCGGAGATATCGCTAGCGTCGGGCTAGCGATTTTGAGAGCCCTGGTGATTCATCACATTTGTGTTTGAGTTCATCATTCGATTTGTAAACACAAAAGCTTAAAAAGTTTTGAAGAAATTCAGATAAAACTCAAGGGTCATAATAATCTATTACAATTTGGCTTACATCCACCAAGATCAACTGAACAAAAAGTTAAGTTATGATTCTTACAAGTGTGTATTTTGAACATTAAAAAAGTACCATATAAAGGTTAAAAATCTTGTCACATTTGACCTCTGACCTCTCCTTCAAGGTCAATAGACTGATCTGAAGTTTCGAGTGATAATACTGCTATAAAGAGCAATTTAAAATGCCATTCTCAATGCCACTGTTTGCACTGATAACATACAGCCATATAAGAAATCATATATGGGTATTCTAAATATCATGCAACTTTTTCTTAAGGTCAAATGTTCATAAAGGTCTGTTATCTTTACAACTATGCTACAACCTTAGCTAAGCAAAATAGTGGGAATGTGCCTAAAAGTGTCACGAGTTTGAGTGAATTCTATACACTATGAACTTGGTTGAGAAAATTAACACAACATAAGTGTTTACTCCTTTTCTCTCTGCAGAAAACTCACTTGAAATCCTCGTTTTTTATGAATTCGACAATGATGTCTTTTTCAGGTTGAATCTGCAACATCTTCAGCGTGAGACAAAGGAAAGGAGTGGGTTTGATATTTCCACCAAAAACTCCACCAACATACTTAAGTTCCATGGCTTTGTCGACAACCAGCTCAGCTGAGGATGAAACAACATACAAAAGCATTGTTAACAAAAAACTATAAATACAAATTGCATTGTATACAATTGTTGCCTGCAAATGCACCTGCATACATGTTTCCAATTAGACAATGAACAGAGGTATACAGACTTGTACAGATTAGAAGTTTACAGTTCTACTACTATTTTACTACCAGTACCATTTCAGAACTGGGGAGTGATGTCCCTCACATATTAGCATATTAGCACTCTGAGTCAATTACTGTGGTATCCAACTATCAGAGAAGGAGATGAAGAAAGATGAAGAAAGGAATGCCTAAGTAGTACAACAAGCTGTGTCCTGGATTGTTGATTGCCTGACAGAAAGACCACAATATGTGCGTTTTAACATTGTGTGTTTGACAAGATCATCAGCACAACTGAGGCACCAGAAGGGACCGTCCTCATGTGATGCAAGCAGAAACATCTGCAGCTCAACGGGACAAAGACCAAGGAATTGACTGTGGACTTTAGGAGGACCTGGAAACCAATGACTCCCACTGACTTGGTAAAAAACACTGTACAGGAAGGGCCAGAACAGTCTCTAATTTCTGAGGTAGATGAGGTCTTTTAACATTTATTCCTTTTGCTGGAATGCACCAAATTGGGAGTGACATCACTTTTTCAATATTAATGCAATTTCATAAACACAAAATTTTACACCATTTCAATTGCAATCTGAAAAATGTTACGAAAGCCTTTAAATAAATATGGCCAAGAACAGTCCATGTCTCCCTTTAGACCCCCGTTTGCTGCAGGTAAGGCTGTAAAGGCTGCCATCAGCCTTTAGCAAGCTGTGTAATATAAACATGGTATGAAACCAAGTTAACAGCATGTTTTAATACTACTCTTGGAGGCTTACTGCAGATTTTTCTCTGTGTAAAACAAATTTTGGTGTTTGTTGATCAGGCGCTTTGATGAAGGGCTCCTGCCACCTTTTTCCCAGTATAGGTTTTATTGGTGGTTACAGGAACAACTGCTGTTTTTGGGCTCTAGAAACACGTTTTCTTTCCTCAGCTTCTCTGTAACAGCTAAGCCTATTTGCTCTTCCCGGTGCATGTGTAAGTGTAAACAGAGTTCAGCTCCATGTTAAACTATGCCAGTGTTATCATCACTGCTGCTATTGTGTTATCAGTGCTTCTGTATAAAACTGGGAGCCACGTGGACTTAATGTTGTCAAACTAAATATGTTTGCAGGTCTGTTTTTAGTCACAAATGTGGGTGAAACATTTGCATTTACATCGTTTAACACAACGGCATGTTACAGAACCATGTGTTAAATTTGTTTATTTTTTCTATAGCCTTTCTTCAGTAACAAACTGTTTCAACTTCTGCAATCAGGCAGGTTTCGCACTATCAGGACAAAAACAGAGATACTCAAGAGGAGCTTCTATCCTCAGACCATCCAAGGCTTAAATCAGAACATGCCCCCACTCCCCTCATAGCATCACCATAAGGGTCTAGAACAGGACCTTATTTTATATTCTTGTCATATTTCATATCGTATCTGATTTATTATTACGGCACACGCTGCTACACTGATCATGCTGCTTACCTACTGCTTATATTACTCTGGTCACTGTTGTACTCCAGTCACTGTTTACATTACACTAAATAACTATAGTCACTCAGTTCAATTACTGTGTTTACGTTACTTAATTTTGTTTATTCTACTTCCATTGCACGGTCAGACATTGCTGTGCTAATATGGTACAAACACTTTAATATTCCATTTGCAAAATGTACATATTCAGTTTTTTAATTTAAAATTTCCGATTTCTAATTTAAAGTTACTTATTGTTTATAATATTTTGCACAGTCAAGGAGCAGTTCAGGACACATCTTAATGTGTGTTGTACTTGTATGACTGTGTCTTGAATTTTTAGCCTAAAATAAAATAATTTCTGTTGCCTAAAAATATCTCTCTATCTATCTCCCCAAGAATATAACTGAGCCCGCTTAATGTCGATAGTAACCCGCTTGCTAAAATGAGCCCTCATGAAGCTAACGTTAGCTCACTGGTGACACTACTAACCGGTGAGACCGAAGCATTCCTCCTTCCAGTACTTAGACTCGTAGATTCGTGTGCGGATGATTTTCTCCACCAGATACTGCGGGTTAGTCCCGTGTATACTGTTAGCGTCTTTAACGGTTCTGTTTGCCATGATACTACTATTCTGGCATGGAGAAAATGAACAAAAAAAAGAAAACCTTAGACGCCAAACCGGAAAGAGTAAATATTATTTCCGGTTCGACTTCTTCTTCTTCTTCTTCTTCTTCCTTCCGCTTCTTCTTGTTGGCAAACAGCGAAACGGTGCATTACCGCCGCCAGCTGGTATGGCGTGTGGACAAAAATGACACACACAAAGAAAAAACGACACTCAATTTCATCCATCCATTCGCTTCCGCTTGTCCTTTTCAGGGTCGCGGGGGGTGCTAGCAACACTGTTGAGGATTTATTCAAAACTGAAAAGACACTGAACCAGAGCTAACGCAGCATCCTGCAGCGACATGCCATCCCATCCGGTTTGCGTTTAGTTGGACCATTATTTATTTTTCAACAGGACAATGACCCCAAACACACCTCCACGCTGTGTAAGGGCTATTAGACCAAGAATTAAAGTGATGGAGTGCTGCGCCAGATGGCCTGACCTCCTCAGTCACCTGACCTAAACCCAATCGAGATGTTTTGGGATGAGATGGCAGAGTGAAGGGAAAGGGGCCAACAAGTGCTCAGCATCTCTGTGAACTCCTCCAAGACTGTTGGAAAAAAATTTCAGGTGACTACCTCATGAAGCTCATCCAGACAATTCCAAGAGTGTGTAAAGCAGTAATCAAAGCAAAGGGTAGCTATTTTGAAGAATCTAAATATAACAAATATAAAATATAAAACATGTTTTGAGTTATTTCACACTTTTTGTTTACTACATAATTCGATACGTATTCATTCACGGTTTTAATACCTTCAGTGAGAATCTACAATGTAAAGACTCACACATTTACTATTATGTCTATGTTATAGCACATAGAGTGAAGCGTCTGTCTCAAAATATTAACTAAACGTTTCTAACTTTTGTTGAAAATGTGATTTATGTAATGCTGACCAGGTTATTTCAAGTATGCGGCTTGTTTTGTGACACTGTTGACCTAATGTGATTAAATTATAAATATGTCGGGTTAAACAGCTGAGAGCACCTTGAGCACAGCATAGAAAAAGTTGTGCATTGAAGATGATTCTGAACCATGAAGTGTTCATCAGAACAAGCACTTCTAATTGTACTTTGGTCCTCATTGTCTTTGAAAAGCTAGAGCTGACAAAACAAACCCAGTAAACACATTTTTATCTGTAGGTTTGGTATAGTAATCTGTCTTAATTACATTTTTATTTTTATGTTTTATTTATTCATTATATGGGGGGAAGTCCTGTCAGCCTTGTGCTCAGAGGACTGCAGTCACCCATCTGTCCTGTTCTATTAAACACCTTCTTTAGATCTGTTCAGTTTTATTCATATGGCACTACTTAACAGTCAACAAATCTTGTCTTAAGTCACTTTATACTGTAAAGTGTTCATTTAGGACAAAGTATACTGCAAATCTACACAATTGTCCGTTTTGCCATTTAGTGAACTTCCGTAAAAAAACAAAACAAAAAAACCCAGAAAATGTTCAGGCATGAATTTACCAGGACATTTGAAGAGCAAATGAAGAGCAAAGCAGAAAGTTACAGAAAGTTCATGCCTGGTGTCCTGACGCAACCCCGAAGGGCTGGAGTAATCAGCAGGGGGCAGCATGACGCCAGTGTTGGATCCTCAAGACACGAAAAAGAAAACCGGAAACTACGCATTTTTCGCGCGAAATCTCGTTGCTGTCCTGTATTGTATTTTCAGTAGATTAAATCAGAGAATCGGGCAGATCGGCTTCGCGGTGGGGAGAAGGTTACTTTGTTTTTTGTTGTTGTGATTTTGTCCTCTGTGTGAGCTGAAAGACACGAAACAGGATGAAATATTTCACTCGAATGAAAATCAGACGAGTATATGAGTGGAGTGGAAGGGCACGAAGCTTCAACAGGAGGCTAAAAACCCACGACTATGAGTGAGTAATTATTTTTCCACCTTAAAAAATGGCTTTTTATGCTCCGTCTTTTCAGTGTGATGGTTAAAAATGTTTCTGTTGGAATAATTAAGGGAGATAAGAGTCCTGCGGATGAATTAAGTAGAATGACAAACTATCAAGCAACAACTATGTGATAATCATTTAAGGCAGTGGTGGGCCGCGTGATTGTGCTCTTTTGTTGTCCCTAGCCCTCGATCCCTGTGGCTGGGGGCAACAATTGTCTGTTTATTTTAAAGAAGGGAAAGTCTAGCGCTCCTTGATCTTATTCTTCACTTTATGTTGTCGGCCTTTGCCTTTGATGTGGTTACAAAAATGTCAAAGTTACCAAAGTCGACACTCATACAAAGTTAACATATAATTTACTGCCATAGTTTGTTTTATTGACTTGTTGCTAGCAGTTTGTCCACAGCATTGAACTCTCCCAGGTACAAAGATGGTAACTGTGTTGTGGACATCACAGCTCTAATCTGGGCTCATGGGTGGAGTCAGTTTTAATGCAGTCTACCATGTTACTGTTTGCCTGGAGGGGGGCACAGTTTTAGTGATGGGTTGATGACGCCTCGTGGAATGTGTGCCACATTGGCTTTACGGTACTGTGTGTTTTTTACTGTTTGTGGACTTTAAATCCACACCGGTGTCGTGACCAGATGGAAGTACTCTACCCTTCTTTCCATAGAAATCTAGAAGAACTGTTAAAGTGTATTTTCAGAAGTTTGTTAGTTATGTTTTGGTGCTTTGAAATGACCCTCCAAAAGTTGATTCTGTTCATCTGGACGTAGCGTTTTGTTGGAGAAACGTTTCGTCACTCATCCAAGTGACTTCTTCCGTCTCAGCTGACTGCAGGTTTCCCCAATCTTATAAACAGTACATTTGCATAATGACTGAAACCAGCCCATTGAAGGAACAATGGATTGGGAGGTCAGTTCCTTAATCATAATTATGCAAATTCTCATTACCATTGATCAACAACCACTGACCAAAACCCACTGGTCAAAGACCACTGATCAATGGCCATGAGTACCATTCACAGAGAGTTGGGGAATGGCTGCGATCACAGCATTGTAAGATGGTGAAAGATGTAACCTTAGGCCCCCTCCTCGATTCAGAGATGGTCTTTCCCTTTTCACGTAAATGGCCTCCTTGACTCCCTGCTCACACCAGTGTTCCTCCCTGTCCAGGATGTGTACATCCTCATCATTGAAAGAGTGTCCACTGGCCTGTAGGTGTAAATAGACTGCAGAGTCCTGGCCTGACGAGGTAGCTCTTCTGTGTTGTGCCATCCACTTCGCCAGAGGTTGTTTGGTTTCCCTGATGTATAAATCCTGGCAATCCTCCTGGCACTTAACAGCGTACACTATGTTACTCTGTGTCGGGGACCCGATCCTTGGGGTGGACCAATTTTTGGCGCAATCTTTATAAGATTGGGGAAACCTGCAGTCAGCTGAGACGGAAGAAGTCACTTGGATGAGTGACGAAACGTTTCTCCAACAAAACGCTACGTCCAGATGAACAGAATCAACTTTTGGAGATTTACTTTCCTGGATGACTGAGAATGCATCAAGACGTTTGAACTGACCCGTTTTGAAATTTTAACCCTAAACCAGAAATCAAATATCTGCTAGATGACAAAGGCGTTTTGACACCATTGATCAATCTGGCTGTATTTTGAGATTCCAGTTCTTGCTCCCATAATCGGTAGTTTTTGATTGTTTCTTTTCTCCCGTTTGTTTCAGCTCTTTTGCGATCAGTGTGGAGGGTCTCTCAAAAATCATCATCAACACAGGCCAACACATCCTCATAGAGGGGTATGATGAAGACAACCCATATGTGGCCAAAGTTACCAGGCTGTATGGTGATGGTGAGTCGTATTCACACAAGCTTGGAGCTGGCTCAGCTAACCAAGGACCTGACGTGTACTTTTCTCAACTGATGACAAATAACTTAGGCTCTGATTTGGGACTTAACTCAAGACAGATTTGGTTCTGACCCTCAAGCTGACATGGACGTGTCTCAAGTTTGACAAACAGCTTTTTAAAATTAATTAATTGTTTTTATGAATTGACATCGACTTTGGCAACTTGAGTCCTGAGCTGGACTTGCCTTAAACGATGATACATTATTTTAGACTTGAATAACCCAAGGAGCAATCAGGGCTCGCAAAATCACTAGCCCGACGTCCCGGAGCTAGCGATATCTCCGGTCGGACGACCAAAATCTATCTCAGCCCCGCCCGTCGGGCTATATGATAGCGGGGCTGAGATATTTGTACATTTCTTCAGTTAATTTGTATGAGTGAAACCTATTTTCCTCGGTTTACTTTGCTGCTGTCACATGGCTGTGTATTTGTTGAATACTTTATTGATAATGATTAGGTAAGGAAAATATGTTTCTGCTATTTTGTAAAATTGTTATTAATAAAAAGCTCTGTAAATTGTTTAAGTACTGTTTTATAGTTTTATGTGTTTTTAAATGTCTTTGTGCCTGAATGTGATCTTGCTGATTATGTAGCCCGCCCGTCGGGCTACATGCTACATGATAACCCGACGGGCGGGGCTGAGATAGATTTTGGTCGTCCGACCGGAGATATCGCTAGCTCCGGGACGTCGGGCTAGCAATTTTGCGAGCCCTGAGCAATCAAGTCCAACACAATCAATCATTGAATGTCTCTTGGCTATCTTAAGTCTGAGATCATATTAGTGGACACTTGAAATGGTCTTGTTTCAAATAGTAATGGATTTAGAATAATTTAGAACGCGACTTGACTTTCTTGGACTTCAGTTGGACTAAAACAACTCGAGACTAATCTCAAATGGCCTAACTTGATATTTACTCTGTTCCACTTTGAGACACTGACTTTCTTTGTCTTGTGCCTGTCTCTTCCAGAGAATGGGCAACAGATGAAGGCAGTAGTTCAGTGGTTCATGCGTGTGTCTGAATTGCCTGTCAACAAACTGAAATTGCTTGGCAGAGAGCCTCATCCGCAGGAGATCTTCTACTATGAATGTCGTAATTGTGATAATGAGGTCAACGTCGAGTCCATCCTCAGGCCTGTGAAGGTGAGCTTCATTTAAATCACAAATGCTTTAAAGTCAAATGCGAAAATGTTTAATTTCCTTCCTTTATCTCCAAGGTGAAGCACCTCGACAGCAATGACCCGTTCCCTGACTCCTCTGACAAAGATACCCTGTACGTGAAGTTGTCCTGGGACTCCAAGGTCTTCGGGGTGGTGAACTCGACCGTGATGGAGTCTCCCGCTGAGCCAGCACCTGCTTCTTCACCTCCTTCCTGTCTTAAACCCTCCCTCCCGATATCACCTTCTTGCTCCCAGTCTGCAGCCACCCCCAGAGGACCCTCTCGGCGTGTCCTACCCACACCGGACCACGCCATAATGCAGAAGGCGTCATTAGGGGAAGTTGGCTGCAGCAGTGTAGGTACACCTGCCAATGTCGAGGCTGAGTCACTTCACTCGGCCACTAAACTGTCAGCGTCAAAATGCCTCAGTGCCAAGAGGAGGAATGCCACGGCCAGGACGCCTGGTGTCCGAAAGAGACTGGAGCTTAGCAGTGAGTGTTCGCACAAGGATTTTAAAATGCAACCACTTTGTCGTACCAGAGAACAACAGGGCTTTTTATATATCTCTAATACCAAAAGTCGTGAAGTTTGATTAAAACCAGAATGCAAGAATTTGCAAGTCTGCATAAATCCATTTGTTATTCACAATCGAGCATAGAATACCTGAGAAAATGTACGATTTTAAGAACAAAAAAAGTCAAATTAAGAAGAAAGGTTATTTCTGGATGGCACCAGCACCTGGACCATATTTGTCACTGTGTAGCATACCACCTCCTTCTTCTTTTCTTCTTTTCTTTTTCCAGAAAGGAATTTTCTCGCTTCTTATCTTATATAGGATTCTAGCTCCTCAGCAGAACTGGATCATTGTCATATTTATAGTTTCATGATCCAGTAAATGTTTTCAATTGGCCAATGGCCTGGACCAGGCCAGTTCAGCCCCTGGACCCTTCTACAAAACCAATATGTGTTTGACAGGAGCAAGTTTCTCTAAACCCCTTGGATGCCTTTCAGCTTTTTCAGTGCCTTTCCAGGTGTGCAAGTCAGTTCCATAAATACTAATGTACCTCCATATTATCAGAGATTTAGACTCACTGATGGCCCCTCTTCCTTTTTGTCCCGACGATGCAGCATTCTTGTCTCCCAAATTTCTAGTTTCAATTTATTTGACCAAGCAACAGTTTTCAACTTTGTCTCAGTCCATTTTAAATCACCTACGACCCAAAGAAGACGAAGTGTTTCTGGATCATGTTCACGAAGAAGCTTTCTAGAAGCTTCCTAGCCCACGCAATGATTTCCATGACAGATCTGAGTCTTGTGAAGTTTGAAAGCCCACAGATTACAGGAATCCAAGACTGATTTTCGGCCGTGTCCTTGATGATAAGATATTCAAAGTCTTGGCTTTTATGTTGAGAAACGTTTTTCTGAATTTCTTCCACAATTTGTAGACGTATTTGCAGATTTAGTGACAATGCCCATCTTTACGTCTCTGAGCTTTTTAATCCAATCCTGCTGCAGTCGATGTTCATTTTAGATGTATTTAAAAGCACTTTTTTAGCCCTTTGATTTGTTCAATTGTGAATAAAATATGGGTTAGAGATTTGCAATTCATTGCATTTTCTTATTTATTGACATTGTAAACAGAATCCCAAGTTTTGGGGCCAATACCTTACAATATGAAGCGCCTTGAAGCGGCTGTTGTGATTTGGCACTATATAAATAAAACTGCATTAAGTGAATAAAACTCTGTTGTCCATCTTTGTCCTGTCAGGTCCAGACAAGTCAGTGACAGGTGAAGAAGTCCTGAGTCAGCTGCTAAATGAAGAGTTGGAATCAAAGGTGACACTGACTCGCAGGCTTCCTCCCTCTGCCGCTCATCCTCTGCCCGTCACCCACAGCCTCACACCCCTGAGGAAGGCCCACAGACCCACCGGTGCTCGGTGTGGTGTCCCCTCATCTGTCTTCCTCAACAAACTCTCTGATTCGGATAGCCCTCTGTCACCAGCCAAGGATGACTCCACAAGGTCAGCGCCGTCTCGCACACAACACACTGAAAGCCAGTCATTTAATTATGTAAATTCAACCGTCACACAGTTTACAATATGCAGTAGAAACTCTAAGTTAGGTTTAGGGATTTTCAAGTTAAGATTGAAAAATTAAGAGATTTTCATTGACACTCACAGCTTCCTACTTTCAGCTTAAGGTCCGTTTAGATTTTGCTTGTTTTAAACTTTTCAAACGCAAAGATAAACCGGCTGAAACAAGAAAGCTTCTATATTTAGTTTTTTTAAATGACTTAAACTCGATGTAAACATACACACTTGTAGTGGAAGGGGTTGTTGTAGCTCAGGAGGTGGAGCCTGATTTTTATACAGGTCAAAACAGGTACAACAGTTCAAAGGAATGTGAGCATAATTAGGTTATTGGTTTAAAACCTGAGATAACTGGTATAAAACCAAGCACACTGGTGCCACTTTCAGTCCTTGGGAGGTGATGAAATGGTGACTGGTTCAACAAAGATCTTGGTTAGGACACAGAGGATAAGCGATGCCACTCCAAGGAGAGTATACAGTGGTGTGAAAAAGCGTTTGCCCCCTTACTGATAGGGATGGGTACTGGTGTCCGGTGCCATGATGGCACCGGTTCTGACATAAACGGTAGTAACCAGACCGAAAAGCAGCGCACATTTCGGTGCTTTATTTCGGTGCTTTTTTTCCCTGAGCTGTGATACACTTCTAGCCAATCATTTTATGTTTCCGAGGATAGTAGGCGGGGCCAGGTACGTACGTTCTGTTAGAGCAGAGCTACAGATTAAAAATGTCCAAGGCGAAGCGGTCAAAAGTCTGGCTGTACTTCACAGCAAAATATGCAAACTCAGCAGCCTGCAACAAGTGCTTTAAGCTGATACTGTGATACTGTCAAAGGAGGTAACACCAAGAATCCGATGAAACACCTGGCGACACATAGCGTTTTTTTTAAAAGCCGAGAAATGCGCCGTATTTGACGGCAGCAGCAGCCGTTCTTCTCTGCGTGAGTAGCTTAATGTTGTTCGTGTGTAATTTACGTTGAGTAGGCTAACCACGTTATTATATTAATGCATGTAAGGTGAACTAGCAAACATCATCATAGCTACATGCTGCTGTCTTCTTGTTTGATGGCAGATACTCCCTTCATCCTGGCCAAAAAGGCTAAAATGACCAAAGAAAAAGAGGGAAACAGTTAAACATGAGAGGTTTAGGACAAAGTTTGTGTTTTTTCCATTGTTTAAGCACTGCTTCCAGCTAAGAGTGATGCCATATATGCCCCATAGCTGCAGAAAAGGCTAACATTGTTATCTTTTTACAAAAAACCAGCTGAACATGAGAGGTTTTTGGACCAATTTTGTGTTCTCCATTCTTTAAGCACCGGTTCGAGCACCGTTTGAGCACCGGCACCGTTTCAAAAGTACCGATTTGGCACCGGTATCAGATAAAACCTAAACGATACCCATCCCTACTTACTGATATCCTCTTTTTTATGTTTGTCACACTTTAGTATTTGTTGTTGTTTGATGCTCTGAAACATTTGACAAAGACAACAAACATGCACTTACTAAATAAAGGTGTTTATTATTAAAAGGGGGGGATCCAAACCTACATAGCCCTGTGTGGGGAAAAGTGACCCCCTCCCCTTCTTATGGTGACTCTACCATAAGAAAGAGACTAGGCAAGAAATGGCCGGCATGGCAAGAATATCCTAAAAGTTGGTGCGAAATATTGTGTGGATGAAGAGACAAAAGTTGAACTTTTTGGAAGGTGTGTTGCACATTACATCTCATGATAGTAACAGCATTTCAGAAAAGGAAGATCATACTAACAGCTGGATGTGATGGTGGTAGTGTGATGGTCTGGGGCAGGTCAGGACCTGGAAGACTTGCTGTGGTAAATGAACCATGAATGCTGCTGTCTGCCAAAACATCCTGAAGGAGAAAGTCCAGCCATCTGTTTGTGACCTCAAGCTGAAGCACACCTCAGGTCTGCAGCAGGACAATGATCCAAAGTCCACCTTTGAATGGCATGACCTTAAAAGGGTGTTTCATGCTGGAAAACCCTCCAATGTGGCTGAATTATAACAATTTTGCAAAGATGAGTGGGTCAGAATCCTCCACAGTGCTTCACTACCAGTTATCACAAATGCTTAATTGCAGTTGTTGCTGCTAAGGGGGGCCCAACCAGTTATTAGCCATGTAGGTTTGGATAGCTATATTAAAGTGATTAGCCTTTCAGTGTCTAGAGAGATTTTCAAATGTTGTAACAAGTCCTGTGTGTTTTCAAACAGAGCTACAACTGTGTCACAAAAGAAAGAGCTGAAAACCATTAAAGAGCCAGTCCTCAGTGTTCTGTGAGTACACTCATCCATACATTTACCCTTCATAATCTTTCACTCTGCACACAGACAGCACCGCGTGATGCTAACGTGACCTGTTTATCCTTGTTGTTTCAACATGTTTGGTTTGCTACAGTTTGTATCCAGTTCTACTTTCCTCTGAGAAGTATCAACCAGGTTCACCTGACTAACATTCATATTCACATACAAGTCACACACACTGTGCATTTGATATATGCGTTGAATTTAAGATGTGGTTTTCCTTGTGTAGACTAAACCAAAAACTACAGGCTGTTCCTCTTATACCCATCCATGTGTTGTGTGTGTAGAGCGGAGGTGGAGAATGAAAAGTCTCCAATGGTCACTGAAACACCGAGGAGCTCTAAGAGGAAGTCGGCCATGGTGGTGTCATCACGCATCAAGAAACAGCTGTGAGTGCAAAAGTGGATCCATGGGATCTCTCTTATTTTTACATACAGTGGTGTGAAAGAGTGCATGCATGTGCCTGTTTGTATGTGCAGTTATGCAAAACGACCCTGCAGGCAGTCTTGAAACTTGGATCGTGGCTCAAGAGTTGGCAGTTCGTCTTGTAATCGGAAGGTTGCCGGTTCGAGCCCCGGCTCGGACAGTCTCGGTCGTTGTGTCCTTGGGCAAGACACTTCACCTACCGCCTACTGGTGGTGGCCAGAGGGGCCGATGGCGCGATATGGCAGCCTCGCTTCTGTCAGTCTGCCCCAGGGCAGCTGTGGCTACAACTGTAGCTGCCTCCACCAGTGTATGAATGTGAGAGTGAATGAATAGTGGCATTGTAAAGTGCTTTGAGGGTCTCGAAAAGCACTATATAAATGCAATCCATTATTATTATTATTATTATTATTATTATTATTATTATTATTGTCCTCTGCCAGAGGCCTAAGAGCTTGAGATCCTGTGCAGTACCTTTGCTATTCCTAGGATCACGCTCTTCTGGACAAAGATCTTGGATGTCATTCCTGGAATCTGCTGGAGCCACTTGGCTGGTTTGGGGGAAGCTTCACTGTCCCAAGTGCACCACTTACCACGGGGACCATAGTTGCTTTCTTCCATATCTTCTTTAGCTCCCCTGTTAGCTCTAGGTATTTCTCCAGCTTCTCCTGTTCCTTCTTTCTGATGTTGCTTGGCACAGTTGGATCTATCACCACAGCCTTCTTCCTCTACTTATTCAGCACTAGTATGATCGGTTGGTTAGCCATCACCAGTTTGTCCATCTGTGTCTACAAGACCCACAGGATCTTAGCTCGGTCATTCTCAGCCACCCTAGGGGCATATATTCCAGGCCACACTCGGCACGGCACAGATGTTCCTGTACGCTATGCCGGCGACTTGTTATGGCGTTCCATGTATGCCTTGCCTGCTAGCATCTTGCACCCTGCTGTTATGTGCTGGATTGTCTCTGGGGCATCTTTACACAGCCTGCACCTGGGGTCTTGCCTGGTGTGATAGACCCCAGCCTCTATGGATCTTGTGCTCAGAGCTTGTTCTTGTGCTGCCATGATTAGTGCCTCTGTGCTGTCTTTCAGTCCAGCTTTGTCCAGCCACTGGTAGGATTTCTGGATGTCAGCCACCTCCTCTATTTGCCAGTGGTACATACCGTGCAGGGGCCTGTCCTTTCTCAAGTTTCTGCTGCCTGAGGTATTCATAATGCACACATCATCTTCTTGATGATCACGGATGTTTGTTTCATCCTGGTTGTTGGTTCTGACACCCACTAGTACTCACCCTCGTTCCTTTCACTTAGCACACATTCTCAGGATGCTGGAGTTTGGGTGAAACCCTCCATGGATGACAAGGAGCTTTCTTGTCTTGTTGTCAGTGGCTTCTGTCTCCTTCTTTTGCCAGCTTATTATCTCAGCAGGATATCTTGTGACTGGCAGGGCATAGATGTTAATTGCCCGGATCTTGTTCTTGGTTGCAGCTTTCCTAGCGGCCCTTTCGTGCTTCCCATTTGCCTGTGGTATTCCAAGGTACTTTTAGCTGTCTGCAATGTTGCCTTCTGGTAGTTCTGACTGCCTCCCCTATCCTTGTTACCATGTGACTACACTCCAGTGTTGTTGGTGTAGTATCCACTGGTGTGGATCGGTTAACTGATGTGTCATTCACTCTTGGCATACAGCTCGGTGTCATCCATGTGGCGGAGGTGCTGACGATTGCTCCATTTCGTAGTCGGTATCCTTAGCTAGTCTTGATTCGGCTGAGGCGGTTCAGGTCTTTGCGAAACGGCAGCAATGACAGAGCATCTCACTGGTAAATCCCACACTTAATGGCAACTTGTGCAACTGGCTTATAGTTTGCCATTGACTTTCTGATGGCGAATTTGTTTGTGTCCGTGTGTGTGCAGCGTGATGGTTAGCACTGTTTCTCCTCACATGCAAGGCCTTGAATAGTCAGGCCCCATCTTATCTTAATGACCTTAAAGTACCATATCAGCCCATTAGAGCACTTCTCTCTTGGACTTCAGGCTTACTTGGGGTTCCTAGGATATTTAAAGGTAGAAGAGCATTAGGCTGTATAAATAAGGATGATCTGATATCGTCGTGTGGGTGTTGTTCCTGGAACAACATTGCAAGTGACCAATCACATTGTTGTGGCGTTATTCTTCGGCGCGCCAAGCCATTCGTGCATTTATGAAATTCCAATGTTCCAAGGACAATATCAATTCTGCTTAGCGTTTATTAAAGGGTCAGGGTCAGGATCCGTTGATCGGCGGACAGAGGCGGTTTCTCGCAGTACAGTTTTTTGTTTTACGGCGGTTTTTCCCGAAGTCGCAAAAGTATGACGTCACAACGTTCTGATTGGTCACTTGCTATGTTGATCTGGGAACAACACCAACACGACGATATCAGATCATGCGTATAAATAAACCTGAATTGAATGGAAAGTTGAACGTTCTGAGTTTGACTCAACCAACTAGTCGAGGCCTTTCTGTGTGGAGTTTGCATGTTCTCTCCAGGTACACCGGCTTCCTCTGAAGTTAATTACATCTAAATTATGCATAAGTGTGAATGTGAAAGTGAAGGATTGTCTTTGTGCATCAGGCTGCCGACCTGTGCAGGGTGTACCCCACCTCTTGTCCAGTGATTGCTACATCATAAAGTCACGCATGAATATGTGGAGCAAAATTAAGTATAATTAGTGAGCGTTGTTTGAAACCACACAGTGTGCATAATTTATTTATAAGGGCCAGTAAGCTTCCAGGCCTTAAAACATTTCAAGCAATAAGAAATACCTGGATTAAAGGTGTGAGGGCACCATTACTGCTGCTTGAAGCTTGAATTAACACGATTTGTTTCAAATGATCATTTTATCGTTCACACCCTTTCTGTTGTTTTATTTTTTTAACTTGTGTCAGTCTTATGTAGTCTGTGTTTTGGCTTCGTAGCACCACCAGAATCAAACATTAACAAAGTGAAAAAGGACTCGTAAATCTTAAGGGTGTCTGTTATGTGTTCCATCAGGAATCTTCTGGAAAACGATCAGGACCTAAACTCATCCGGAGAGGAAGAGGATGAGTTTGTTCCATCTAAGAATGACTTGCTGAGCAGCAGCGAAGAGGAGGGTCAAGATGAGGATGGGCCGAATATTGATGATCAAGTGTCAGCGAAGAAGTTCCGATATGTTGCAACGGGTTCTGGCAATTCTCGTTCAAAAAGGAAATCTTACTCCTCAGCGAGAACACAACGAAGAACTCCCGCAAAGAAGGTGATGAAGACCAGACGCACACTGATATTCAGACATGAGATCACCACTTTCTCACCGTCTCGCTCCTATTTCTACAGATCTCGCCGGGAACGCCCAAAACCCCCCGTCACGCCACGCCCAGCATCCCCATCAGGTCCCTGCAGACCCAACAGCCGGCTAACATCCTGGAGGAAGCCAGAGCCAGGTGAGCTCACGGTAGACACAAGTGAAAGGACTCAGAAAACTAAACTTTCTTTGTTGCGGTGCAGACACATCGGATGGTGAGCATGACGCTTCATGCGTATCCATGTTGTATGATAAAGATACAGCCGTGGACCTTTTTTCTTTTCTTCTTTTCTTTGAACCGCAACCACAGTGCAGCAACAATGCATGCACCCGTCAGGTGGACTTTGAGTGTCCTTGAAAGTCAAACAGGAACAACTGTGTTATTGTGTCTGCAGCTGACCTTTTAGTCGCATATGTGTGAAAGAGGGCTGTAGTAAAGCACGTTGCAGTCACGAAGTAGAAGATGGAGAGTTGGTGCAGTAAACGTTTCCTTGCGGATCGACTGAAATTGAAACTGTTGTATTATAATGAGTTCTTCCTCTTTTATCAGGCTGCATGTGTCATCGGTGCCAGAGTCTCTGCCCTGCAGGGAGCAGGAGTTTCAGGACATCTACAGCTTTGTGGAAAGCAAGATCATTGACAACACAGGAGGGTGAGAGAAAGCTTTTAGCAGTCTTACTGGAGTCGCATCTGCACACTTCAGGGTCTACGTGTCTCGAGGCTGTTGTTTTTTTTTTGTTTGTTTGTTTTGTCTTTTTTTTGAAAAACTGTGGGATTTTGTTTTATTACAGGTGCATGTACATCTCCGGTGTGCCAGGAACTGGAAAGACAGCGACAGTTCATGAGGTGATTCGCTGTCTGCAGCACGCAGCTGACATGGACGAAATCCCTTCATTCCACTTCATCGAGATCAATGGGATGAAAATGACAGACCCACACCAGGCCTACGTCCAAATCCTACAGGTGGGAATGAAGCTTTTTCACAGCCGCTGCAGGCTTTAGTCAAGTAATAATCATTTTGCTTTATCACTTCACCAACTTACTCTTCAGAGCTTGTGTGTGTGTGTGTGTGTGTGTGTGTGTGTACACAGTGCTATCTATCCCTATGTGCTTTTATCCAACATTCACAGACTTGTGATTAATGCATGGGGGCAGCTCGGGGTTCATTGTGCTGGCCAATGACACATGGGCTATCTGCTGACCTGCCGTAGTAACGTCTCATTTATTTATCTCATCCCTGCAGAAACTGACTGGTCAGAAAGCCACACCTGACCACGCAGCAGTTCTGCTGGAAAAGAGATTCAGCAACCTAGCGCCCAGGAAGGAGACTATTGTGATGCTCGTGGATGAAGTAAGAACAATTTTTTTTTTTTTTTTTCTTTTAAAGAGGAAATTTTTTCCGCTTATCCTTATCATAGTCATGGGGGCCCGGAGCTTATCCCAGCTACAATAGAGCAAAAGGCAGGGGACACCCTCAGTATATCAACAGTGTGCCACAGTGCTAACACAGAGATAGATAACTATGTGCACGTACATTGACAAATATGGGCAATTTAGAGTCACCAATTAACCCAACCCTAGTAACCGCATGTCTGTGGACTGTGGAGGAAGCCGGAGTACCCGGAGAGAACCCACAGAGACACATGAGGAACATGCAAACTCCACACAGAAAGTCGACTCAGGACCTTCTCCCTGTGAGGTGCTAACAGTGCTAACCACCATGCCACCGTGCGGCGTGAGAACAAGTTCAGCATTCTTAAATTATATTCTGTGAGCAAAGCCCCTGACTTCACATTCCCTTGTTCACCATTTATCACAAGGTAACTGGTATTCTGCCTAATAGTCCAAGAAATGTAGGTTGCTCTCAGGAGCTATGAATTTCATACTGTGATACGATGCCATCTGCACATCAAGTACAGTCGTGAAGTTTCCTTGATATTAAATATTCCACAATCAGCTGTTTGTGGTGTTATGACAACTCAGGCACAAAGTGGAAAGCCACATAAAATCACTAAGTAGGGTCAGCGAAGGCTGAGTTGCGTGGTGTCCAGAGGTCAGCAACGCTCTGTAGAGTCAGTCGCTATAGACCTCTAAACTCAGATTAGCTCGAGAACTGTGTGTAGACAGCTTTCCATTGAAACCCATGCAGCTGCATACAATCGTTAAATCATGAAGCACACTGCAAAGCAATGAACGCAGAGGTGTAAAGCATGTCAGCACTGGACTGTAGAGCAGAGAAGACGTGTTTCCTGGAGGAACAAATCATGCATGTTTGTAGTTCCAGAGAAAGGAACTCTTAATGCTTCAGCAGAACGAGACATTTTGATCGATTTCATGCTCCCAACTACGTTGGAACAGTTTGGGGGTGGCTCCTTCCTGCACACCACTGCACAAAGCAAGATCTATAAAGACCTGCATGAGCAGGTTTGGTGCGGTAGAACTGGACTGGCCTACACAGAGTCTCCACTCAGCTATATAGAACATCTTTGGGATAAAACAGACCCGAGTCTATAAACCGGACTTTGTCGTCCAACCACAATGTCTGACCCATATTTGGAAATATAGTCTATTTAGTTTTAACAAGTTCATGTCTGGTTGGGATATGTTCATCACAGAGGCCGATATTACTCTAATTAGTAATATAAATCATACTGGATAACCGTTTGTTCTGTCTCTGTGTTAGCCCTGTGTTAGGTTGGTGACCTATCCAGGGTGTTCCCCGCCTCTCACCCTATGATAGCTGGGATAGGCTTCAGCCCCCTCCCACCCGTAACCCTTTCCCCTGTAAGGATGAGCGGGAAGAGGATGGATGGATAATTTTTGCTAAACATGTTGCAGAACCCCAGGTTTCTCAGGAAATGGTGCCTGCTCACACCATGTATAGAGCCTGTGTGCTTGTCTGTCACTTTTAACTAAGAATTGTGATAGCAGAATAACCATCCTGTACTATATTTTTTGTTTCGGCCCGCTTTAGTTAGACCTGCTGTGGACGAGGAAGCAGAACGTGATGTACAACCTGTTCGATTGGCCCACACGGCGTCATGCTCGCCTGGTGGTGCTGACCATCGCCAACACAATGGATCTGCCCGAGAGAATCATGATCAACAGAGTGGCCAGTAGACTGGTGAGACTGATTAAACACTGCTATTCTTTACATTCCCTGACAGCAATACTATGAATGATGGTTTAAAGGTCACTGCTGTGTGGTAAAAAGATTTGAGCATGAAGCCAAAGCCGCAATTTACCGGCTGATTTATGTTCCTGCCCTCACATGGACACAAGCTGAAGCTGTGACAAAGTAGTAGCAACAGAAATGCACTTGTGTAATTCTCATTCAAGACTGTGTTAAACAATTTGACATCACTTTACTTCCTGTCTTTTCGAGATCATTTCTTCTCCTACTTATTTTGCTTTTCAGCCCTTTGAATATCTGAATATTAATACAACAACTAAATATCTCATTCAGATGACTTGTAAGAAAAAAACATAAACTAAAAGCCACTGATCATTTGCATTGCTGCTTCCAGGGTTTGACCAGGATGTCATTCCAGCCGTACAGCTTCAAGCAGTTGCAGGAGATCATCATGTCCAGGCTGAACAAGTTGAAGGCCTTTGAGGAGGACGCTCTGCAGTTGGTGTCCAGGAAGGTTGGCAACCAGATTGTCTTTAATGCAGTCTCACCCGCTCTGTTGTGTACTCACCTGCCCACCGTCAAGTCACGTCCGTGTCCCTCATATCTGGCAGGTGGCCGCTCTGTCCGGTGATGCTCGCCGATGTTTGGACATCTGTCGGCGGGCAACGGAGATCTGTGAGCACTCAGCTGCTGACCCTTCCTCCACAGGATTGGTGGGAATGAGTCACGTGATGGAAGCACTGAATGAGATGTTTTCCTCTGCCTACATCACTGCCATCAGGTGAGACCAAACCTTTGGTCACTTTAGTAATGCACGCTGTAGAGATGTACATTGGCAGCTGTGAGGAGAAGTGACTGATGTGGTTTGTTTTTTTTCAGGTGTGCGTCAACACAGGAGCAGCTCTTCCTCAGAGCTGCTATTGCAGAGTTTAGGCGGCTGGGATTGGAAGAGGCGACTTTCCAACAGGTGAGAAATATAAAACAACTAAAGTTACTAAAACAAAACCAACAAGCCTCTATAGACTGTATATGAAACGAATCCATAAGTTGATTTACTTTTTTAAAGGCTTCAATAAATACACATTTAAAGAATAAAACACAGACCTTAAATCTAACATGAATACAGATATTCATTCATAATCTAGAAATCATGTTTGGCTGGATGTTCTGTGAGGAATTAGATGAGCTCAGAAACACAGGCCTACATTTTTCTTTAGATTACAGTCTGTACTGTCTATCTCTGTGCAGTCTATCACAGTACATCACACATGTACAAAACTCATCTGTTATGATGATAAATCACTGGGCTTTCAGCTTACCCAGCTCCAGTCGTCGTTAACTGGAGGTGAATGAGAGAGATCTCTGCAGTGTCCTAAAGAATGAAATGCGTGTCGATTTCAGTGACAATGGCAGTGATGCTTGCATAATATCCAGAGGATGTTGCATTGGAATAACTTCCTTCATCATCCAGGAACTTCCTGAATATTCTCTCTAAATAAGCCTTGGTACTGCCTCATTTTAGAGTCTGACAATGGGTCCAATGATTTCATCCCAAATCCTAGTGGCCCTCAGGGCTGTTGCCTATCCTGTAGCGGTCTGTGCATCCCTTCATGCCTGTGTTTTACCAGACCATCACTGGTCCACCTCAGCATGACCCATCAGTCATGCTGAACGATGTAACAGGCAGCATAATTTTCTGTACAGATTCTCCAGTCTTTTTATGTTTGTCACATGTGTTTAGAATGAGCCTGCTGTATTCTGTAAAAAGCATCAATGTACCTGCCAGTTCTGGTTCTCTATGGCAAAGGCCAGTCTTGCTCCATGGCAGTGAGCATAGGGACCACTAGAGGGTGTCATGCAACCAGTAGTACGCTGGTCAGAAAAGATGAGGAGGGAAAAATTTCAGTTTCCGCTTCCTGCAAAACCATCCCTGTGTTGGGGTTTCTCATTGTTACCCTTCTAGTGCACTTGTTAATTTAATTTAAACCTGCTGAAATGAATTAATCCTCTCAGCTACTTAACTAACCTGATATCCTCTTAATTAGGGTTATATTAGCACAGAAATCGTTAAAAGTAGGACCTTTTTTAAAATGGGGATTTAAAACTTGTAATAGGCAGCTTTAGCTCTCTTTGCCTGTTTGCCAATTCCATGAATGTTTCAACTTATAAACCTTTTTTCCCTCAAACAAAATGTGTGATGATTGACAGATAACACAACAAACATCAATAGTTAACTCGGTTACTACAATAATTGCAGCCCAAATTTTCTACAGTTATAAGCTTAAAAGGCTACACATAAAGATAACAATTGTAGCTGATTGTGTCATTTTAACACAGTCCACTTTCACATTGCACTGTGGAATTGGAGTGCTGTGTCTCAACTTGAAATGCAACATCAGGCCCCCTTGTGTTTTGTATGCCAGGTGTTCGTGCAGCACCAAGCTCTCTGTCGGATTGAAGGTCTTCGGCCCATCGGTGTCTCGGAGGGTCTGGCTGTTTGTCAGCGTCTGGGAGCCTGCAGGCTGCTGCTGCTGGAACCGAGTCACCTGGGAGTCCTGCAGCACATCCGACTCAACGTCAGCCAGGATGACATCTTTTATGCCTTGAAAGCTGACTGAAGGGGGGAGTCTTTCACACAAACTGAACAATGACAGAAAAGTGAACCCTCGTCCACGGATTTTAGTTATGAGCTTAAATCTTTGTCCCCAATTTTACTGGAAGATTTTCTTCTGTCTCTGGATTTTATTTTTTATGTTTGTCTTAAATGTACAATAAAATTCTACTAATCCCTCAGTTGCTTTCTTGGAGTAATATTAAAACCTCTTTGATTATAGTTTCTTTAGAGTTTTAGCTGCACTTTAGGGATCAGGAACACTCAAGCTGTAAAGAAACTTAAAGACGCTTCTCTGCTAGCAGAGTTTGATGAGAGTTTAATATGGAAAACGCATCACCATCATGACTGTGGACCATGTTGCAGATTCACTGAAGCACAACTCTTTTCTCTATGAACCAAGGAATACTTTTTTTGGTAATCATTATGTAGCATATCCACATTTTGTACATTACACAAGTTGTTCATTAACACAAACCCATGTTTGTTTAATGGCAATAATCTGCAGCTACAAACAAATGAATTTAAGTGTTGTGCTTCTGCTGTAGGTTTTGTGACCTACATGTTTATTTTTTGTTTTTGACCTATGTGGTATATGTGATTTAAGATATTATGTGGTTTTCGAGAAGAAATAAATCTCATTTGACGAAGGATATTTGGCATGCAGACCGCAATAGTCAGGGATCAAGTCATCAACCTTCCAGTTAGTAGATGAACTGCTCTACCCTGAACCAGCAGTATGTACAGACACCATAAAGTGTTTGTACATACTGCCTGATTTCTTCCTGTTAAAGGGGACTTTTTCCTTCCCATTGCAGACAGGGGGTCATATGATTGTTGTGTTTTTTTCTGTGTTATTGTAGGGTCTTTACCTTACAAGATAAAGAGCTTTGAGGCAACTGTTGTTGTGATTTGATGTTATATTAATACATTTTAATTTAATTAATGGTTGTTTGAGGAAGCTTATGAGCAGTTTGAGGAAAAAGTGGTACAGGAAGAGGCAGGAAACTAAAAATGTTTATTTATTTTTGTTCATTTAGGTATGGATAGTGTAAATTTGAAAAAAGACAAATGGTTTGCCCCCAAAAGTTTCTGTTCATCTGGACGAAACGCTTCATCACTCACCGAAGTGACGTCTTCAGTCTTAGCTTAATGCAGGTTTCCCCAACATAACAAATAGTACATTTGCATAATGACAAACTAGCACTGCTGGCCACTCGCAGTGTTTGTGCTCTTGGAATACAAGGGTCAGTAATACAGGCATAATCATAGGTGTACCGTGGCTTAAAAGTTCCTTTTTTCTAAATTAAAGAAATATTTTATGCACTTTCTTCTTAGATCTAACAAATGCACCTCTCGCTTTATTCTCATATTTTGTCCTGATCCAACTGTGAGTATTCCTCAGATTCTTGGTCCGCCAAATTACGTTTTGGAGATCATCTCATTATTTTGGCTATTATTTTTGATTTCTCTTTAGAGCAACCCTTTTCCATATTCATATGGCCAAATCTATGATGTCTGGGGCCTGGATCTCTTCCATGCCTGCTTCATGCCCTGGAGGACGGGGCTATGGTTCCCACACCCTCTAGCAGATCGTTACATGGAGAACACACACAGGTGTGCACACTATATTTTTTTTGGCTCCAACCTCAAAGCACATTGTGTGCTGCAGAATGACATTCAATATTTAGTATTTACTGTTACTTATAATTATCTAAGTTATTGCTGCAGTGATGTGTTTCTTGTGTTGCTCTCCTTTTGCTTGTTTTCTCTATTTTTTCTTCTAACAGGTCATCCAGCTGATTTGTGTGTCTTCTCTCACTGTGCCTCTCTACCTCTGGTTTTCTTTCCCTACCTTTCATTCTCCCTTCCTGGCCCCCAGTTAAGGCAAAAATAAATTATTTATTCTCAATGATCCCAACTAAACCGCCACAAGATTGGTTCAGATCTCTAGATTCATGTATGTCCAAATTCCTTTGGAAAAATAAACCCCCACGTATAAGCTTAAAAACACTACAAAAGACCAAGGATAAAGGAGGACTAGAACTGCCTAACTTTCAGCACTACTTCTTAGCCAACAGGCTTCAGTTTATCTCAGGATGGCTAAAACACACCCTCTTAGATGAACCTTGGCCAGATGTAGAACAAGCACTCTGCAATAATCTAGAGATCTCAGACCTACCATTTATCAGCTCAAACATCCAACGACATGAATGCTTTAAAAGCATCAACATCAGCTCTTCTCTGACAGCATGGTGGGAGTTTCTAAAATTGACGGCGTCTTCATTAATCCCATGCAAACGTACACCTATCTGGAACAACTCTGACATATTACAAAACAATAATATGATAAACTTTTCAGATTGGAGTGATAAAGGAATCAAATATTTAGAACATATACTAGAAGGAACAGAATTTATTTCATTTGACGGACTAGTTACACAATATGGGATCAACAAGAAAAGATTTTTAGAATATCAACAAATTAAATCCATAGTAAAAAAGAAATTTAAACCGGGTCAAGTTGAACTACAAACACCACCAAGTGTGGTTCAATTTCTTACTCTTAAACCCCCCAAATTACTATCCAAAATATACAGAATGCTTTCTAAAACAGATGAATCAATATCACTTCCTATTGCAAAATGGGAAGCGGATTTATCAGTTAACTTAGACCTAAACTTCTGGTCTCAGATTTGCTTAAAAACCTTTCATCTAATTAGAAACCCCAGTCTTCAATTAATTCAATACAAAATATTACATAGAGTGCACTATACAGGTCATCAGATGTTCAAGATGGGCTTTACGTCTACCAACAACTGCTCACACTGTCAAAGCAATACACCAGACAATTATATCCACGCTCTTTGGTTCTGTCCACCAGTTCAGAAGTTTTGGCGCGAGATATGTGAAGACTTATCGAAGTGTCTGAAATGTAACATTCCAACTTCCCCCTTAGTGTGTTTGTTGGGCAGCTTAGATAATGTCACTTCAGAAAAGAATATCGCCCATATGGTTTTCACTGCCCTATGCATAGCCAAGAAAACAGTCCTCATGAACTGGAAAAATAAAAATAATCTTAATTCTAACCAATATAGAAATTATCTATTAGATTACATTAGTCTTGATACAGCCTCGGCCACCACATCAGATCAATTGCTCTGGGCTCCTTTGATCAGCTCCATCACCTAGTGGGGGTGGGGGGGTCATAGTTTGGTCCCGCCTTCACTGTTGTGATTGGTGTGGGGGTAGGGACAGGCTTAGGGCGTCGGGGGGTTCCCCGGAGGCATCTTCCTTGGGGGGCTCAACCCGGGGTAGCGGTCATGTCCGGTTAGGGGCTCTATTGGCTCTCAGGTGACTGTTTCCTCGCGGCTGCGTGCAGCGGGGCTAGGGGAGGGTCTGTGCTGACGGACGTGGGTTACTGACCTGGTAGCCTGGCTGCCCCTGGGTGGGTCCGGGATGGGCGTGAGGTTCTGGGGGCGCTCCGTCTCTGGGCTGGGACCCGGACCGGGCCTCGGGGGCTTGGGTCCTGGTTGGTGTGTTGCCGGGGTTGTGGGCGGGTGGGTGCATGGGGGCCCAGCCCTGGAGCAGGGTGCCGCCGGTGCGTCGAGCCACCTGGGGGGCTCTTCAACTGGTGGGGGAGATTGTCACATCTTGCAGGAGCTTTCCTCTCCTCAGGAGCTCCCTCTGCAGGAGGGGGAGATACAGGAGAGGTGGAGGAAGATCTCAGCCTGGGTGTTTATTGTCTTATGTAGTCTGGAAGATGAGTGGATGGTGGGGTGGGTGCAGTTTTCTCTGTGGTGGGGTTGGGTGGACTGTCCTGGGCTCTGTGGGGCCGGGCGGCGCTGCTGCACTGTGCCCCGGTCTGGATGGGCCTGGGCCCCCTTTCCCTGGCGGGTCGCGGAGTATGGGGGTGCCTACTGGGGTCAGCGGGGGAGAGGTCACTTGCCCCTCCCTTCCTTCCCTCCCCATCTCCAGCTGCCTCCCTCTTCCCGCTCCACCACAACCACCCACACATGCAGGGCCTTGGAGTAGGGGTATGTCACCAGGGTGCAGAGGAGGCTACCCCCCCCCTCTGTCCCCTCTGTCCCCTTCTGGCTGCCTCTGCCTCAATTTTATCCCACAACTTAGTAGAGATGGACCGATCCGATATTACGTATCGGTATCGGTCCGATACTGACCTAAATTACTGGATCGGATATCGGAGAAAAATAAAAAATGTAATCCGATCCATTAAATATCACGAAAGCACCTCACAAAACTTGCAACACGCCGTAACTCACCTCAGAACGTATGCATCACGTGATAGAGCGGCTGTGGCATGCGGGACCTGTCGGTGGTCTGGATAGCATTTGGAGCTTCGCTAGCAACCCGGCATTTCATCTCTGACAAAGTTATCCCCGAGAGAAGTAAAGCAAGTGTGTAAGTCCATCTCTGAATGTTTGTAAAGCATTCCTGCGTTAAGCTTAACAAACGATATATGGAGCGACTGCCTCTTCTGGCTGCTACTTCAATCATGAAACTGCTTAATGATCAGCTGATCGGCTTTTCTGTCGCGAGTCCGTGTCTCTCGTTTGTTTTTGGCCCACTTTGCACCAGAAAGAGGAAACCAGCGGCTGAACAACAGCAGCACGTTTAAGCTTGATCAGCTGTTGTTAGAATTTATTTATTATTACTTTCTACTCCAGGATCTTTTTCTATGTAGCTGACGCTGGTAACTGTGCAGGGGCGGATCTAGCAAAGTTTAGCCAGGGGGGCCGATAGGGCATTAACAGGGAAAAGGGGGCACAAAGACATACTTTTCTTTCTTATTCTCATTTAAAATGTCTAGCTTTTAATAAATAATTATCCGAATCTTACACCCAAAGTTTTAATTTGATGCAAAATGAATAGAAGTCCATTACTGTATATAGTAACTATTAAGTCTAATATATATACCCTAGTAAGCTATAGTACTTTTTCCTTTGGGAAGGTACCATCTGTGCAGTCTGCAATTTTGTTGAAGAAAGATGTTGAATCTATTTAATATTTCTTGAAAAATAATTGATTTCTGTGTATTTTTTTTCACACTGCATCAAATTAAGGTTGATTACGTTGATTAAGCATCATGAGGTGGAGCGTGAGGGGTGGTTCCCTATTTTTTATTTATTTATTTTTGTTGTTGCTGGGAGTTGGAACCCTATTAGTTAGGTTGCTTAATATTTACGCTAAGTACTCTTTAAAATACCAGAATAGGGAGGATGGTGTAGGTTTAAGTTTATTAGATTGATCAGTATTGCTGAACTATGAAATGTTTTTTTTTTGCATATAGGTATAACAGAATAGCTTTAGTGTAGTTGTTGTTTTAAACTTGAGTATGAACTTATACAAAATGCAGCAAGATATTTAAAAAAACTGTTTTGTTGATTAAAAAACACTATATCGGATTCATATCGGTATCGGCAGATATCCAAATTTATGATATCGGTATCGGTATCGTGCCATCTCTACAACTTAGACATTCACATTACTCACACTCTCATTACACATACATATAGGATCTTGGGGGTGGGCACGATACACGGAGTCCAAAGTACCATCAGGGTGTACACCCCACCCCTGGCATCGTTACCCACCTCTCAATTTTAAATACACGTAGACATTGAGGGCTAGCAGGAGGGACCATGCGCTTACCTGCTGCTCTCTGGCAGGTAGCTCCAAGCCCTCCTGGGTTTTAAATGCACCTTAGAACACACATGCATCAACACTACAATGAGCGGGTGGAGGGAGGTTTGGAGTCTTCTCTCACCCCCATTCTCTGCGACCTGCTGGAGCAGGGGGGCTAGGACTAGGAGGAGGAGTTGGCCGTCCGACTGCGGTCTGGAGTGTGGAGCCTTCCTGCTGCTGCGGAGTCGGGGCGGTCTGCCTCCCCCCACCGCCGGGAAAAGGGTAATACCACCTGGGTCTGGGTGCAGTTCCCCCCTCCAGGGGCGGGGGCACCTAGACCCGGTTTGTAGAGTACGCTTGGGGAGTGTGATCGTGTGTACAACGTCTCTTTATGTCTGTCTCCACGTTGGTTGAGTGTGGAGTAAGTGCATATGAGAGCATGAGGGTGGGAATGGATGTTTGTATCTGTGTGTGCCTGTATGTCTGTGTCTATATGTCAGGTTGGGTGTCAGGCGCCACCTCTCTGGGGACATCTCAGGCCCTCCAAGGTTTGGAGGCCTATCTCCCCCTACCACCACTTCCCCTGCCAGTGGCGGACCCCCTCAGACATCGGTGCGTTGGTGGTTCTTTGTGTCCGGGGATGGGCGTCCAGGTACACACCGGCTCACTCCTTGGCGGCCGCTTATCGGGGCCTGGAGCCTGGGGCTCGCTTGGGCCACTTCGGAGGTGGAGTGCCCCCGGCCTCTCGGCCTGGGGCTCGGTCACTCAGGCGCAGCTGGCTGCCGGCGGAGCTCACGGGCGCGTCACTGCAACTCCCCCTGGCTTCTGCTCCGCGGCAGCTGAGTGAGCCCTCATCTGGGACTCTCCTCAGCTCTTTCCGGGACAGTGGCGCAGCTGCCCCTCTGTTGGTCTTCCTTGGTCTCTTATGTTCTGGGGGCCTCTGGATGTCTGGAGTTTTGATCTCCTCCACACCTGCTTCACGCCCTGGAGGACGGGGCTGTGGCCCCCCCACACCCTCTAGCAGATTATTACATGAAGGAACCTTTTAAAAAACAAAAAACAAGCGCGTCCATGCTCACAGGTGTACACACGGGTGATCACACCCACAAACTACACCCTTTTTGGCTCCTACCTCAAAGCACACTGTGTTCTGTTGATCTTATGTGCTGCACAATAATGTTTAACATTTAGTATTTACTGTCATATTCCCATATATCATTGTGATGTTGTTTATTCTATTACTCTTGTTCTCTTCTGCTTGCTTTCTTTTTTCTTTCTCAGCAGGTGATCCAGGTGATTGATATATGCTTTTTTTTTCTCTGCCCGTTCTGTTGGCTTTTGTCTTTTGCCCTTCTCCCCCGTCCCTCTTCTCAGCTGTTTCTCTTTCCCTCTTTCTTTCTCCCCTTCTTTCCCCCAGTCAAGTCTGTCCCGTATTCAGTAAGTGAAAATAAAATAAACAATAAAAGGTGAATCAAATGGACCATTACGGCAAGGCTGGGATGGTCAGTTTGGTAAAGTAAATCCGTTGGGCATCTTTCTTTGCCTTTAGACAACAATTCTGATGGCAAAAGAGCCAAACGGGACAGGCAAAAAAAAAAAAAAAAGACAGGGCAAAAGTAAGACAGGGCAAAAGTAAGACATCCCCGGACCGTCAGCTGACATGAGGATGTGCTTGCTGGGTCCTCCAGGGCCCCCCAGCAGACGTGGCGTGAGGCTGGACGGACTCGAGCCCCCCAGCTGAGATAGACGGCTGAATGGGTCCCTCTGATCCTCCAGCAGAGGACAGGGGCAGAGGGGCGAACTCACTGGAGCTCTCAGCAGGGGATGACGGCTGAGACTGCTCAGTAAAGTTCTCTAGTGAAGCTGCTGGTGCTGGCATCTTGACCTCTAGGGCTCCAGAGTTGGCTGGTGACTGACACCCAGCCTCTGGGGAGGCCCTAGAGGGAGCAACTGTCTCTGAGATGGCCAGCTTAAGTGAACCAGCTAAAGTTTGTATGAAGTGTGTTCCCTGCTTGTAATGAGACTGTGAGGATGATGACTGAATGAATGAGTGGGTAGGCTGCTGAGCTATAGGTAGCAGAGACGATTGTAGTGGATGCGTAATAGGTGGTGAAGTGGCTGACTGAACTGGGGGCAGCGTGGCTGCTGACTGAATGGGGGCAGTGTTACAGGCCTTCCTCCGTGGAGACGGCTCCGACGGGCCAGGTAACTCCTCATCCGGCGGTACGGATGGCACGTCCTCCGTTGAAGCGAGCAGGCGAGCAGTAGCGGCGGGGGGGGTGTAAGGTGTAGCTCGTGGAGAATGAAGTTTTGTATGAGCGGGTGCACTAAGTCCAATAGCAAGGGATAATCGGAAATAAGCTGTTGTAGCCTGACTTCCAGAACGTCGAGAAACGCTTCTCCCCCATGCTCGAGCCACAGGTTGATTAATTTTGACGCTGAGTCCGTTATGAGCTTTCGAAGCTCCGTGGGTGGGGTGAATGCCGCTGAATCCATATCTGGCTGGTCCATACTGTCACGGCAAGTCAGAAGAGCCGTGTGGAAAAGGAAAAGGAGGATCCAAACGCAGGCAGTCGTGAAGGTGTGAAGGTGATTTACTGAACACGAAAAATAGAGAGGCAAACGGCAAAACGGAGAACTAAACTATACTGGGACAACTAGACTACTGAGCATGAACAAGAACATAAAGGAAGGAAGACGATGGTACATGATGATGACGGCAGGGAACACACGGACAAACCAGCAACTACAAACACAGAAGACACGACTTAAATACACTCAGAAACACAGGGAGATTACACACAGGTGGGGGACACAGCTGGGAGTCATTAACGAGACGAGACAAGAGGTAAAACTGAACACACACATGAGACGCAGACCTTCACAATAAAACAGGAACAAGATACCATCACACTAAGACGCAGACTCGACACTGAGAGACAGACAGAAAATGACACATGGAACTAGACCTATACTAAGCAGACACAACCGAAGAACAAATCCTAAACACAAATAAACAGAAACATGAAACTCTAATAATAAACAACTTTGCCAGTTACTGTCCGAGAACACTACACTAGAACCAACGTCTGTTACCTTATGAAATTAAGTAAATTAAATATTTTCAGCTTATCAAAGGAATAATAGAGAATTCACGGTATAGTATCTTATCATCATATTTTGATCTCGTTCCCATTGATATAAGCTGCGTTCCCCACGTAATAGACCTTGTCTCCTCTATTCCTTGCCTCCTTCACAGCCAGCCACAGCTTGCTACGGGTTTCTCTATCATCAACTGCCAGATCCTCTTTCTAAAGTTGAGCTGGACGTTCTTCGAGTAACTGCACTTGTTTGATCCCCTCCATAGGAATCCATGCTGTTCTGGACAGGAATCTAATGATTACTCTGTATGCAATTTGGTCGTACCCAACAACTATGCCAGCCTCCATGTCTGTTAACGCTCTCCTCCTGTTCTCCCACCAAAAACTCATTCCTTACAGACTGTTTCTGCTCCCCAAGTACATAAATTAATAATTGATCAGCAAATTCATGTATGCTGCCTTACAGAAACCTGGTTACAGTAAAATGATTTTGTTAGTCTAAATGAATCAAAACCCTTGAGATATACTAATTTGTCAGAAGCCCCAAATATGGCATTTAATGTATTTTTGGACTCAACTGACTTCTTTCAAATGTAAAAGCACCCAGTCACTGCTCTAATCACACTCTAGATCTGACATATGGCATAGAAACCGGACATTTAACTGTGTTTTCTGAAAACCCTCATTTGTCTGATCACTTCCTAATAACACTTTCTCAAAAGAAAGGCTTTTCTCCAGATTATTTCCAGAAAGAGAAACTGAGCACAGCGGCAAAAATGTTATCTTCATTAAAATGAATCTTTATTAAAATAACAAATAGTTTTTAAAAAACCAGAAGTAACCCTGAAACATAGAATCAAACATGCAAACTTGACACAAATTCAGAAATGTTATGGCCCGTCTAGGCGCGGCCAGACCACAACATAAAGGGTGATCCATCCCCGTCCAACCCCAAGCAGCACGTCACACACTTAATATTTTGTGACAGTGATTTATTTACAATAAGTGCAGTTAAACAAAGGAAGGGAGCATATCATAACTTCAGGGTGAACCCAAGGCCAAAACAACAAACAAAAAGTAACCTATCTTAGGAATAAACACAACTTACCTACTCAAAAAAACTAAACCAAACGACAATCACTTTCCTCCCTGCCTAACAAAAACAGGAGAAAACTGATCAACCAAAAAGGCGGTCCACCCCTACATGCTCTTACATTAACATAATATTTTGACACAGTGAACGGTCTGCCGGTTGGGTTGGGCCATGGATGAATGAATTGGCAGTCCCTGGCGGTCTCTTCTTATCCGCTGCCTCCCAGTCCTCAGCCAATCGGTGTGAGCCATCCACCCTGGATGCACCAATCCCGGAGGAGCACCTGGACACTCAAATTCACACATGATTACGATCACAGTCGTAACACCCTTTCCCAAGAATTAACATTACCCCCAAAATGTTTAATTCAAGGAGAAAGTGCTCTAGACAGGGTATCAGGCAACACGTTATCTTTCCCTTTCTTGTAACTGATCTCCAAGTTAAAATCTTGCAATAACAAGGACCAGCGCATAAGTCTTTGATTGGAGTTGCGCATTTGGGAAAGAAACACCAGTGGGTTGTGATCGGTAAACACCTGCATAGGGAGCACACTTGACCCAACATAGACCTCAAAATGCTGTAACGCAAGGAGTAAGGCAAGAGCCTCTTTTTCCAATGGTGCTATAATGGGTCTGGTGCCTGTTAAACTTTTTTGAAAAGTAGCAGACGGGATAATCTACGCCGTGACCATCTTCCTGTAACAGAACAGCGCCTGCGCCACACGAGCTGGCATCAACTTCTAGTTTAAAAGGGCGCTCAAAATTCGGCGCAGCTAGCACTGGTGCACTACACAACAATGCTTTGGCAGATTCGAATGCCACCTGACATGCTGGAGACCAATTAAAAGGCTTTAAGGGACTAACCACATCAGAAAAATTTCTGCAAAACCCTCGATAAAAACCGGCCATTCCTAAAAAACGACGCAGAGCTCTTTTTGTCTGCGGGACAGGAAAATCAACAATGGCCTGTAGGGGAGACCGGGGATAGTTGTAACATTTTTGACATTTGTCTGTAAATTGGAGCTCTTTTAAGGTAGTGGATTCAAAATGTAATGCAAAGTATTTACATGTCTCGGCTATTAAATAGTGCAGCTATTTTCTCTGCAGCACAATTACCCATTGCATGGTATGGCCTCAAACACAAAGAGTGAAATGTTACCACTATACTGTGATACGTTTTTACGCACTGCTCTTGGTGACCTTTTTCGTTCAGATAGATTTTCCTGAAACGAATTCTGTGCACAGAACACCTTTTGTTCGTTTAAATAAGTCACGATGGGTTCCGGCAAACACTTTTTAAACTCCTCCAGCAAAATAAGAGTTTAACTCTTCCACGGTTTTAACTTTACATGAACAACACCATTTCTCAAACAACACATTCTTTTCTCGCGCCAACTCAACAAAAGTCTGGTTAGCAGTTTTATTAAGAATCCTAAATTTCTGCCGATATGCTTCAGGGACAAGTTCATACGCCTGCAGCACAGTTTTCTTAAGAGTTTCATAATCTAAACTCTGCTCAATAGACAGGCTTGAACACACTTCTTGGGCTTTTCCCACAAGCTTACGTTGGAGTAAGAGGGACCAAAACTCTTTCGGCCACTTCAAAGCAGCGGCTATGCGCTCAAATGCACTAAAATAGGAGTCTACCTCAGACTCGCGAAACGGGGGAACCAACTTGATGTGCTTACTTATGTCAAAACCAGCAGAAGAAGAAGCACTTGTGCTTGATGACGTTGGGGAAACACCAGCTGAGCCCTTTTCAAGCATCTGCGCCTTTCACTGGCTTGCTTTCCGCATCATCTCCCCGTCGTAGAAGCACACCTTTGTCCACTAGCTTTTCAGCCAGGGTTTCCTTCAACTCTGCCTTGCGAGCACTGTAAGACACTTCCACATTGTAAGAGTTAGCCACAATGAGCAGGTCCGCTTTCTTACATTTGTCAATTTTTTCCCATGAAGGTGCCTCCACAAAATCTTCAAGTGAAAAATCCATTCTCACACACACACACCCCCACACACAAAAACATAAAACCGCTAACCAGAACAAGACACGCCAACCCTACTCACCAACAAGCGAGAAAAGAGACGGCACGAGCCCCCAATTATGTTATGGCCCGTCTAGGCGCGGCCAGACCACAACATAAAGGGTGATCCATCCCCGTCCAACCCCAAGCAGCACGTCACACACTTAATATTTTGTGACAGTGATTTATTTACAATAAGTGCAGTTAAACAAAGGAAGGGAGCATATCATAACTTCAGGGTGAACCCAAGGCCAAAACAACAAACAAAAAGTAACCTATCTTAGGAATAAACACAACTTACCTACTCAAAAGAACTAAACCAAACGACAATCACTTTCCTCCCTGCCTAACAAAAACAGGAGAAAACTGATCAACCAAAAAGGCGGTCCACCCCTACATTATGTTAATGTAAGAGCTTACATTAACATAATATTTTTGACACAGTGAACGGTCTGCCGGTTGGGTTGGGCCATGGATGAATGAATTGGCAGTCCCTGGTGGTCTCTTCTTATCCGCTGCCTCCCAGTCCTCAGCCAATCGGTGTGAGCCATCCACCTTGGATGCACCAATCCCGGAGGAGCACCTGGACACTCAAATTTACACATGATTACAATCACAGTCGTAACAGAAAGGTAAACAAGACAGAGTTGACACACGAGGACAAAACACTGAGATGAAACTAGGATGGAAAGACACGAAAGGTGAGTGAGATCGTCTGAAAAAGAAGTAAGAACTAGAAGCAAAGGAAACAAAACTCAAAAGCAGTGGGAAATAAAATAAACTAAAGACCAAAACCAAACGGGAACTAGAATGTAATAGCACTTGAAGTCCAAAAGAAACCAAAAAGACAGAAAACTCAAAACTCTGGATTAAAGACCAAGGACCATGACTGTCAATATATTTAAGGTCAATAGTTTTACACATTATGAAGCAGAAACTTATCTCCATATTACACAATATAGTTCAATTAAAAGCATTTCATAAAGTTTAAAGAGTTGGCAACAGAACATAACATCACTGCGAAGGTTTCTTTTTTTTTTTCTTTTTTTTATTGTTTATTTTATTTTCACTTACTGAATACGGGACAGACTTGACTGGGGTAAAGAAGGGGAGAAAGAAAGAGGGAAAGAGAAACAGCTGAGAAGAGGGACGGGGGAGAAGGGCAAAAAACAAACACCAACAGAATGAGCAAAAAAAAAAAAGAAAAAAAAAAAAGAAAAAAAATGCATATATCAATCACCTGGATCACCTGCTGAGAAAGAAAAAAGAAAGCAAGCAGAAGAGAACAAGAGTAATAGAATAAACAACATCACAATGATATATGGGAATATGACAGTAAATACTAAATATTAAACATTATTGTGCAGCACATAAGATCAACAGAACACAGTGTGCTTTGAGGTAGGAGCCAAAAAGGGTGTAGTTTGTGGGTGTGATCACCCGTGTGTACACCTGTGAGCATGGACGCGCTTGTTTTTTTTTTAAAAAGGTTCCTTCATGTAATGATCTGCTAGAGGGTGTTGGGGGGGGCACAGCCCCGTCCTCCAGGGCATGAAGCAGGTATAGAGGAGATCAAAACTCCAGACATCCAGAGGCCCCCAGAACACAAGAGACCAAGGAAGACCAACAGAGGGGCAGCCGCGCCACTGTCCCAGAAAGAGCTGAGGAGAGTCCCAGATGAGGGCTCACTCAGCAGCCGCGGAGCAGAAGCCAGGGGGAGTTGCAGTGACGCGCCCGTGAGCTCCGCCGGCAGCCAGCCGTGCCTGAGTGACCGAGCCCCAGGCCGAGAGGCCGGGGGCACCCCACCTCCGAAGTGGCCCAAGCGAGCCCCAGGCTCCAGGCCCCGATAAGCGGCCGCCAAGGAGTGAGCCGGTGTGTACCTGGACGCCCATCCCCGGACACAAAGAACCACCAACGCACCGATGTCTGAGGGAGTCCGCCACTGGCAGGGGAAGTGGTGGTAGGGGGAGATAGGCCTCCAAACCTTGGAGGGCCTAAGATGTCCCCAGAGAGGTGGCGCCTGACACCCAACCTGACATATAGACACAGACATACAGGCACACACATATACAAACATCCATTCCCACCCTCATGCTCTCATATGCACTTACGCCAGGACCGCCTCCTACAACGCGGGTCTCGCCACTGGCAATATGAGCGCCTACAAAGCGGCCTCATACGGCGTGCAGCGCGCGGTGAGAGATGCCAAACGCCGGTACCGGGAACGTGTGGAGTCCCACTTCCACCAGGGCGACACACGGAGTTTGTGGCACGGACTACGCACCATTACGGACTACAAAGCCAGGGACACTGCGCTGATCAACGCTGACTCTGCATTCACCAACGAGCTGAATCAGTTCTACGCCCGTTTCGAGGTTAGCCAGGCGGCTAATGCTATCTACCGCCTGACTACCGAGGACAGTGACGTCATCAGCGAGAGACCGGTGACCAGCATCGCGGAGCATGACGTCCGAGCGGCACTGAGGAGAGTGAACACAAGGAAAGCGGCGGGGCCAGACGGCATCACCGGCCGTCTGCTGCGCTGCTGTGCTGACCAGCTAGCAGGTGTGTTCACTTACATCTTCAACGAGTCCCTGGCGAAGTCTGTGGTCCCCACATGCTTCAAAAGATCCACCATCATCCCTGTGCCCAAGAACAGCAAACCCTCATCCCTGAACGATTAACGGCCAGTTGCACTGACCTCGGTAGTAATGAAGGTGTTTGAGAGGCTGCTGAAGAACATCATCTCCTCCTCCATCCCAGACACCACAGATCCGCTGCAGTTCGCCTACAGATCCAACAGATCCACAGAGGATGCCATCGCCCACGTCCTACACACCACTCTCAGCCATGTGGACAAGAAACAGGGTAACTATGTGCGAATGCTGTTTGTTGATTACAGTTCAGCGTTTAACACAATAGTGCCCTGCAGACTGTTCACAAAGATGAGGGATCTGGGACTTAACAGCCGTCTGTGTGCATGGGTGTTGGACTTCCTCACTGGCAGAACTCAGGTGGTGAGGGTGGGCAGGTGCTTCTCCAACAGCATCACCATCAACACAGGAGCACCTCAGGGATGTGTCCTCTCGCCACTGCTCTACTCCCTCTACACTTCAGACTGTGTGGCCACCCATGGCTCCAACACCATTGTGAAGTTTGCTGACGACACAGTGGTGTTGGGTGCCATCTCCAACAACGATGAGGCGGCCTACATGGACGAAGTGAAGAATCTGGCATCGTGGTGCCAGGACAATCACCTCCAGCTGAACGTCAGCAAGACCAAGGAGCTGGTGGTGGACTTCAGAAGGAGTCAGCACAGAGACTACAAGCCCATTATCATCAATGGAGCTCCAGTGGAGAGGGTGCAGTCCTTCAAGTATCTTGGTGTCCACATCTCCTCAGACCTGACATGGGCTGCCCACATTCAGGTCCAGACCAAAAAGGCTAGGCAGCGCCTGTATCACCTACGACAACTGAGGAAGTTCAGGGTCTCTCCAAAGATCCTCAGGATTTTCTATACAGGCGCTGTGGAGAGCATCCTCACACAGAACATGACATCGTGGTTTGGGAACAGCTGTGTGAAGGACCAAAAAGCTCTCCAGAGAGTGATCCGTACAGCAGAACGCTGCTGCAGGATTGCTCTCCCCCCGCTTCAGGACACCTACACCAGGAGATGCCGGACTAGAGCAGCGCAGATACTGAAGGACCCGTCCCATCCTGGCAACAAACTGTTCCAACTTCTGCAATCTGGTAGAAGGTTCCGCATCTTCCGGGCAAGGACAGAGAGACTCAAGAGGAGCTTCTATCCCCAAGCCATCCGTGCCCTAAACACACACACCCGCCCTCTCACATCATCTATAATTGACTGAGACAGGACTCTTCCAGACACTAAACCAAGGCACAATGTACATTTCAATTCCTTTAATTTTAAATATGTTTATATTGTCTATCCTGTAAAATAGTCAGATGTCTATTCATATTAATGTACAAAATTCACCTGCTTGCTGCTACTACTGCACATTCACCCAATGTATATACTATATATATATATAGTATATAGTATGTGCAACGATACACAAAATTCACGGTTCGGTTCGGTTCGATACTTTGGTGTCACGGTTCGATATTTTTTCGATACAAAAAAAATGTTCATGCCTTTTTAATTTGTCATTTATTAAAATTATAAATATATATTTTAACTCAAAAGTACAGTTTTTAAATTTAACCCTAACCCTTGTGCGTGTTTTTTATTTTGACAGCGAATGCGCACCTGCGGACCACTTATGTGCAGCCCTGGTTATTTAGCTCGTCATATTGCAGCCACAGAAATTCTTTTGTCCATGAAACCATAAAGCTGCACTTTCTTTTTGCCTTATAGTCTGATTTGTCATAACTTCTCCGTTTTGTGGTAAGCTTTTCTTTGGCTGTCACTTCTTCACCCTGACCTGTCTTATTTGGCTCAGCAGAACTGAAATATATATCCTGCTGCTTTTACACACGCACTCACATAAGCTCAGCGATTCTCTGCGCGATCAACCTCTCACATGTTTAAGCTTGCTGCGGGAGATTTCACTTGTAATGTTTGCATAGTAAGCTAACGATTAATAAGACGATGTCAGAGGAATTGGTGCACAAATTATCATCACTCACAGATCAGTGCTGTCGCTCTCTATACACAGTTCGCGCGATTGCAAAGTGAAGGCAAAAAACAAGCGCAAATTCAAACGCGATTTCAATATGTCACATTAGAGCTGGGCGATATATCGAGTTTTTAAAACATATCGATATATTTTTATACGAGATATAAGATGTGACAATATCCTTTATATCGATATAGTCTATGTTACGTTATAATTATAGTTGTGGAGCCGCAAGTTTGCCTCTCTTTCGTCCACTTTTGTCTCTACACAACGTTACTCCGCCTCGCCTTCACTGAAGACAACTCCCCCTCCTCCCCCATCGCTTCACGTGCAGGCAGCGACAAGACGGACACGGCAAATCTCCGTTAACGAGTTACTGCGCATCGCCCCATGCGTGGGGCTGGACGGCGTCAACGTGTTAACGAGCTAAACATGCTAACGAGCTAACCGCGCTAACGAGCTAACCGCGCTAACCCTAAAATCCTTTCATTCTCTCAAAAGTTGACAGCGCGCCTTATGTATGAATTCTGGTTGTGCTTGATGGCCGCGAACCGATTTTATGTGGTACACGGCACTCAGCAATCTGTCAAAAATGTTTGAGTACGACTTTGGGAAGCTACGGAGCTGCACCGCTTGATAGATTGTCGGCGCATTACGGCTACCGAGGAGCTTCGCGGAGTGATACGTACTGTGCATCAACGTAATATTACCATATTGTGTGTGTATAAGGACCATAAATGGCACCTGTAAGAGACGTGGTTATGAAGCAGATTTCAAACTCCAGGCTGTCAGTCACGCAGTAAAACTTGGAAATAGAGCTGCTGTGAAATCTGTCTGTCTTTGTTATTACGCTCAGCGTCTTTTAGTTTACATTTTGACTGCACAATTGTGAGCTCTTTGTTTAGCACAAAAACAACCTTGTTTTCTTTTATTTATGGAGCATTATTATTTAATGAATGCTCATAATTTAATTTTGAGTAATTTTTCATGTACATCTGTGCTGTATGTTAATAAAAGTGCCTGTGTGACATCTGGGACACAGCTTTGACTAAGAACTCTCTTTTTGTTCTTACTTTATGGCTTAAAAAAAAATATCGAGATATATCTTATATCGCCATCCAGCTAAAAAATATCGAGATATGAATTTTGGGTCATATCGCCCAGCCCTATGTCACATATTGACAGTGTCTCACCGATGCCAATGACATAACTACCCAGCTACATTTCTGAAAGAATGCAAAAGCATTGACATATATTTTTCCTTCCTACAATAGCCCGACGGGCAGGGCAGAGATAGATTTTGGTAGCCTGACTGAAAAAATCGCTAGCCCCGGGACGTCAGGCTAGCGATATTGCGAGCCCTGTATCTGATTGAGGAATCACTCATCTTTGGAAAAGAGAGTTTATTACAGAGAAATGGCTCTTTCCAAAATAAAAGCTATACTATACGCTTCTTCTGGGCTATATTCTCAGCAGCATATTAAACATATCAGGACCCCATAAGGAGAATCATGTGCTAACAGCTGTCTAAATGACTCGGCTAAAGTTAGTAGCATGCTTGCTTGTTTTTTTTCTGTTTCCACTTGTCTTTGCACTAAGATGATGTTGGCGTAAATGTGCAGTCATATTCGTTGTGTTCCCACTAGTGCTTTCAGGTTAATCTCGTTGAAATGACCTTAAAGCCACAACACGGCAAATCTCCGTTAACGAGCTACCGCCGATCGCCCCGTGCATGGGGCTAGACGGCCAACACGTTAACGAGCTAACTGCGCTAACACACTAGTTCCCACCCATGTAATTGAGCATTGCATGGCACATCCAACATACTGTTTTACTTTAGTCCACGACTCGCTTACCTTCAGGGTCATACGTCACATGAAAACCAAAATAATTCCAAACGCCAGATCTGAATGAGGGTGGGGGAGGTCCATGTTGCAAGGAGAGCTTAACTTCTGTCTCGCTAGCTTGCCCTGCGCTCTTCCTTCTGACGAGCCTAGGCGGAGTAGTCGAGCGCAGATTCACTGAGCGCTCAACACAGACAGCATCGTCAGAAGGAAAGTTGATAAAATAAATTACAAATTTTGTATTGTTCGATACATATGCGTACCGAACCGAAAGCACTGTATCGAACGGTTCAATATCGATACGAATATCGTTGCACCCCTAATATATACCGTAATTGTCGGGCTATAAGCCGCTACTTTTTGCACAAGCTTTGAACCCTGCGGCTTTTAGTCAGGTGCAGCTTTTCTATGGATTGTCCGTGATTTTTGTTATATCGTAAGACGATTTGTTTTGTTTGTTCCGCTGTTGTACGGCACTACGTTGCCTGGCGGAAGGGCATGTGATCAGACACACAGTATCTGGGTTCAAGAGTGGTATGTTGGTCACGTATCCATCCGCCAGGCAACATAGTGCCGTACAAGTAGCGCGAAAAACAAACTTCAAATTAACGCTACGCGTTCAGCGGGAGTCGTGGATGACGAGCGGCGATAAACTTGCGAAAAGCAAGTTATGCTCAACTCCACCGGTGGAATCTGACAGCGTGGAAAAGTGTGAAAACATCCACGATCACCAACGGATTTCGAAGGGCTGGACTGCTGCATGATGGAGAGGAGGACACCGCCACGGCCCTTCTGAGGGTGTTTGACTCTGACACTGACAACGAGGATTTCTTTGGTTTTGTAAGTGACAACGAAGGAGAGAAGTGGAGAGTGGATGACGAAGCCATCCTGAGCCTGTTCGTATCCGACACTGGAGAAGAGGACTTTGGTGGTTTTTAGTGTGCAGGAAGAAGAGGAAGATGGTGGTGAATGACTGACTTTTCTTCTTGTTAAAGCCGTGTCACTGCACCTGAGCCTAAAAGGTAGTCTGAATCTATTTTTCTGGTGTGCTGTAGGTTATTGTTATGTACTACATTTGTTACTCATTTATGAAGCACAGTACATGTTTCGTACTTGTAATTACCGCTACTTGTACATATACCTAAAAAGTTATGCAAATATGTACCCATAACTTGTTTTTCAAAATATTAATAAAAGGGGTGTGTCTCCAAACAGCCATCTCTTTCCTGACAATTCCCTTTGTGCATATTCTCTTACATATGATGAGTCAACATTGAAACACCTGCGGCTTTTGGTCAGGTGCGGCTAATGTATGTACAAAACAGGATTTTCCCCTGATTTTAGCTTGTGCGGCTAATATTCAGGTGCGCTCTGTAGTCCGGGAAATACGGTATATATATATATATATATGTTCTTCCTCTACACCCCCCCCAATTTTTTTGCACATGTCGAGGAGCGTGTCAGGCTACATTTCACTGTGTGTTATACTTGTATAACTATGCATGTGACAAATAAAGAACCTTGAACCTTGAACCTACTCCACACTCAACCAACGTGGAGACAGACATAGAGACACGCTGTACACACGATCACACTCCCCAAGCGTACTCTACGAACCGGGTCTAGGTACCCTTGCCCCTGGAGGGGAGAACTGCACCCAGACCCAGGTGGTGTTACCCTTTTCCCTGCGGTGGGGGGAGGCAGACCGCCCCGACTCCGCAGCAGCAGGGAGGCCCCACACTCCAGACCGCAGTCGGACGGCCAACTCCTCCTCCTAGCCCCCCCGCTCCAGCAGGCCGCAGAGAATGGGGGTGAGAGAAGACTCCAAACCTCCCCCCACCCGCTCATTGTAGTGTTGATGCATGTGTGTTCTAAGGTGCATTTAAAACCCAGGAGGGCATGGAGCTACCTGCCAGAGAGCAGCAGGTAAGCGCATGGTCCCTCCTGTTAGCCCTCAATGTCTACGTGTATTTAAAATTGAGAGGTGGGCAACGACGCCAGAGGTGAGGTACATAACATCACTGCGAAGGTTTCTTTAAAGTTGGAGAATGGCCTAAGGGCTGAACTCTTACCTTGGATGCAAGCCAGTTTCACTATTTTGACAGAGAAACAAAATAGGTGAGGTAGAAATAAAGTCTGCATGTGAAGTATGACCTCACATTGAGGAATTCAAACTTCATGAACAAGCCATTGTTAATAAGGAACCTGATCTGTTTTGCCCAAAGGCAAACTGTGTACATTGCAGTGTCACACTAACGCCTTCATTTGCATAGTTCCAGTAAAAACACATGGATATCAACATCAGTCAATGTCTGTCAATCTGTTCTTCTCACTTTACTTTATTATTTTGTTATAGTTGATTGATTTCCATTTATATGCTTATTTCTGCTGTGTTATTTTTAATAGTAAAATTCCATACATCCATCTTCTTCCGCTTATCCGGGGCTGGGTCGCTGAGGCAGCAGCCGTCCTTCTCCTTAGCCACCTCCTCCAGCTTGACACCAAGGCGTTCTCAGGCCAGCCGAGAGATATAATCTCTCCAGCGTGTCCTGGGTCTGCTCCAGGGCCTCCTCCTGGTGGGACATGCTCGGAACACCTCACCTAGGAGGCGCCCAGGAGGCGTCCTTGTCAGATGCCCGAACCGCCTCAACTCGCTCCTTTCGTTGTGGAGGAGCAGCGGCTCCACTCTGAGCCCCTCCCGGATGGCGGAACTTCTCACCCTACTTCTGACAGTTTGCCAGAATCTCTTCGAGGCAGTCCGGAAGTCTTTTTCCATGGTCTCTCCGAACTCCTCCCACACCCGAGTTTTGCTTCAGCCACTGCTGCGTGCTGCTCGGCCTGTCGGTACCTATCAGCTGCCTCCAAAGTCCCACAGGCTAACCAAACCCAAAAGGACTCCTCCTTCAGCTTGATGGCTCCCCTCACCTCTGGTGTCCATCATTTGGTTCGGGGGTTACCACCATGGCAGGCACCAACTACCTTGCGGCCGCAGCTCAGTGCAGCTCAGTGCAGCAGCCCAAAAATCGATCATCGACCTGCGGCCTAGAGCATCCTGGTGCCACGTGCACTTATGGACACTCTTATGTTCAATTATGGTGTTCGTTATGGCCAAACTGTGGTTTGCAATGAAGTCCAATAACAAAACACCGCTCGGGTTCAGATCCTGGAGGCCATTCCTCCCAATCACGCCCCTCCAGGTCTCGCTGTTGTTGTCGTTAATAGTAAAATTATTCATGAAAATTCAAAGACCTGAAGAGTGTGTGTGTGTGTGTGTGTGTGTGTGTGTGAACAGTTGGTATGCCACTGATCTTGGCCTCTCTAATTGGTTGTGTGTGTACGCCAGTGATTCTTCTTGGGGTTTTTTACATTTGGTAAGGACACACGCAGCACTTTCTGGACAGTTTGAATTATGAGGACAGGGTTGATGTCCTCAATCCAGGGCCGGGTCGTGGGGGCAGCAGCCCAAGCAGAAGACATGGCACGGGAGCCAGGGGAGCGCGCAGGGATTTATTGTTGGATTATTCTTTACCTCACTGTAAATAGACACATTGTTGTGCACAGAGTCCTGCATTTTGGGTCCACCTTCCCCACATCCCTACGGCTTGCACTGGCAAACCGTGACACTGATACTCTCTTTCTGGCCAGACACATGGCGGCACTTCTGCTATAATTTTGTTTGTATTTAACAAAATAAAAACGCTGACATAAGTGTACACAGTTTTTGACTGATAGTGAAAATTGTTTTTAAAGACCTTAATTTAACATTTCACTCAACAACAAACAAACCCTCCCTAACAAAAAAAGGAACTTCAAAGGCTAAATTACATCATATTTCTTCACGTCAATATACGGGCTGCAAGTAGGGGTGACGTGGGCTACAGGTGGCTTCTCGGACTGTGAGTTTGAGACGCCTGCTCAATTGATAAATTGCAGGATTTAGGTTATAAATACATGTTCATATTTATTTTACAATCAGAAAGAAAGAACAAGAGAAGGGAAAAGTGCAGGACAGACAGAAAGGTGACAGGCTCAGATTGTATAAACTACTACGAAACTGGCATTATATTTCCTGTTTGTGTTATTATTTGTTATAATAGGGGTACTAAATAAGGCGAGAGCTAAATTTAACCACAGTGTGGATAAGTTAGCACACTGGCCAAATGTGTGGCTCATGTGAATAAAATACCATTATGTAACTTAATGAGTGAACTGTCTGCACGTTTCTCCTTAAGACAGGGGTGTGGGAACTCCAGGCCTAAAGGGCCGGTGTCCTGCAGGTTTTAGATGTGTCCTTGATCCAACACAGCTGATTTAAATGGCTAAATGACCTCCTGAACATGTCTTGAAGTTCTCCAGAGGCTGGTAATGAACTAATTATTTGATTCAGGTGTGTTGACCCAGGGTGATGTTTAAAACCTGCACAAACCTGATCCATCTAACTTGAGTCCTCTCTTTTCACAAGCTAGAAACAGAGTTTACCCCTCATGTGAAAGAGAAAGTAAAAAGTGAGCTGTTGGAGCTACTATCCATGATGTAAAGACCCATCAGGATATCCAAGATGATGGCCCCATGTGATCAGCTACTTATTATATCTATAACTGGAAGTTTAGTAGAGGTTGGGGTCTGCCACACCAGGCAGGATGCCCATGAAATAGCACAGCATCTCTCAGCACCGAGTGAGATGTTAGCAGCCCAACTGGTCGCAGCAGATGGCCGCTCCTCCCTGAGCCTGGTTCTGCTTGCTCATAGGGGTTCATATGATTAGTGGGGTTTTCTCTGTTTACTGTGTATTATTGTAGGGTCTTGACCTTGTAATATAAAAAAAACCACCTTCAGGCAACTATTGTTGTCATTTGGTGCTATATAAAATTCAATTGAATTGAACTGAAAAAAACGGCTCATAAATAGTTTGTCTAATGTGCGGTTTGGTGTGCATCGTAATTTCCCTTTCATGTATCTTTCTCTCCCTGCTAAAGTATTCTGTTCACTCAAATGTGAAACCCACCTCTCATGGTTTGTAGAACACCCTTCTCTCCTTCTCTGCCATCTGTCTGTCTTGGCTTCCTGCCTGTCCTCTTACAAACCCTACTTAGGAAATACCTCCCCAGATCTCAAGCAATGCTTCTAAACTCACAACCCACAATAATTAGTTTCAGCTTCACAGCTCCACATAAACTATGCCTCACCCTTTCCACAGACCCTCCCTTACTATAAGTTTTAAGTTTAGTGCCAGGTCAGAATATACTTCTCTGTTGATATATTTTATAATTGTAAATAAACCGAGTGAACACCAGCTCACTGAAGCCGTAGAGAGCAGGCAGACAAGTAATCATGTGGAGTGTAAGAGTCCTTTTCAGGGAAGGTTTTGAGAAAATGGGCACTGCAGGACTCAGAAGACATCAACATGAGGTTCCTGGCACACTTAATGAGTGAGGTAAATGAGGTATGTACAATTCAATTTTATGTTTACAATGCCATACGTTACCTCAATGTGCTATATATTGTCGAGAGAGCTCTAACAATCAAATGACCCACTATGGGCAACTGCTTGGCAGTGGGAAGGAAAAACTCTCCTTTTAACAGGAACAAACCTTTGGCAGAACCAGGGAGGTGCAATGACTGTGGCAATACAGAGTGGTGTATTAATGCATCATGCATCATGATAGGCCCCCAGCAGCCTAGGCCTATTGTAGCATAACTAAAGGAGGGTTCAGGGTCACCTGATCCAACCCTAACTACTCTATCAAAAAGAAAAGTTTTAAGCTGATATTAAAAGTAGAGAGGATGTCTGTCTCCCAAATCTAAACTGCGATTCAGGAGACAGGGTTCTCTCCAAAGAAAGGTTTTGGATTAAAGACCAAGGACCATGACTGACAATATATTTAAGGTCAGTAGTTTTACACATTATGAAGCAGAAACTTATCTCCATATTACACAATATAGTTCAATTAAAAGCATTTCATAAAGTTTAAAGAGTTGGCAACAGAACATAACATCACTGCGAAGGTTTCTTTAAAGTTGGAGAATGGCCTAAGGGCTGAACTCTTACCTTGGATGCAAGCCAGTTTCACTATTTTGACAGAGAAACATGTCTATAGCTCTTTATATGAAAATATAAGAACTGGTGGTTGCCTGCTAGACCCTGAGCAGCTGGCTCCTTAGAGCAATGACCCAGCTCCCTCTGAACTCCTAATCCATCCAAATAAGCTGTGTCTGTGAGGTAGAAATAAAGTCTGCATGTGAAGTATGACCTCACATTGAGGAATTCAAACTTCATGAACAAGCCATTGTTAATAAGGAACCTGATCTGTTTTGCCCAAAGGCAAACTGTGTACATTGCAGTGTCACACTAACGCCTTCATTTGCATAGTTCCAGTAAAAACACATGGATATCAACATCAGTCAATGTCTGTCAATCTGTTCTTCTCACTTTACTTTATTATTTTGTTATAGTTGACTGATTTCCATTTATATGCTTATTTCTGCTGTGTTATTGTTAATAGTAAAATTCCATACATCCATCTCCTCCTGCTTATCCTTTTAAGTGTGTGTGTGTGTGTGTGTGTGTGTGTGTGTGTGTGTGTGTGTGTGTGTGTGTGTGTGTGTGTGTGTGTGTGTGTGTGAGAACAGTTGTTACGCTACCTATCTTGACCTCTCAAACTGGTTGAAAGATATACCACCGAAAGTATGTGAGAGCGTTCTTGTCTGTACCTGCATGTAAAAATAAGAGTCAGCAGTATGCTGATTTTATCTTTTTGCCTGAGGCTAAAACATTAATGAGAAGGACTAGCATTTTCATTTAACACACTACGCATTGACGATAGCGTCCCTGGAGTCATTTGACTTGATTTATTTATTTTCCTTTATTTTGGAGAACGCCTTAAAGTGCCCAAAGGCAAACTGTGTGCATTGCATTGTCACGCTAACACCGCCATTTGCATCATTTCAGTAAAACTTTATGGATATCAACATCAGTCTAAATGTTGATCCATGATTGAAATGGAGTATTTCACAGTATGTGTGTAGGCACCAGTCATTTGATCAAAATACAAGGTTCCAACAATGATATAAGTTCATATGAATTAATTTTCAGATGACTTGCAGATTTACAGATGACTGTCCAACAACAAACTACAGAGATTACAAGACTACAGTATGAAATGGTGACATCATAGGCGCCATGGTCGATGGACTCAAAACTAGAGCAGGGCGATATGGCCAAAAATATTTATCACGATATATATTTGAAAATTTGCGATAACGATATAACCGACGATATAATTGATGCGAGACAAAATACAACTCCACAACATTACTAGCGCAAAAAGACAACCTTCCATTTATTTTCACTTAAACAAGAAGCTGGTTTTTATGTACATTAAAGCTTTATAAAAATGTAACAGTGCAAATGCAAATTCCTTGCTGAAAGTTTAACCAAAAGGCATTTCCAGTAGAAATGGGCTGACATATCCTGAGCATAACCATGTATAATATCCACTTGTGGAGGTATGTAACAACGACAGGAGAGGTCTCAGTGTCTCACTCCAACAACTTTATTAACTGACAGAACTTCACATATAGTCAGCGCCAAAATCTCCACCCCCACACTTCCTTTCAACTTGTGTGTGAGTGGAGCCACCTGGTGGTCCGCCACACATACCCCCCCTTGAACACACAGTCAGGTCTCCATTCAGTCCAGGACCCTGGGTCTAAGCAAACGACCCGCACGACTGAACCTGGGAGGGAGAGAACAGGCAGAGGAAGGTCCATCCTGTGAACGAGGCTGGTGAAGGCGAGCAGGAAAGGCAGGAGGAGGCTCAAACGTTGGTGGTCCGGGGGTAGTCCTGGGGGGAAAACCAGAGACTGTCAACCCCAGCGCAGGAGGTCGGCCACGGCGAGGGGCCTGGGCCGGCACTACATCACTGTCCGGAAGAACATGTGCTGGTTTAAGTCTGTCAACACACACAGTCTCCCTTCGACCCCCAAAATCCAAAACAAAATGTTTCTGGCCCGGTTCAATAACCCTGAACGGGCCGTCATACAGCGGCCGCAGCGGTGTCCTGTGGGCATCGTGCCTGACAAAAACAAACTTAGCAGTCTCTAAAGTCTTTGGAACAAAGGTGTCAGGCACGCAATGGTGCACCGGACCAGGAACCCGAAGCGAGTGCAAAAGCGGGGTGAGAGAGAGCACCGATGGATCGAAGCAGGGAGGAGGATTTTCAGGCAAGAATTCTCCAGGCACGCGGAGGGGCTGACCAAACACTAGCTCAGCTGGGGAAGCGCCGAGATCCTCCTTAACCGCAGAGCGCAGCCCAAGCAAAACCCACGGGAGGCGGTCAACCCAATTGCCATCCTTTAAGGAGGCGCGAAAGGCAGCCTTCAGCGACCGGTGGAACCGTTCACACATCCCATTAGCCTGCGGGTTGTATGCGGTTGTGTGGTGGACTTTAGCCCCCAGTCCATCAGCCATGGCCGACCAAAGCTCGGAAATGAACTGGGGGCCTCTGTCTGACGTAATGTCCGCGGGTGGGCCGAAACGCGAGACCCAGGTCGACAAAAACGCCTTGGCCACCACTGCTGCGGTAGTGGACGCCAGGGGGACCGCCTCCGGCCACCTGGTGGTCTGGTCAACAACAGTCAAAAGGTGCGTAAAACCTTGTGACTGCGGCAAGGGACCCACCAGATCGACATGCACATGATCGAAACGTTTGCCGGGTATGAAGAACGGCTCCAGGGGCGCCTTGGTGTGTTTATGAACCTTCGCGCGCTGGCAGGGAATGCACGCCGACGCCCATTCCTTAACAGATTTGCGAAGGCCTGGCCAAACAAATTTAGAGCTGACCAGTTTAACAGAGGCCCGGACCCCTGGATGAGAGAGAGCATGTACCGAGTCAAAAACTTGACGACGCCAGGAAGCGGGAACCACAGGGCGAGGGCGGCCGGTGGAAACGTCACAGACGAGGAGGGGACCATCGTCCTGCACGGGTCTGTCCTCCAGTATGAGGCCCGTCTGGGTGGATTTAAGCGCGAGGATGTCAGGGTCACCGCTCTGATCGGCAGCCATGGCGGAGTAGTCTATGCCGAGAAAGACGGGAGAAACCAGCGCACGGGACAAACAGTCAGCCACATGATTGGATTTACCAGCCACGTGCCGAATGTCCGTGGTAAACTCAGAAATGGCTGCCAACTGGCGCTGCTGGCGTGCACTCCATGGATCGGAAACCTTGGACATGGCAAACGTCAAGGGTTTGTGGTCCACGTATGCGGTAAAGTGACGACCCTCGAGAAAAAACCGGAAATGACGAGACGCCAGGTGGAGCGCCAGTAGCTCCCTGTCAAAAACGCTGTAATTGCGTTCGCTGTCACGTAGCGTACGGCTGAAAAAGGCGAGCGGTTGCCAGACACCCGAGATTCGCTGTTCCAGCACCGCACCCACCGCTATGTCCGACGCATCAGTGGTCAACGCAATCGGCGCTGAGGGGGATGGGTGGGCCAGAAGGGCAGCATTAGCTAACGCTGACTTAGCATCAGAAAACGCTTGGATGCTGTCCGGAAACCAGTCAACGGGGTCATTAGCTTTTTTACCCTTTAACGCCCCGTAAAGGGGCTTCAGCAGATGTGCCGCTCTGGGGAGAAAACGGTTGTAAAAATTCACCATCCCCAAAAATTCCTGCAGTGCCTTAACAGTCGTGGGACGCGGAAATTCCGAAACAGCTCGGACTTTGTCAGGCAACGGAACCGCGCCCTCGGCGGAAACACGGTGCCCAAGGAAATCGAGAACGGGCAACCCAAACTGGCATTTAGACGGATTAATAATCAGTCCATGCTCCGCCAAACGCTGAAAAACCTGACGCAGATGGAACATGTGCTGCTCCTTCGAGCTGCTGGCCACCAGTATATCATCAAGATATACAAAAACAAAGGGCAGCCCGCGCAAGACAGAGTCCATCAACCGCTGGAAGGTTTGGGCGGCACCTTTCAGGCCAAACGGCATCCCAGGGTCCTGGACTGAATGGAGACCTGACTGTGTGTTCAAGGGGGGGTATGTGTGGCGGACCACCAGGTGGCTCCACTCCAACAACTTTATTAACTGACAGAACTTCACATATAGTCAGCGCCAAAATCTCCACCCCCACACTTCCTTTCAACTTGTGTGTGAGTGGAGCCACCTGGTGGTCCGCCACACACTGAAGTTAAAAAGAGGTGCTTTGCAACATTAAACTGCAGTGTGCAGTACGTATTTTTCGGACCATAAGGTGCACGGGATTATAAGGCACATTAAGCGAAACAAAGCAGTCAGATAAATCAAACTTTATTAAACTCATTCTTCTTGCTTCCTCCACTTCTGTACCATTGATTCATTAATGTTGAATTCTCTGGCAGCTGCTCTATTCCCATGTTGTTGCAGTATATTAATGACTAACCTCGTATTGTGGATGGATTATCTCAGTTGTTCTCCTGACTGAAGTTTGGTCCGTTTACAGTATCCTGCCATGCGATTGCATTTGTCTCTAACCATGAAGAACCTTCACGTTAACTTTTATAAGTGGAAAAGTGTTAGTGTTCGTCCTCCAGCTTCACTGTTTATGTTATGCTAACATAGCTGTGTCGCTAGCGATCACGTAGCACATCATTATATACCAGCTAGCCCAACTTCAGTAACCCTACAAACGTCACTGCTGTTTAGTTTCCTGTCTTCATTTATGTTGGAAGTGATAGCAGAGCTGTACGTTTGATTTTTTTCAGAAATCTCTCCGTCAGAACATGCTATATCATGCTTAGGTAACTAGCGAAACTAGCGAGCTAACTTCCGCTAGCTTCCTGCTAACTTCTAACTCCGTTAAATGTAATAACTTTTGTTTTCATGGATGCCTGGAAGTTAAACTTTATAGTTACACCTCGTAAAGCAGCAATGCTGATCGTTTTATTAAAGATGAAAGAATTTAGACAGTTTTTAACTCTAAGTGATGCTGCAGTGTTGTTTGACCTGAAGCATACGGAGTTTAGGACCCAGATTACTCCCAGATTTAAGAGCATCTTAGTCCGACAAATACGACAATAACAACGGCCGCTTGCATGTTCTGCAAAAAAATGTGCTTTGTTGTGTATCTGACGGACAAACACCAAACCAGTTCCACATCACTGAAGTTGCACCATTTTTACAAACCAATTCTGGTTCATCTGTTTCACTCAACAATCGGCCATGTGCGTATGAAAACAAAGGCACTGCGCATGCGCGTTTTACTCCCATTCTATCGCGATATTTCATTTTCCTATCGTTGCCTAACATTATACCGGTATTACCGTGAACGGTATAATATGGCCCAGCCCTACTCAAAACCCCTATACATGAAACAGTCCCTCATCTGATATTGCAGTTTTCTTTTATGAATGTTCTAGATTGATGATTTGGCCACTCACAAAGTCTAAAGTCTCTCTCTCTGATAGTTTTCAGCCCAGTTGATCCTTTACTTGAATGTTAAATGGTAACAAGTATTTAGTGGAAGGCCAACATCTGGAATCAATCTGGCGGAATTAATTTTCCATAAACTGCACAAAGACAGTCAGGAAAACTCAAAATTCATTTTGCCAGACTCTCTTCCCAAAATCAAAGAACTTATTTAAATTTTACCATGGAAAACACTGAAAAAAGCTAAACTAGTTATTCATTTATCTTTTTGAAAAGTAGCCTCTTCTCACGGAATGCCTTTGAAGTGTGCTTTAGGTGTGGATTACCTTTAAAATTATTGTGCTGATAAGACACACCTTTAACTCTCAAAAGTACATGCTGTACATGCTTGTGTTAAATAAGGACGCTAAATAGAAAGGGCCTGCACATCACAGAGTGTGTTGGCAGCACATTGTGAGGTAACATCATGTTTCCAAGCCCTATAGAGGGACGGACTTAAACGTGATGTGGGTGTGTCTTTACATTATTACATTATTAGATTACATACAGCCCATCGGTTTGTTCTTTTTTGAAAACCTGACTCAACACATCCCAACGCGTCTCTGCACTCATGGCGGAGTTGAGACTACTGCTTCTATTTTTACTGGCCTTAGTGAGTATTCAGTCTTAAACTATTATCACATTAACATGCTAGGGCATCCTTCTTCTTATTTAAAGCGACAAAACAGCACCATGAAGTGGTGCGGTCAGATATTATTTATTTTACTGCCTAACACAGATTATTATTTATATGCTACAATCAAAGTTGGCGGTTCGCAGATAACACAGTGTAAGGAAAATAAGAAAGCCTCGCCCAGCGTTTTGTTGTGGACTGAGGGATTTAACTGTACTATTGTCATTACAGATGATGAGTTCTGAGGCCAAAGAGAAGAAGGTAAAGAAACTGAGGAGGAATCGGAGAGAGTGGATTCCTCCTGCTACAAAGCTGATGGAGAACATCGACTACACCCATTTGGAACACATTGCAAAGGTCTTCAGCTCATTGAAATCTTTATAGCATATACACATGTTATATGCACGTTATATTTTTAAGCAGTGGCTGAGTGGCTTCTATCACATCATTTGGTTATCTTCCGCTACTTTAGGATAGCATGTCATGAACATTCCTTTAAAAAAGTCCAGTTGTACTCACAGTTGAACACTTGAAAACAACCACAAGTCATAGGTTTGCTGTCAGTGCAGATTTCCTATTAAAAACTAATTGTTAAAGGATTTGCAAATCCAATATGATCGCAGTGATACATTTCAGGTGCAGACATTTGTAAAGTTCTGCATATACTCTTTCTTTTCAATAGTAAAATTAAAAGTTTAGACATCATCTATGTCTGTGCAGTATCTGTTGTACCTGCAGTGCTTTGGCATAGTTTTTGTATTATTACAAAAACAATTCCAGTAGAGAGTGAAAAACAGTTCTTGAACACATACTTGCTCTTGCTAAAAAGTATAACAAGGAATATTTAAGAAGCACCCCAACCTGACATCACTGTCTGAGACTTAAGTTCAACTTCAATAGTAGAACAATTTTTTACATGTTTACCATCTATTTTACCAAGTCTTACTATGTAATTTACAGTAAATGCTCCCCCTGTTTTATTTCAGATACGCTCTGATAAAGACAAATTTGAGATAGTTCAATATTTCCTTTCTGGAGAAGGGGCAGATAAAAATCCATTAAGCCTCTTTGTGGTGGACCGAGAGACTGGTTTTGTACGTATCACTGATCTGCTGGATCGGGAAAGCTGCCCATCCTACAATGTAAGTTTGTTTTGATGTTTGTTTGTTCATTTTTTCTTTTCTGTTTTTTACTCTGCATAGTTTTCTTTCACCATTTTCTCTATTATGTAACACCAAACAATATCATGGAATTCCATTCCTGGTCTCAGCTCCACTTCTGTGAGATACAGACCTCAGGGAACGTATCCACAGCAATCGCAGAAAAATAGAGTTAGCATTTTTGTATGGTTGAAGGAATGTACATTAGCTGCTAACATTAGCTACTAGCAGCTAAAATATATATTATGAATGTCAAACAGAAGTACAGTCATTGCATTTATTTCTGGCCTTTGTATTTCACCGAAACTATTAGAGTCAATCATTGCCATCCATTAGCTGGTGGCCAGGACTGCTGGTCATACTGCTGTTGGATGACAGGCAGCTCCAGCTGATTTGTCATTCTTACAATTGTAAGTCAGTCCCTTCTTCATGGCTTATCTTAAGCTTACACAATTTCTGATTGCTAATAGCTGGTGATAGCTCACTGATGCCAATTTGCAAACTTGCTTTGCAGCTTGTTTTATGAAGTAGGCCACAAAACCAACAGTTTCCAGTCCAGTCTTTTATCACAACAAGTCCACATAAATCCAATCTAAAATCAATCCTCCTTCTGATAAAATGTAATTATTTTTAAAAGCAAAACTACTCAGGCCAGGTTAAAAGTATTTTCCTTTAAAATGTCCTTTTCTCTCACCGGAGTGTTTAATTTCAACCACCTTCAACCTGCCACAACTGTGTCCAATAGCCTCCTTCCTTCCTGTTTTTCTCCCTAAACTCATTCTTACTCTCCCCTTTATAGAGAAGGGCCCTATCGCACCAGATTAATACCAGATTGCAAATTTTACTGAAGAAAAGAAATGACTTTTCTTCAGTAAAAGTTGAATTTTAAAGTTGAACTTGAAGGATCAATTTTAATCTTAGGCCATAGAACTCCAGGTACGATCTGAAATTCCAAAGTCATTAATATAGTTTCTATATATAATTGTATTACATATTAAAAGTTACATTTTAAAACTATCTCAGTCTGTCATTCACAATTTACACAGCTATCAGGGATCGCTAGATACAGGAATGGGACCACGGCAGAGGATAACATCCCACTGATTATAACAGTCCAGGACCAAAATGACAATGCTCCTTCTTTTGAGCTGCATACTGGAAACATTAATGAGGCAAGCGAAAAAGGTAATGATGGATTTTAAACACAGTTTTCTATATGTGATGGGATACAAATTGCATTTTAGCTTTTATGGAGTTCTTGTGAGAAAATCCCTGAAATCTGTCCTCTTCTGAAGATATTTCTTCAGCCTAGGAGTAGTGAGATGATATTGCACGAGCAATAGAGAGAGGGGGAGTCATGACAGACAGGGGAAAAGAAGAACAGAAGAACTCTGGGGTAGAAGCTTAACATTTCACAGACGACCTTCGACTTGCTTAGTCACAGCCGTCCGCATCATATTTACATCTTAAAAACTGTTAAAATATGTCTGCGTTCTATAAGATCCAGTTGACATTCATTTTGCGAATCAGCCTCTAACCTTCTTTTTTGTCGCATATAAACACAGTCTGCATATATTATGTATGTGAAAGTTGTTTGTCAAATGATCATGTTGAGCTGTTGTGCTCCACTGCAGGAACCTTTGTCATGCAGCTTAAGGGTAAAGACAACGATCAAGCTGGAACAATTAATGCAGAGATCTCCTACAGCATCGTCAGTCAGAAGCCAGAAGGCACAGGTCACATGTTCCATTTAGATGAAAAGACTGGAAAACTGTACGTCAAAGAGCCCACGCTGGACAGAGAGGTGAGGCTAGCAGTCACTGCACGTACAGCAAGACACATATATGCTTCTGCATTTTTGCACGAATTTCTTTCTTAGCTTTCTTAATATATTTCTTAAATATATACATTTTGGTTCAGGCAATCTTTGTCAGGTACAATAAAACAATGTTCCTGGACTGAAAATGTAATTAAAATAAAATATTCTTAAGAGAGACAGTGTGCAGATGTCATAATTGGACCATACCTGCTAAACGCGCAAAGGTGATTTTCTCATCGTGGAAGGAAAACAGGACCGACTGGTCCGACTCATCTTAGCTTAGTATGATTACAATTCTTCTGAAGTATTTGGATATAAGTCATGCGTTTTCACCTCCTTTTCACAGACTTATGACTTCTACAGCCTGGTTATAAAACTAACTGATATGGGAGGAGCAGCAAGTGGACTAACAGGAACTGGAACTGTAGAGATCAAGATCCTGGACATCAATGATAACATGCCTACTCTGGAAAAATCTGAGGTGATGAATATGGCCTTTACTTGTTCTTAAGGCATCCAAATTTATTCTTATATCATTAATCACTTTCAAAACAACTGTACATAGCTGTGTCTGTCTCATTATTTATGGATGGCTTGAGTTATGCACTTTACGTTAGTGGTATCAAGTGTGCTTTGGTGGCCCAAGCTGCAGGGAGTTTAGGAATATCCAGTAGCAGTAAAAGGCTGTTACTTCTGCACGCTACCTGTTCCCAGAGTTTTGAGAAGCAGTCGTAGATTCATTTCCATCTTCGTAGTATGAAAGTATTCATCTGCGTGTCAGACAAATTGTGGCAAAATGGTGTTTAAAAAATTCTTAAACTGTGTTGGCCCATTTTGGAAAGCTCTGGAGTTTGCTCCTTTGGACTGTCTATGTAATTTAGACATAGCTTATGGATTTGAAAAGTAATACAGGAAGAAAGTTACCCTGCATTCTTTCTAATTGCCATGGGGTAAGTCTCTTGGTAGCAAAAACCAGTTTCAGTTGTTGATTTATTACTTCAGAAAATATTTCTGTCACAGTCTGTCTGAGGCAGACTGCATGTATTGTGAAAAGGACTCAAATGCAGACCAAAACAGAACGTGAAAAGTGACGTGGATAAACAAAAACAAGCCGTTTATTAAGGCCTGGGTGAAACTAAACAAAAACCTAAACTGGGTGAACTAAAACATGGAAAACTGGCATGGATACATGGAAACACAACGTGGACTAGCAGACAACCTAACAAGGAATGACTGAAAACAAACACACAGGAGGGTAATGAGGGAAGTGGGAACACATGGGGGAAAAAAGCTGAAAGAAATGAACATAACCAAGGGGAGAGTAAAACTAAACACAATGAACACAGGAACACAGGACCGCTTCAAAATAAAACAGGAAACATAATGAAATACAGACATGAGAACATGAACTCAGTGGCGTGTCTAGAAACTTTTTGTTGGGGGGGGCAGGTAGGGGCACAGATTTGGAGAAGGGTGGCAGATGTAATTGGCAGATAATGTTTAAAAAAAAAATTCTACCAACCATTAACCATAATTCAATAATCCTATAAACCTAATAACCGAATGAGCTTTTAACTCTTATTAGAATGAGATTTTAACCACTACGGTGCAAAGTTTTTAGATACTGCGTTGATAAAGTACAAGAGATACAATCAGTGCTTTGTCAGTGCTTACTCAGCATTCAAGGACAGCAATATTTGCATAGTATTTTTACTGACATGTAGTGCACATACGTATGTTTTGGGAAAAAACATTTTTGAATATTAAAATACGAACATTTGTAACAAACAATTGACAAATTAGCCAGTTCCAATGCAAAACTTTCTCTGCCTGTTAAAAAAAGAAGATAATCTTCTCACAAACTGGTGTTTGTGAGAAGATTATCAGGAAAAAAGTGGGGAAACAAAAAGTGGGGAAACAACTGAAAAGACTAACATTTGAATGAAACCTGAAAGCAAGTAAATACTTTCTATGCTGCCTTATGGTAAACTTTGGTAATATTGATAAAGAACAACACTGGCTGATGATGAAATACAGTCAGCTGGCATGGTGACACTGCCAGTATTAACCTGCAGGGCTGGACTGGGACAGAAAATCGGGCATTTTGACTACAGACCGGCCCACCAGGTATTAAAGCCATAAAGCCTTTGAATGAAAACAAACCCTGCTGTGACAGTGATGTACACTGTCTTGTTGGTATATGTATGATTTCTATACATTTTATGTCAGATAAAAACTTTGGTTGTAAGATTTAGATAATTATTTAATAAAAGCGAGATATTTTAAATGAGAATAAGAAAGAAAAGTATTTCTTTGTGCCCCACCTCTCCCTGTTAATGCCCTACCTGGCCCCCTGGCATAACTTTGCTAGACCCGCCCCTGCACAGTTACCAGCTGTCAGCTATGTAAAAAAGGATCCTGGTGTTATTTGTCTCTCAGAAACAGTTCATAACTTCCCTTCAACTCATTCATGTCACCTAAAAGGTAAACCTGTTTCTCCATCACCTGTTCAGCTCTGATGATTCAGTAAGGACATCTCCTGGTTTCATCTTCATGTTTCCCTCTCACCACATATCCAAACTGACATCATGACCAGCAGGTTTACAGCTGTGGCTCCAGCAAACATCAGCTGATACTGGAAATTAATATTAAATAAATTCTAACAACAGCTGATCAAGCTTAAACGTGCTGCTGTTGTTTAGCGCGACATCTGCTGGTTTCCTCTTTCTGGCACAAAGTGGGCGATAAATAAACAAGAGAGAAAAGCTGATCAGCTGATCATTGATCAGTTTCATGATTGAAGTAGCAACAGAAGAGGGAGGGGGAGAGAATGAGAGAAGAGGCAGCTGTGCAGCGTAACGACAGAATAACTACAGCTTTGTGTCTTTTTCCATTCTAGCTAAAGTCCGGGACAAACTGCGTCTCTTCTCAGCTCAATACCAAATGCATAATATTTTCTCTGAATGAGGGACCATTCCATTTTTAAGGAGCCGTTGGCAACTCTACTAACCTTATGAATAAAATAAAGTTCACTATCAGTAACATCATAGCAACTGAACAGCTGTACAGAAACTCCGTCATGCTAGCTCGGGCAGTATGAGTTATTGCAACTGACGGTAAAAAGTCAGCACAACAAAAATAAACTCCACCTAAACTTAGTTTATATCTGACCCAGATAGACTGCAGGTCATAACTTCTTACCTGAAGTTCAGTTCACCTGACACTCGGACTGGCGGCTGCCTTGGGGCTCTCCTCCTGCCTCCCCTTCCCTCATCCACCTGCTGGCCTCTGTGGAAGCCCCGCCATAGCCACCACCAAACAACTGAGTTATTTTTACACATCGACCTGCATCTGGCCAATCCACCACCTCTCATTGTTCATGCCCTTACAAAATAAAAATAAAAAATAAGTCACCGGGCATATGCCCGGTATGCCCGATGGCCAGTCCAGCTATGTTAACCTGCAACCAAATCTGCAGCTCCATACAGCAATGTTACGACTTAGATTATATCTTATAACTCATAACTCTTATGTTAGCTGCCCTCAGTAGCATACTGTCTGAAATATTCCACAGCTGCAATAATTCTTTAAGTGTTATTTTTTCCTTGGTATTCTAATTTCACCGAAGTTTACTAAACTCAACAAACTTAATATTACTTACCGGGACATTTATTCTGTCCTCATTTTCTTTCACCGAAAAATTGTTTCCTGCAGTGCCATCTTTCTTGCTTGGCTCTCCTACCTTTGCTAACGTGATGCACATAGCGCAGAAGCCGATGCTGCATTCACTTACACTCGGATATCTGAGCTTCACCGTGAAAACATAATCGGACATTTGATATTTGATTGAATTGTATTGTTTTGCCTTTGGGGTGGCACCTGGGGTGGCCAGTCTGGTTGGGGGGGTGGCCTGTGCACCCCCAGGCCACCCCGCTGGACACGCCATTGCATGAACTTGACAACAAAAGACATGAAACACATAAAGGACAAGGAAGACTTAACACGGGTTGAAAACACAAGGGAATCTAATAAACACATGAACTTAGATAACCCAATGAACTTAACCATCAAAATAAACTCAAACTCAAAACGCTGGGTCCAAAGACCCAGGATCGTGACAATTTCTCTCCTGAGCTCAAGTTCAATATAGTTTTAATGTTTGTGTTGGGTCTGTGTTTCCACAAGCCCCGCTAATTCTAGAGACTTATTCATCATGAAGAAAACAAGACAGTCAATCGATCGATTATTTGCGCAAGGGAGGCCTCGACTGTGTCCACCATGAAAATGACCTCCAGATCTGACCTCCTCCTGCTGCCTTTTATTGAGAGACAGTTCACACAAAACACGTCAGAACAAAGCCACGCCCCCTTGGTTAGACAGGCATTGTATGTATATGTGTGAACTTCTGTATTTAAGTAAGAGTGTGTGTGTGTGTGTGTGTGTGTGTGTGTGTGTGTGTGTGTGTGTGTGTGTCAGACCTCCTGCTGACCAAAGGGTCGTAAACGCAGGAAGCTTACATCAAAAGCACAAGGATGTGTCTGTGATAAAAGACTACAGCCCCCCACCTAGAACCTCGAGAATCTGGGGGGAAGGACAGTGGAATTTCTTTCATCAGAGTTAAAACGATGTACAAATGGTAAACATAAAAATGACAAACATTTAACAATTCACTCTAACAGTTTGCTTTGTTGAGCATGGGCCAATTTTCAATAAAATGGAAGGAGTGCATGTTTTCAAGCATACTTACATTGTAATGTCATGTGAGTTGTTCATGTTGTTCCAGGTTACTGTTATAAACAGTTTTTAAGTCAGCTCTACCTTATTACTTATTATCCCTATTACTTACTCAGTATTATAGTGTACTAAATATGTAACGATGTCTGCTGTTCAGTTTTTATAAAGCATGCATCGTGTTTTAACTTTTAACCAAAACTAGCATCCAAGCCAGGAGAAAAACTTCCAAGCAAGACAGTATTAGTGCCTCCTGCTATGGATGAGCACACCATAAGCTCAGAGATTCCAACAAGCCTCTTACAGCCCCATAAACCCTGCTCCCGAGTACAAACTACACTGTGTTCATTAAGGCTGTTGTCTTTAATTCTTTGCTCTAAAAATGCCCTAAAAAGGTCAGTGATCACTGTTTTATTACCACTATTAATCTGCAGCATGTTTTAAAGCAGACAAAGAGCGATTCAGATAACCCATTTACGTTGTAATAAATCAAGGGTCCAGTGTACACTGTGCGGGACAGGATTACCTGGGTCCTACCCTGGTGCCTGGCCTGTCAGGCCTGTAGAGTTGGAGAAATACTTTGAGAATCTCATCAATCTCATCTCAGGCCTTCTATAATAGAAGCAGAGTCTGAGGATGAGGGGACGGCTCGATTTCATCTTTGTTTTTTGTAGATGATGTAGTTCTGTTAGCTTCATCGGGTGGAGACCTGCAGCTTCCACTGCAGTGGTTCACAGCATGGCATTCTGAAGGATGGACTGATGGATCGCTTAACACTGGGGTTATGATAATTATTGGTGAAAAAACAGAACTGCCGTTTTTCATCTGGTAAATACAAAACATCCTGTTTCAGAATGACACTGAAAAAACAGTGCATGAATTTTTGGCAGGATTTCATTTAATCTAAAATTAACAAGAATGCTAACTGTGAGAGACCACCTTACAGAAAGCTATAGAAAATTTAAGAAGGAACTATGTACAGTTTATCATTTCATATAATTTCAATGTTTTTCTAGTCTTTTGAGCACTGTAAGCACAATGATAAAGAAAAAACAGTACAAGATGACAATAGGATAAGTTTGAATTACTAAAATCATGTATCATTTCCAGGCACTTAACATCGTATTATTACAAAAACATTTTCATAATGGGGTGTATCTTTATCACGCTGTTCTAATTTCAGTATTCTGGCTCAGTGGATGAAAATGTTGACAATGTCGTGGTGATGAAAATCAAGGCTTTGGACAAAGACCAACAATACACAGACAACTGGCTGACTCGCTTCACAATTTCCAAAGGAAATGAAGATAATCTCTTTTCCATTGAGACAGACAAGGAAACCAACGAGGGCATCTTAAAGTTGATAAAGGTATTTAATACAGCGGGTAAACAACTACTGAACGTGTCACCAAGTTTCAATATTTTCGATATTTCAGTAGCACCTTTGTTAGTTTTAAAGGAGCTATAAAAGCATTTTCACCAGATGTCAGTCGCAACCAGTGTTGGTCAAGTTACTTGAAAACAGTAATTAGTTACTAATTACTGATTACTTCTCCAAGAAAGTAATCCTGTTACTTTACTGATTAAATATTTTCAAAAGTAATTAGTTACTTTATTACTTACTTACAATTTAAAAAAAACATGATACACAACCAGAATATGTAATATTAGAGACACTATAACAAACACAATCACGGTTTAGTAGCGCAGTATCGCAGCATGCTCAAGGGAAAGTAACAGTACTCTTATTACTTTTTTTGCAATAGTAATCCCTTCAATCGTTACTTGGAAAAGTAATCAGATTACAGTAATGTGTTACTGCCCAACCCTAAACCTGACCCATGCAATTCATACCTGCAAAGAAAACAAACCACAGATGCAGGGACACTGCGAAAAAAGTCTTGAGCACATGAAGAAAGGGAGGTGCAAAAAGGAATGGAAAGTCATGACACCAGCTGAAATCTGTCGGTACTTAGAAGCAATCCTGCCCGCCTGCCTGAATGTTTAAGTGAGCACTGCTAGGGCCATAACCAGGGAGTGGAAAGACCATAGACCGGCCATGACCAGGTGCTCCCCCACAAGATTTCAGACAGAGTAAAAAGAATTATCAGCAGAGTTGTCCACTTGTTGAGAGCTACAGAAAAACCTGGAATCAGCAGGTTGAATTGTTTTAAAGAAAACAAGTAATGCACTCGAACTATGGCCTGTAGGCATGCTCACTGAAGAAAAAACATCTTGAAGTGCATTTAAAGTTTGCTGACCAACATTTAGGCAAGCTCGTGAGATCCTGAGAGAATATCTTCTGGTCTGCCGATGCCATGTTTGGAGGTCAAAAAGCACTGCATATCACCACATATATATGTTATCACTGTAATATTATGGGTCTTTATATATTGAGCGGTTTGTATACACTAGAGCTCTTTCTTAGATTTAATATAATTTAGTTCAGTCTGTCACTGTTCTTATTGTTACCACATTTCTCATTTTTACACATAACTCAATACTTAAAACTTAAAACCATGAACATCTATAGTTTGATTTCTCTACACGTGTGGATTGGTGGATTGGTTGTTCTCAACATCTGGTGAGAATTTCATGACAGTAGCACCTTTAGAAATTGGTGACGTGTTCAATGTTTTACACTATGTATTTGTATAAACTCACTTCAAACATTTTAATTTGCAGCTAGTTCTGGGTTTGTCTCTTGAATGTATTTCATTTTTTGTGTGTGTCTGTTTTCTCTCAAGTAACTCATTTTATCTTTTATCATTTATTTTGCAGCCTGTGGATTTTGAAGAAGTCCAGAAGCTTGAGCTTGGCCTTTTGATTGAGAATATTGCTCCGTTTGTGATTGGTAGTGCTGTACACATGGATGTGGATGTTCATGTTGGAGAGGGTAACCCTCTAGTTACTGGAGCTGGTGCCGGGGCAGGAGCTGGTGCTGGTGCTGGAGCTGGTGCCGGGGCAGGAGCTGGTGCTGGTGCTGGTGCTGGTGCCGGTGTGGGTGCAGAGACAGAGCTGGGAGTAGATGTGGAATTGGATGTAGGCGAGGGGGATATAGGGTTGGATGCAGGACTTAAACCTGAGGTGGAGGCTGGCCCTGGAGTTGGACCTGAAGTGGGCACTGATGTGAAGTTTAAACCAGGACCAGGAACAAAGCTGAAGCCAGATGCACCAAAAAGCTACCCCATTAAAATATCAGTTAATAATGTACCAGAGGGTCCAGCATTTATACCTGACACCAAGATTGTTCATGTATCCGAGGACCCAAAGGAAGCACCTAAAGATGGCAAGATCGCTGTGTTTGCTGCCACCGATCCAGATACAGGAAAAACAGCTGAAGATGTCAGGTTTGTCAAGTTACAGTAAAATCTGTGAGACTTAGTTCCTCCTCCTACGCCGAGTGGCGCATCGGGCAGCTAGTGATCTCCATCGATGTCGGTCAGCAGCGACTGCTTCAGCTTCGTCCCAGGCAATGTCGACAGTTCTCAGATCGTCCATAAATGTTCGACGCCATGTGGTCTTTGGTCGGCCTTGCTTTCGCTTGCCAGTGCGTGGACGCCATGTCATGGCAATCTTAGCTGGGCGATGAGGGGGTAGGCGTAAAATATGTCCCGCAAAGCGAAAGCGCCTTTCTGCAACAACATCGGCTAATGGGCGGGTGCCTGCTCTTTGTAGGACCTCCTCATTTGTTATTCGGTCCCGGTAGGAAATTCTCAGGATTCGCCGCAAGCCACGTTGTTGAAGCACGTTCAGGTGTTGAATAATTGCACTTGTTGAGCGCCAGGTTTCACTAGCGTAAAGTGCAGTAGGGAAGACTATAGAGTTCAGTAGTCTGATCTTGACCCTTACATTCAGGGAGGCCGAGTTCCAAATAGGTTGGAGACGTCGCAGGACACCAACTGCCTTCCCTACTCTGGCGTCGACATCCCGATCAGAGACCCCGTCATTCGAGATGATGCTGCCAAGATATGTAAAATTCTCCACCTCTTCAGCACGTTGTTGGTTGATCATGACAGGAATGCGGGCACGTGCATAGCCAACTCGGAGTACCTTGGTTTTTTTGGCGCTGATTCTTAATCCAACTTTCGTTGCCTCCCTCTGCAGGGCCGCGGTCAACTTTTGGAGGTCTTCCTGAGTCGAGCCCAGCAGGGCGATGTCATCTGCGAAGTGCAAGTCAGTGAGATTACGCGCTTCGTGCCAGGGCACACCGATGTCAGCTTGGTCAACTGATCATCGCATGATGAAGTCAATTACCAACAGGAAGAGGAAAGGGGATAGCACGCATCCTTGTCGGACGCCAGTATTGATCTTGAAGAAGGCTGTGCAGCCGTCATCCGTCCGGACGCAGCAACGGGAGTTGGAGTAGAGACAACGAAAGGCATCTACAAACTGCTGAGGGACTCCATAGTGGCGTAGGATAGCCCATAGAGTCGGCCGGTGGACGCTGTCAAAAGCCTTCTCGAAGTCAATGAAATTAATAGAAATCTTCTTTTGGTATTCCAATGTTTGTTCAATGATCATGCGGAGGGTGAAGATTTGCTCGACGCATGACCGGCCACTCCGAAACCCAGCCTGCTCTTCTCGCAATCGTTCGTTCACAGCGTGTCGTAGCCGATTCAAAAGAGCGAGGCAAAACACTTTCCCGGGTACCGACAGCAACGTGATGCCCCGCCAGTTGTTACAGTCACCCAAATCACCTTTTTTTGGAAGTTTGATAATGGTGCCTTTTGTCCAATCATCGGGTACATGTGATGTTGCCCAGCAGGCGTTTAGGAGTCTTGTAAGGGCGGCTTCAAGATGGGGTCCACCATTCTTCAGCATTTCGGCGAGGATTTCGTCCAGGCCTGCGGCCTTTCCACTCTTGAGTAGTCGGATCGCTGTCTTGACTTCAGTGATGCTGATTTGTCCGATATCGACAGGAAGAAGATCCATGGAAGGTGCCAGGTCTTCGGCCTCGAACCGTTGGGGTGGCTCAGGTTGGTTCAGAGTATCGCGGAAGTGTTCGACCCATCGTTATTCTTGTTCAGCTGCAGTAAGGAGGACACGTCCATTTTTGTCTCGGATTGGAACACCGCGGCCACCACGAGCCCCAGTTAGATCTCGTACAATGCGATATAAGGTTCGGGTGTCATTCCGATCGGCTGCTTCTTGGGCTTCGATGCCTTTAGCTTCGATCCATTCACGCCTGTCACGCCGGCAGCTGCGTTTGACCTGTCGGGCAAGGTCTTGGTAGGTGGCCATGGCCCTCTCACGCTGGTCTGCAGAAGCATGTGGGTCAAAGGCCACCTGGTCCCGAACTGACTTTGCCAAGCGACGTTGATCTATAAGTTCCCATGAACGGTCGGAGATCCAGCGCTCCTTAAAGCCGCCCCGTCGGCGACCAATCTTCGATTCTGCTGCACCGACCACAGCCTCTTTTATCTCATCCCAGAGTGTATCTGGATTTTTGTTGTTATTTCCTTCCGCAGCAAGGAGCTGGAAGCGGTTTCTCAATTCGAGTTGAAATTCTGCTGCCGTATTTGCATCTTTTAGGCGTTGAATGTTAAAAGGACTTGGCCGCTGCAGTCGTGGTTGGAGGCGCTTCAGGTGAAGTTTACATTTGGCAATTAGCAGGTAGTGATCCGAGTCAATGTCGGCTCCACGCCACACTCTAACATCGCTAATGGTGGATGCCCAGCGGGATGATATGCAGATGTAGTCGATCTCGCTTGTATATCTGCCACCGGGGGCCTTCCACGTCGCCTTGTGTATCCGCTTGTGGCTGAAGAAGGTGTTCTTGATGGTCAGCCGGTTTGCCGCACAGAACGAGATCAGCCGCCTACCGTTTTCATTTGTCATTGCTGCGATTCCAAACGGGCCGATAGTCGATTCCAGGCCATCCCGGTTACTGCTTATTTGCGCGTTGAAATCTCCGCCCACGATCAGCAAATCATGACGCGGGGAGTTGTCAATGGCATCCTGGAGCATCGCATAGAACCCATCCTTGTCAGTATCGTCAGCCTCTTCTGTTGGAGCATATACTTGAAGAATTGTGACTTTCACATCCCTAGCTTGGAAACGAGCTAGGCATGTGAAAGTCTGTGAGACTTATGTTCAGTAATTGAACAGTCATCAGCTTTTGACCTAGTCATAATGATCCAGTTTTCAGTAATTTCCATTAATGGCAAAGCTACCAATGATATGATTTATATAAAAATGTCACTCAACAAACACCTATTTCATTTGATCAAAGTATAGCAGAGTGTTGCAGTAATGGCAATAATAATATAATGGCTAATGCTTTACATTAAGGTTTTCTAAGAACAGGCAGTAATGTGGTTAAAATTCATTACAAGATATTTATTAACACATATGTAAATATTATGTGTCAAAAGACTATAACTGGTTAACTAAAGTATCAATGATGACATTTTTTAAACTTTACTAAATTATTTTTAAATTTGGTAACATTTTATGATTTTAGCTATAATATACAAGAAAAGTATCCTAGTGAAGTCAAGAAATAAATTAAAGTTTTAGAAAAATGAATAAAATATAGTTTCTGTTGTTACTTGGTGCTATTTGAACAAAAATGAATTGGAAGAAATTGAATAGCTGTATTAATCTTAATGAGGGCTCTTTCCTTACTTTTACTCTGGTAACAGCAAAAGTTGTCAATTGGTGTAATAATACATTAACTAATCGTAGCAGGTAGCAGGGGTAGCTGTAAAAGCAATAAAACAACGTTAACAGCTGTGTTCTTCTTAGCATTTAAAATATCTTTGATGGGTCTGTTTAATCCTATCAAGACACAAATTATGTTAATAATATAAAGTCTTTAATGTAAAGCATTACCAGGTATGATTATTATTTATTATAATTAATAAAATAGTTAAAAACTACTTTGTGTTAGAGGTTTTTTGTTTGTTTTTGAAGGTTTCATCTTTATCATAATGTTGAGCAGGTGTTTTATGTAAATAGAAACTTTTACTTCACTGATGCTCGTTTTTACTTTACTGATGTTTTTTCTTCTTTCTTATATATATTTTTTCATTCCAGTTATGCCAAAGCTTATGATCCAGATAACCTGTTTACAATCGATGCAGAAACAGCTGAAATTAAACTCAAAAGGACACCAGACAGGGAGTCACCTTACTTGAAGAATGGTACCTATATCGCCAAGATTCTAGCTATACCCAAAGGTAATTCTCTTGTCAACACTAAGACTTCATTGCTGCTTCCTCCACTTCTTATATTTAGGTTTGAAGGTTATCTTTTTCCCTACTGAAGGATTTCATTTCAGTTAACTACCAATAAAATATTGGTAGCAACAACTTTTAAGATCGTGGCTCAAGAGTTGTGTGTTCGTCTTGTAATCAGAAGGTTGCCGGCTCGGTCAGTCTCGGTCGTTGTGTCCTTGGGCAAGACACTTCACCTACCGCCTACTGGTGATGGCCAGAGGGGCCGATGGCGCGATATGGCAGCCTCGCCTCTGTCAGTCTGCCCCAGGGCAGCTGTGGCTACAACTGTAGCTGCCTCCACCAGTGTGTGAATGTGAGAGTGAATGAATAGTGGTATTGTAAAGCGCTTTGAGGGGTCCTGAAAAGCGCTAAATAAATGCAATCCATTATTATTATTATTATTAAATGGGAAGGTGCTATGTATACCAGTCCAGCAAATGGCAATCACGGCATTTGCTTCAAATTCTTACTGACATATTTACCGTATCTGCTTTTCAGACATGCCATCAAAGACAGCAACAGGAACAATAGCCATTCAAGTCACTGACGGCAATGACCACTGTCCAACCCTGACTACAAACCATGCCAGTCTGTGCTCTGATCAGAAATCTGTTTACGTTACGGGCATTGATGAAGATGTTAGTCCCAATGCTGCTCCATTCACGTTCAGAATAATACCTGATGGGACACAAGGCAGCTGGGTTGTAGAAGTCATCAATGGTAAGAAAATCTGGTTTGGGTCAAAAGAAAAAATGGAAACGTTTATTTTCGCCTCTGTCAGTGCGCAACAGGGCGGCTGTGGCTACAATGTAGCTTGCCATCATCAGTGTGTGAATGTGTGTGTGAATGGGTGGATGACTGAACGTGTAAAGCGCTTTGAGGTCCTTTGAGGACCAAGTAAAGCGCGATACAAACACAGGCCATTTACCATTTTAATTTTATTTATTTATTTATTTTTGCCTTAGTAATTGTAGCACTAATTTTATTATTATAGTGATTTACCGTAAAGACTTAAGCCTTATCTATACAGTGGGGGAAATGAGTGTTTGATCCCCTGCTGAGAATATGCAAGTTTGCTCACTTACAAAGAAATGAACAGTTTTTCATTTTAATAGAGAGAGAGATCATAAACCAAACATTTAGATTAAGAACAATTCCATAAAAGTTGATGGGCGCAGTAAACACACCCCTAAACCTTGTGGAAAGCCTTCCCTGAAGAGTTGACACTGCAAAGGGTGGGCTAACATGATGTTAAACTCTGTGGATTAAGAATGCAATGCCACTCAAGTTCATATGTGTGTAAAGTGTTTGGGAAATATAGTGTACATTTTCAGTTACAATACAATAATTATTTCCTCTAATCCTATTACAGTGGCACCAATTCACCCTATTCTAATATCATGCAGTAAAATAAACTAGCTGCTAGTTTACAGAAAAGAAATTTGGGCAAATTTTTATATGTTGTTTTTACTAAATGTAATGTAATTGGTTTTTCCTTTCCAAAGTATTTGCTTTGTTTGAGGAGGCAGAATAAATCCTGAAGTAAAGTTAATTCGAAGCTTGAGTTGCAGTGTAGTGGAGGGAAATTGTCTTTGAAAACTTTTTGTGCTTTGTTATCTCCAGAGACAAGCGCTGCTATTCATTCTCATGTGCCACTCTGGCCTGGACAACATAATCTCCAGGTAGAGGTGTTGGATGCCCAGGGTCTGTCTTGTCCAACCAAGGAAGTTTTTACGGTGAATGTTTGTACTTGTTCGGAAACAGAGGACTGCAGCCTGAGAACAGCAAGACTAGAAACTACATCATCTAAGCTTGCTACACCAGCCATTGGCTTGTTGTTACTGGCATTTTGCTTACTGCTATGTGAGTTGATTTTAGAACATCCACTAATGATATGTATAACAGGCCTAGTTGGGAAAAACATGTGTTTAAGATTTTCAATACATATTCAGGACTATTTTGTGTCTGTACAGCTATTTATTCTATAGTATTATTAAGTTCTATTTAAATATAATACTAGTTTGTTGCAACCTATTGTATTTTTACCTATACTGAAAAAGTACTGTGCATAACAGAAAAAAGGTTTAAATACATGAAAAGCCCAAACTTTTATGCTTTAGTTTGAATCTTTACATTTGAATTTAAATGTTTTTATCTATGTTTTATTTGTGCAGTTATCCCATTTCTTCTGGTGGTCTGTCAGTATGCAGGGGCAGACAAAATCTTTCCTGACCAATTTAATGAGCTACCATTTCTCCCCAAAGAAAACCTCATATCCTATCATACTGAAGGCAGAGGCGAGGATAAGGTGGGCATTCACGTTTGTCTGGGAAAATTTTTTTGTTTTATTTAATGTGGATATGTAGAAAACAAACTGATTTTTAAGGAGGAATGCGATAGCTTGTCAGTCATCCCTGATTCAATTTTGTTTTAAAAACATGATTCTGAAAACTGAAATCAATGTCGTTTCGTACAGAAGTTGTGTTCAAAGATAATTTTTTCTTCTTCTTTTACTTTTAGGAAATGTCACTCCAAAGTTTACCTGTTATGCTCCAAAAGGTTAAGATGGGACAGTCATCAAATTTCAACAGGAAAAATTCAAACATAATGGAAATTGATGAGATACAAATCCGCAGCGAGCAGAAATATCAGGCAGCTGTCCAGACTGTAATGGAGGTTGACAATGCTTACACATTTTCAAGGGAATCAGTGAACCTTGGCAGAGGGCGTGCGTCATTCAACAGAAAAGTGATGGGTATACAACACACAGAAGCCCTGTATGAGGACATAGCCCTTCCTGATGCTTTTCTCAATGATTACTACTCTCAGGTACTATGGTATAATAGCTATACATGCAATTATTTGTCACAGTATCTTCTCTTTGGACTCCTGTGTAATGAAGCTTTTGATGCCACTGACTGTTTTGTTTATTTGCCTCAAACAGAAAGCGGCATGTGCTGTTCCTGTGGAGGATTCCCATTTGGAATATGATTTTGAGGGCCAGGGCTCCTCTGCTGGCTCTGTGGGTTGCTGCAGCCTTCTGGAGGATGACAATGACTTAGATTTCCTCACTGAACTTGGGCCAAAGTTCAAGACTCTGGCTGAGATCTGTATGTTTCCTACAGTGTCCCCCAAACCCATATTGGCACAAAATGTTGCAGGTGCTATCAAAAGCACAGCTGATTTTGTCGAGCCAGTTTTTAAGAGCAGACAGGAGCACATTGTTGAAACAAAGCATGCAGACATAAAAACAGAAAGAGTAACGTCCAATACAAATATACTACAATCATCTGTCGGTACTGTAAGTACTGCCCGATCTATGACACTTCCTACCTCTAAGAGTACTAGTGTCAGACGTTCCTCTCATATTAGTCATTATGATAAACTACCCAGTCCAGTTCAGACTGTCTTACTACAACAGGAACCAATTTACTACACCAGCTCTGTATCACAACCCATACAATATGTAGTTCAACCACATCTACAGAACACACTTTTGTTAGTAGATGGCTCCAACGGAACCAATCGATTTTTTATCCAGGACATTGAGAGGTCAAGAAATCCTGCTAGCCACAGTGTTCCAACCAGCCCCATTGCCTTCCTACCCATAAGCCCACCTATGCCCCTGGGCTCTACGAGATAGGAAACTAATGCAGCTAAATGGTCATTGTATGCCGATTAAGGATAAAAGTAGTCAAAAGTAGGAATTAGGAAGGCCAGTTGGAACCAATCTCATCTCAGGGCATTTTGACAAGAGGTGTTATTCTGGTTAAAGAACCCTTCAGAGTGTGTTAGATTTGGCAGTCCAGTATGCATCATAGCCTACAAGGACATCTTCTTGCCAAACAAAAAAAACAAACAAAAAAAGAGTTGGTGGTGGTTGTTGTTGTTGCAGTATGTAGACACATGGAGTACACATGGGCAGATGTGGTTAGGACCATTCTATGTTTTAAGAGGTTTGTGATGGTGGTAGTAACAAGGCAGACTTGTCCAGACGTAGTTGATCAAATCAGCATAACACTGCTCCAAGAAAATCTGCCATTGGTGTAAACAATGGCTGTCAGTAGCTGTCAACTGTATTCCAAAAACACATGAAGGAGTGGTAGACTGTGTGAAAGTCAGTTTCAAGCTTAATAATTTGGTCATATGATCAACAACAGTATTTAAGCAAAAGAAATAAATAATACTAGTCACATCAAATATAGTAATATAAAAACCTTGCATGACAATTGCATTCATGTGAAAGTTGACACTGGAAGTTGGCTCATAACATCAACTTAAATCTTTTTTTAAAGGCCAGTCATGTTCATTGCAATTGTGCTCATGGGAACGAGTGGCCCCCGAGCAGGAATACCATATTCATATGAGTTGTTCGCACTAAAGTAAAAAGCACCATCACTTCACGTGGATACCCTCTCAGCGACACCCTGATAACAACTGTGTTTAGACTGTTCCTTCCCCATTCCATGCAAGGCCACCTGGGTTGGCTGGAAGACTGTTTACTTAGCCTGGCAGGGCGAAGGACACTGTCTCAGCTTAACTCTGGACACACACACACACATACATATATACACTGATATGCACACACTCATCCCCCCTCCCTTCCCAAACGCCTTCGATGCTTATTCCCTTCCGATGTTGACGGTGGATCATGGAGACCAGCGCAAAGGGTGCAGGCCCGGATGTACTGTCTAATTCAGCTGTCTCTCACCCTTTACCCACCCCTGTTGCTTGTCATGTGTTTCTTTGGTGTATTAAGAGTTTTTTCATGTGCTATGTGCAGAGGTGTTTATTTCTGTTCTCAAACTGATCTCCCTGTTGGAGCTCAGTCTGGGGGGAGTTATTTTTTTCTCCTTATCTTTCCTCATGTGGTGCATTTTTCCATTGTTATAGCTCTCTGACCTGTCTTCCCCACGTGATGTTTTGTGTAATGTATGTATGGTCGGAGGGTAAGATGGCGCCGCCATTGTGTGCAATAGGTCGGCAGCCTTGTGAAATTTCTATAAAACTAATAAAGGTATATCAAATCAAATCAAATATCAAAACAAGTTCATCATGAACCTGAGGCTTAGTGAAAATGACAGTGAACCCAGTGGAGTGTTGCTGAGCTAAAATCAATAAGCTTGATTGATTTTCCACTCTGTAATGCATGCGCAGGATGAACTGATCCCAAAAATATAAATGCGGGGGAAAAGGTGTGGTGATTGTTGCATTTAGCATGCAAAGGATAGATGGATGTTTCTTGAACCCAAGAGTTTGTTTTCTCATTATGTGATAGTGCTCTCATTTAACAGGGAGTCAATGAATATAGGACAAATATGATCTCTCTTTCTAGTCTCTGTCAGTACTCTCCAGCTTATGAGCTATCTACTTTAAGGTGCGCATTTGAGAGTCAAACCAGGGAGTCAAGTACGTCTGATTTGAGGTTCCCTTTTTTCATAAGAGCTACAGTATCCAGAGTTATAGGCAATGAAGATGTAAAATTATTAACAAAATAATCAACCTCTGTAGATTAGCTGCTCTGCACTCTGTTGGCACAAGGCACTGAAGAAGAGCAGATGAATGATAGCTTTAAACTTGGTAAACTGACTGCTTCTTATATAGCGCGTTTCTACTCTGAGTACACACCTTGACTCATTCACCCAGTCACGGCAGCACTTTTTTCCTATGCTCTTTCTCTGCAAGTCCTTTCTTTCTTTTTTCATACTCAGATGGATGCATGAGAGAGCAGACTTGTGAGACGTATTGCTGCAAGTGTACTTATACTTTCTTTTATTAGAATATAAGGGATTAAATGTTTAGTTAAATATCTTTACATTGACCAAAAGAGGAATTTCACTGCTCTGGTTCACTTAAGAAAGTAAAATTAGTTTGATATCCCTGTCTTAGGGGGTTGTCTGATTATAAGTTGTCTTACAGTGTAAAGCACATTTAAGTGACTCTTGTTGGGATTTGATGCTATATAAATAAAACTGAATTGAACTGATAGCTGGGACAGACCCTGCCTCATTGTTTGATTTCAAATCTACTTTCATGTTGTACAAAGTCAAACACTGACTCGTTGTTAAAACACACACACACACACACACACGGATCTGCATATCTAAGTCCAATTAAAGTTCATTCTTCACCAAGGCAGTCTGGAGATAAATGTCACAACAAATACATGTAATGTTATGAGGACAAGAAAGCAGATGAGACAGCTCACTTTCCAGAATATGCTGATGTGTTTATTTACTTTTTGATTGACAGAAAAAAAAAAAGCTTTCACAAAGTAACAACATAAAACACTTAAATTGTTTTATACTGTCTGGAACTAAAGACCGCAGAAATCTGACAATATGAAGGGCTCTAGCACTTGCTAGTAAGAGGCACAACTCCAGGGAGTAGGTGCTACATTAACATTTTAACAGGTTTGGCTCATTTGTTCTTTTATAGAGATGTGGGCATGAAAAACGTGACAATTAGACAGTTAGGATCAAAGAGCTACAAAGAACACAGGCTACTTTGTTTAGATGAAACTGGGATGAAATCTAAAATACTCAGACCAACTTGAGCATGGCAGGGAGTACGGAAGAGGATTAGGGCCACTGGAAAAAAAAAAGTGGGCACGTCTTTTTCTTTTTTCTCTTCCTGAATTCTGAGAAAAAAGTCAGAATTCTGACTTTAATCTCAGAATTCTGAAAAAAAATAATTTTGATGAAAAAAATCAGAATTCTGACTTTTTTCTCAGAATTCTGACTTTTTCATCAAAATTATTTTTTTTCAGAATTCTGAGAAAAAAGTCAGAATTCTGACTTTTTTCTCAGATTTTTTTTCCAGTGGCCCTAATCTTCTTCCGTACAGGGAGTGATTTTGTTTTCTTTCTAATATTTCAGTTATTACTCTTAGTTTCATGACACAATTGGGCCATTATTTAGAAAATGTCTCTACTTTATCAACTCTGAAATAACAACCACTGTAGCTATAAACAACAGCAACTTAACATATTTTGGGTTTTTTCACCATATGAACGAACTTGACGGTTTATCACTAAAATGGTGAACTTACTGGCAATCACCCAAAGAGGTATGAACGTCCCAAACTGTCAAGGTCATAAAGTCATCACATCAGGTTCTTAGTAACCGCTTTCTACACAGTGGAAAGTTACCACCTGTGCCAGCCATAAAAGCAACAAAACCTCGTTTCTGCTTGTCTTCATGCACATGGAAACTAGTTATGGCCTACAATATCTTGTGCACAGATGAATTTTAAGACCGAGCCATACAGAATGAAGAAAATAAAATATGTTTTAAGGTATAGCCATTGTTTTGATTAGCCTCAAAGCTTGAGGATCTTTGCACAAAATATGTAGTTGCCTTCAAACTATATTGTCTTGGAAGGATGTGAAACACAGATTGTTTATTTATTTATCATTTTTAAAGGCACCTCAGCTACAAAGGACATGGATAAAATGTCCACTGCCCTGACAGCTCAGTCTTAGTGCATCGTTGGCAAGATTTTCTTAAAAATGACCCACAGTTAGTCATGGTAGATCATTAAAGGATGACAGGACATCAAGGCAAGAGAGGACAAAGTATGCAAAACATTCCATCAAAACCTTTTGGATCTGAAACATGAAAAACATACTGCATATTCTTTTAGACTTCATATAATTAATATGAAGGGTGAAAATCACTGATAATTCAGTAAAATAGAACATTTTTTAATATCTATGCTAAAAATGTAAAGTCCTAAAGTAACATAAAAACTCAAGGCACAAATACTACAAATAGAATAACCATTGCCCAATGGTGAACACATTACCTGAACAACCTTACATACTTTTAGACTACTGATAATCATGTGATGAAAAAGTCAGTTTCACCTGATACTGAGACCCAGTGAGCTGACAATCAAGAAAACTCTCACCTACTTCTGTATATGGATCAGTTTTGGCCAGTCAAGTCACCTCCTAAAGGAGCTATATGTTAGCTGCCCTGTCAGACCATCTCTTAGTTCATAATGGAAAATACTCTTATTACACAGACTGACTTAAAGCAAAAAACAAAACAAAACATACTAGAGACTTGCAATGGATTCAGCCAGCAACCACACCTACCTATAGGTCTTTAGTCTATCTGGCTGTTTGAACTGCATACAGTTTCCATTTCCTTCCAGTTAGCATGCTTGTGTTAGGCTTTAGCACCACAAAAAATATCCCAGCAAAGGGGTATAAACTTCAGTTGTACACTGATAATGGACATGGGTAATGTACCAGATGATCTAATCCAATCCCATGTGAAACAAGGTTTTTATTCTGAATACTGCTTCCCAAAATTTTAATATTTTTCTACAAGTTGGAAATTAAGGCATTAGTACTGTCACTGGAGGATCACATTAATACAAAATATAACCAAAAACAAAACATGACAGCAGAGTCACAAGAAAGACAAGTGCATGCCTTTAGATCCTGCAGATCCTACTCTGTGATAAAGCAGAGTGTTTCTGAAACCTGAGCCTGGATGGGATTGTAGGTTCTCACTAGTCTTTCCAGCTCAAAAACATGGAACATACAGAAAATATAAAACAAAATTCTCTTCATCAGTGGGATATTTTAATTTCAGCGATCAAGATAACTTTCTATGAACTTAAAAAAAATATAAATATGCAAACAATAATGCATCATCTGTTGCCAGTTGTTTTGATGTATTTTAATTTTTTCTTGTTTAAGAGTTACTTCTTAGCAAAAGTACCTTAAACATCTGTTACGCAGTTTATCTGCAGATTTCAAACTTTTAACATAATATAAGCCATCTCCTTCCACTTCCAATTTTACAAGAGGCAAACCTCACCAGCTGTTGAAAACCACATAGAAAAAATAGAACGCAACGATGTATATGTTTAAAAGTTTTAAACGAATTGATTTTCGTTTAAATGAATCTGATGCTGATGCGTTCTTGATTTTTCCCTAAATAATTGTGTGCTTTTATTGCAATATTGCCTGAGGATCTACAGATTGAAACATTCAACAATTTCCAGCCAACCAAAACACTAAAATTAGTTATACTATATGGATATGCCGTTGTACAATTTTGCATTAAATCCAAGGTTTAATTTGCAAATCACTGATTTGGTCTTTTTTCTTACGTGGTACCCATTTACACAAAATCAGGCTGGACAGTTTGTGTTCATATCTTATTCTGACTAACTGGTCTCTAGGTAGGCATGAATCGCAGTTACAGAGGTAAACATATTTGGTCACCAATGCTCTAAATTAGTGGGCAATCCAAAGCAGGAACACCATTTAGGCTGACAACCAAAAAACAAATTGACACATGTATAGGAGAGTAAGAGGTTCATTCTGAAGCTGTTTAACAGGATTCAATAATCAGCAAGAAGTCCAGGACAAACGTGGGCAGAGAACTATTTAACAACATAAAATCTCCAAACATACAAATCATGGTCAAATTTAAATCCTAGCGACACAGAATCATAACGGTCAACATGTCACCAAAAATTCTGTGTACACATTTCTATCATTACGCTCTCTAGTGCTTAGGTTTAGAAAAAAACCTGTTTTCACAGCATGAATACCTATGAGAAGCTCACACCAATGTTCTCTCGTTCTGGCTCTTCTCACTGCTTGGCAACTTTGGAAGAAATAAAAATAAAAAAAAAAGCCCCAAAACATTTAAAGCCACAGTCCAGACACATCATCCACACATCAAATTGCCATGCTTCATTACATGGTACAGTACAATAAAGAGGTCTATCATCTCGTCCAGCACTTGGAAAAAACAAACAAACAAAAAAAAGCATAGAAAATCATAAAAAACAGAAACATCTGAGACAAAAAATATAGACTTATGTGAAACCATGAACCTGTACTGAGCATGTTGTGTGGACACGATGGCCAGCCATGCTCTTTTTACAAAGTCATGGAGCGCCTTAGTCATGCTTTATCTAACCTTTATTTGTACAGTGCACATTTAAAAAATAGAAATTAAATCATTTAAATACGCAGATCTCTACCTGATGAAATTAATTTATGTTTGAAAAAAAAATGTAAAAAAAAAAAATTAAGGCATGCAAAAGATGCTAACAAATAATGAGATGTGGATGCTTTTTGACCCAAACATCTTACATCGTTAGAACTTCCAGCTGGAAAGGAATGATTCACTCTTATTAAATACTCAAATCAAGGGTAGCTGCCAAAATAAAATTCATGTCCACTGGAATATCACTGTATTTGCTCAAGCATTCAAAGACTATTTACATATCTGTGTTCTGTGATCATTAAGAGGCTGATATTTACATACATGTTCATGCAGATTCAGCAGCAGTGCAGGAGAAAAAACAAGACAAAAGAGAAATACTAAACATCCTGAAACAGAAAATAAATACAATTTATCAAAATAAGAAAAAAAAATGTACATCATACATATATATGTATATAAATGTTAACAGTGTGTCCCTCTTTTAAAAAGATTACTGTTATAACAAAATGATATGTATCAAACAAATTAAATAAAAGTTGAGAAAAAAACAAACATGTTTATTGGCTTGTAAGGTGATGGTTTTATACATCAGACGTGAAGCAGTGCAGAGCCGAGAGCAGGGAGCTGTGGTTTTGCCACATTAAGGCTTTGCAGTAAACATTAGAGTTGAGATCACTGCTGCTCAAGATTAATGTCGACTTGTAGTTAAGCTGGTACAAACAAAATGACATGCAGCAACAAACCCATCAATTCACACTCAGCACACCCACACATTTTTCAACTGACACACAGAATGAATTGTTCATCTTTAGAAACTAGCCACTGCCTTTGAAACGCAAAAAAACTTTTTTATTTGGATTGGATTTTTTCCACAGCAAGATTTCTTGGCAGCATTATATGGCGCTTCTCTTTATCCCTCAGAGCCTGTGCCACCTCTTCTCCACAGCTTTACCTCTGAACTGCTGAAGATAACACCAGGAGGTCAGACTGGAAGAGAACAGGGTGAGCTCAGGGAGTGCAGGAAGATGTGGCTGGGTCAGTTCAGTACTCTGTGATAGGGGCAAGCTCAGGATAAAGGTCCACAGAGATGTTCTTGTAGAGACTACTAAGCGAGATGTGTGGACTGTAACGCAAGTTGTTGAGACCATCCAAGTGTTGCCGCTCTTTGGAATATCTTAGGAGTTTATACCTACAAACAAAAAAGTGACACAGTATCAGTACACTCTACCTGCTCTACTCCTATTTGGGCATTTACGAGATTGAAGCATCAGGTTATTAGACCCAAAGTGTCTAAACTGGTCCAACATTGAGGTAACGGTTATCTAAATATAGTCAGGTCCGGAAGTGCTTGGTCAGTACTTTTGTAATTCTGCCTCTCTACACCACCCCAATGGACTGCATAGCAAACAGGTGCTGCTAATCAAATATACTTGCGTAACTGATCATCAGCAAATGTGAACACATTTACAAAAGCAGATGTTTAGTCAATTTGCTGGTCTGGCGCACTCAGGTGCATCTTGGACTCCACAGGCCCCAGTTACTGTTAAATACCAGAGTTCATAACAGTACAATTACACAAAGACTAAACAGGTATGGCTTGTCTGGAAGGGTTGCCAGGAGAAAGCCCCTTCTCTCTCTAAAAAAACCCAAAACAAAACAAAAAAAAACATGGCTCGGTTTTGCAAAGTTAGATATAAACACACCACAGATAAGACCAAAAGTGAAGATGATTGGCTCTAATTCACAAGGCCAAATTTTGTGAAAACAGCATATTAACAAAAAACACACTATCAAGTACAGACTTGGAGGATTGAGGACTTGTGAGTCAACCATGAACTCCTCTGTATAGCAAAGTATTCTAGAGTCAAACATGGGGCTCTCTCCCTCTGACTACTAAATATAGAACAGAATGACTGAAAATGAAAGAAAGGAACCACGGTATTGCAACAGCCCAATAAAAGTCCAGATCTGAACTTGACCGAAATGTTCCGAACCTCAACAACGTCAGGTACAGACGGCCAAATTTCTACAGTACTTAGAGAAACTGATCATACTGAAAATGATTACTGGTTGCAGGCCTTTACTGCAAACAGCTTCAGTTGTTGACTATTTGAACTGTGTCGCTTTATTTTCAGTCACTGAAAATCATAAACTCTGTTGGACTGAGATCAGTTGACTTACTTGATCATTAAAGAATATCTCATTCCTTTGCCCTAAGAAACTCTTGGGTTACTTGTAGTAGACTTTTGGTCATTATCCATTTGTACTGTGAAGCACCATTTGTTACATTTTGCAGTATTTAGCTTAATCTGAGCAGGGAGTATAGCCCTGTATACTTCAGAATTCATCCTGCTACTTCCATCAGCAATCGCATTATTTTATTATGCGATTATTAAAAAATTCACATGGTTCCACATTCCCAGGCCATAACATTTCCGCCATGTTACACTGGTGTGTAGTTCAGATGGTGTGCAGATCAGCGTAAAGGCAGATACAGTAGATGTACTCTAAGACCTCAACACCATTACCAATGGTGTGACTTAAGAAAGTCTGAAGTTAATACAAACACCTCTTGTGGCAACTTTAAATTGTGCATACAGTTTCCTCTCATAAACAGACCCATAGACAAGTGAACACATCAGGGTACAAAGATACAGACCGGTGGAAACCATAATCCAACAAACCTATGTTTCAATTACTGGATGGCCTGCTCTGCTCTTTTTTCTAAATTATGTTTGTGTACAACATATTTGTACAGTGGGGCAAAAAAGTATTTAGTCAGCCACCGATTGTGCAAGTTCCCCCACCTAAAATGATGACAGAGGTCAGTAATTTGCACCAGAGGTACACTTCAACTGTGAGAGACAGAATGTGAAAAAAAAAATCCATGAATCCACATGGTAGGATTTGTAAAGAATTTATTCGTAAATCAGGGTGGAAAATAAGTATTTGGTCAATAACAAAAATACAACTCAATACTTTGTAACATAACCTTTGTTGGCAATAACAGAGGTCAAACGTTTACTATAGGTCTTTACCAGGTTTGCACACACAGTAGCTGGTATTTTGGCCCATTCCTCCATGCAGATCTTCTCGAGAGCAGTGATGTTTTGGGGCTGTCGCCGAGCAACACGGACTTTCAACTCCCGCCACAGATTTTCTATGGGGTTGAGGTCTGGAGACTGGCTAGGCCACTCCAGGACTTTCAAATGCTTCTTACGGAGCCACTCCTTTGTTGCCCGGGCGGTGTGTTTTGGATCATTGTCATGTTGGAAGACCCAGCCTCGTTTCATCTTCAAAGTTCTCACTGATGGAAGGAGGTTTTGGCTCAAAATCTCACGATACATGGCCCCATTCATTCTGTCCTTAACACGGATCAGTCGTCCTGTCCCCTTGGCAGAAAAACAGCCCCATAGCATGATGTTTCCACCCCCATGCTTCACAGTAGGTATGGTGTTCTTGGGATGCAACTCAGTATTCTTCTTCCTCCAAACACGACGAGTTGAGTTTATACCAAAAAGTTCTACTTTGGTTTCATCTGACCACATGACATTCTCCCAATCCTCTGCTGTATCATCCATGTGCTCTCTGGCAAACTTCAGACGGGCCTGGACATGCACTGGCTTCAGCAGCGGAACACGTCTGGCACTGCGGGATTAGATTCCCTGCCGTTGTAGTGTGTTACTGATGGTGACCTTTCTTACTTTGGTCCCAGCTCTCTGCAGGTCATTCACCAGGTCCCCCCGTGTGGTTCTGGGATCTTTGCTCACCGTTCTCATGATCATTTTGACCCCACGGGATGAGATCTTGCGTGGAGCCCCAGATCGAGGGAGATTATCAGTGGTCTTGTATGTCTTCCATTTTCTGATGATTGCTCCCACAGTTGATTTTTTCACACCAAGCTGCTTGCCTATTGTAGATTCACTCTTCCCAGTCTGGTGCAGGTCTACAATACTTTTCCTGGTGTCCTTCGAAAGCTCTTTGGTCTTGGCCATGGCGGAGTTTGGAGTCTGACTGTTTGAGGCTGTGGACAGGTGTCTTTTATACAGATGATGAGTTCAAACAGGTGCCATTCATACAGGTAACGAGTGGGGGACAGAAAAGCTTCTTACAGAAGACGTTACAGGTCTGTGAGAGCCAGAGATTTTCCTTGTTTGAGGTGACCAAATACTTATTTTCCACCCTAATTTACGAATAAATTCTTTACAAATCCTACCATGTGAATTCATGGATTTTTTTTTCACATTCTGTCTCTCACAGTTGAAGTGTACCTCTGGTGCAAATTACTGACCTCTGTCATCATTTTAAGTGGGGGAACTTGCACAATCGGTGGCTGACTAAATACTTTTTTGCCCCACTGTATGCACTATCTAGAGGATGTTAGATCTGCTGCAGTTAGAATCAGAACAAAATAAACTCAAATTAAAATTAAAGGTTTAATGCTGTTTAAAAAAGATATTATTCATTAGAGTTAGGACATTTTGTAAATGTATTTTTTAATATGAAAAAAGAAACTTTACCTCCCAAGAAACTGCACCTCTCCTCTGTGATGGTGAGGAATTGATTTATACTTGCCAATCTCCCCCTCTGGTCGTGTCACATTCAGATCGGCATACTGAACCCTGCAAGGTAATCAAGCTGCATCACTATTTACAGAATTAAAACCAATATTAGTGTATACATAACATCAATAATAATTATGGGCTTTTAATTATTCCTGTTATTATTATTTTAATTATTGAGTGCACAAGTTTGAATTTATATTGGACTTTTTAAGCACGGGAATCAAAAATATGTTTTTCCGTTTTCTATCTCGTGCATGCAAAATGTATAAACATTCAGAACTTATGTCAACGACGTTGCTGAATTGTGTGAACAAATGTTTTTCAGTACATCACTGCAGGAGGGGCTTGTCAGTCGGAAGGTTGGTGGTTCAATCCCTGGTATAGAAACAGCCACTCAAAATTGCCGGTTTCAGCCAGACGTCAGTCGGCTGTCTGTTAACTGACAGCCGACTTTCAGCTAGCAGTCAGTGGTTGGGAGTCCCCTCCTCCGTCCTTTGGTGCGTATCTACTTTCCACTATAAACAAGCCCCTTTAACTTAATTGCAGAGTGTCACCAAGAGATTTCTTCCAAAAAAACTTTGACTTGGATAGTTAGCTGCAGATGATTTTCTCAGTATTACTGTAGGGTCTTTGCCTCATAATTAGGTCTGTAAGTGTTAACGTATCAATGCCATCATCATGATTAACGCGATTAAAAATTTTTTTAACGCAAACAACCCATCTGGAGCACAGAATGGACCAACTGCCCGAAATGCATTGACAGAGACTTCTCAGGGATTTTGAGTCATTCTGCACTCCAGATGGGTTAACTACGTTAAAATATATATTATATATATATATATATATTATATATAAATATATATTAGGGGCGATTGTGGCTCAAGAGTTGGGAGTTCGTCTTGTAATCGGAAGGTTGCCGGTTCGAGCCCCGGCTTGGACAGTCTCGGTCGTTGTGTCCTTGGGCAAGACACTTCACCCGTAGCCTACTGGTGGTGGTCAGAGGGCCCGGTGGCGCCAGTGTCCAGCAGCCTCGCCTCTGTCAGTGCGCCCCAGGGTGGCTGTGGCTACAATGTGGCTTGCCATCACCAGTGTGTGAATGTGTGTGTGAATGGGTGGATGACTGGATGTGTAAAGCGCTTTGGGGTCCTTAGGGACTAGTAAAGCGCTATATAAATACAGGCCATTTACCATTATTTACATTTTTTTCTTTTTTCTCACACACACACACACACACACACACACACACACACACACACACACACACACACACACACACACACACACACAGCGTTAATCACGATTAACGTGTTAATGCTGACAGCCCTACTTATAATAGAAAGCACATTGTGGCCACTGTTTTGAGTCCATATAAATAAAATTGAATTTCACATTCTTTTGACAGCTTTCGTTGTAAAAAAAAAAAAAAGAAAAAAAAGAAAAAAAAAAGTAAAATTAACTTAACAGGCAGTTTGACCATTTTACACTGCAAATCACCAAAACTATTTCCAGTAAACAGCTTTTCCTTGTGTTCCATTTTAATTTAATCTAATAAACAGATACAATTTAAAAGAAAATTTAATACAGAAAAAAAATATATTCTTGCACAGAAGCTTCCTCATAGATCCCAAACCAGATGTGGAGGTTATTTTTGAGACTATTGTTTGCTGGGCTGTTACTTCTTCAGACTTCAGTTTCAATTATGAGTATGTCCTTCTTTCCTTTTCTCTGTTAGGTTGCAATTTAATATTTTATTTTTTAGATTTCTTCAGACTCCTATATTGTGCAAAAGTCTTGAATGACCCCAAATTTCTCTATATTTTGCTACATGGAGGCCAGAACTTCACCTAGTTTCTTTAGGTGCTGTCCAGGCTTTATGAAGGCATTTCAAAGTCATTTTTTGGACAGTGGCTACTTGTCCAAGATTTTTAGTAGATCACACATTGCAAACTCAGCATTTTATCTAGCAGCTTCCTCGGTAGCTAGTAAAGTAAGAACACAACGTAGTTGGTAATTCACCTGTTCCATAAGTCATCATCCTCTCCACCCCAACCCCAAAATGCATTGGGAAAACCATTAATCTTCCAGAACTGATCCACAGTGAGCCCACTCACACCACCAAAGAACTCACTATATGGAAGACTGAAAACAACAAAAGAACACGTTTAATAAAAATCAGAAACTTTCTAGTTGGTTAATAATTCCAGGTCTGTTGCAATTAAATTATTATCCTACCAGTCTGGTAAATTTTCCACATACTCACATGTACATGTATTTGTCCAGCTTGGCAGCAAAGTGGCGTGGCATCTGACCACAACCATAGTAGTTTCTGTCATTTTCAGGGATATGGTCAACATCATGGAAAATCAAGCAGTCCCAGTCCAAGTCCTTCATAGCTTCCATGAATCCCACATTAAATAACATGGCTCTGTTGAATGGCTGGCTTCCACTCTAAAAAGTACACATTTCTGGTGAGCATGGTGCAGTTTTTTTATTTTTTGCCAATAACAATTCAGTTTAGTAAACTACATTAGCACTTATTTAAAGCAAGCACACTGAATTGCAAATGAGATCTGAAACAATGCAATTAGCAAATTGCATAGCTCACAGTAAAACAATAACTTTAACATATGAACTAGGCAAAAAAACATTATCAGTCCTAACTATATGTAACTTTTGCACTACATCAGACAAGTTATTGCAGACAGTACATTTGGTTTTTTAACAGATATAAACGTAACAACTGATTATTTTCATCTCACTTGTACTCAAACTACTATGAGGATGGATGCATGGATTTTAACAGTATTTATAATAGTTGGGGGGGGGGGGGGGGGGGGGGGGTCTCCCATGGCAAATTGGTCCTGGGTCAGGGACGACACAAAGAGCAGTTCATGAGAAGAAGTAGTAGTATAGCTGGTACTGATGAGGGAAAAAAGCAAAGAGGATGTTTGGTGTATCCTCTGGAGCAAAAAGGTGCTCTCCGATGCAACCATGGCAGCACTTAGGTAATGCTTACTTCTTAGATAGAACGGAGAGCAATCTACAGTAAGCCTCCAGACGTTGTATTGAAAAATGCAGATGAACGGTTAACAGCTTGCTATCCTGTTTCACATGGAAGCAAACAGGAGTAACTCTAAATGGAAGCATGGGTGTACTAGACCATATTTATTTCACAAGCTTTCCCAACATTTTTTAGATTGAAAGTGATATAATATAAAAATACAGCGTTAATTAAATTGCATTAATATTTAAATCTATGAAAATAAAACTTTCTTCACAGATCAGCAAAAATGCACATGGGCCAGTAAAACTTTGAGACACTGGGTTTTTAGGCTGGACACTAAATTATTATTAATTTTAAATAACATCTAGACTATCGTAATGTCTTGCACAAAAACTTCAGAATACTGATATGCTCACTTTTCTTCACTGCAGCTACAACACACCTTTAAATGCTTACAGACACAAACTGACTCATTCACTAGCACACTTAAACAAATCTACCAGGAGATAAAACATTGTTAGAACACTTTTTGCCTTCTATTGAAGTAAGTAAGTCTTCCAAGAAGACAGAGTAAAGGTACATTTCTTTATGTCTTAGTTTAGATTGCATACATATCTAAACGACTTAACCACTCAGGAGGATTGTAAAGAAGACCTGGACAGTTTGCAGCAATTTATTGACGAGTGTTGAGTGCATTGTTATGGGAAAACCAGGTAACAAGGCACTGACTCCCTCCAGCAGCACAGGAACAGCGTCCTCGAATTGAAGCCCCCCTGAAAACTCACCAGAACCAGCTTCTCCACCAAATGGCGACATGGTGGACATTTTGGTGTCCATAGACCCAAAAAACAAAAAACAAAAAAACAGTCCAACTTTGACGCATGCTTTGCATTCCTGGAAATCCTGCATAAAGATTTTTAGACACTGCACGTGGAGTTCTGCCAGCAGCAGGTTTATCACTACTAAAACAACACGGCATGGCTGTATTGAGTCAGCTGATCTATATCTACACATACGTCTCTTTCTACTTTTACATAATAGACATGTCTGTAGGACAATTACTAGGGGTGGGCTTTTACCAGAAACATCAGAATCCCAGCTTAAAGCTCACAAAACTATTTTGACAACCACTAAACAGCAAAAACAGCAAACGATTAAAGAGCAGGTAAACAGATTCTGCAAACAGATGTAAAAACAACTGTCGGGTCACGTACACGTACACGTCGTCGGTGCTGAAAGCAGATATCTCACACATTCTGAAGCTGCGGGTTTCATCACTGTGACCAGAATTCACTGAACCAGCAGCATTAGAAGATCAAAACTACGCTTTACATTTGAAAAACATTGTCATGAATTTTGTCTTCGCTGTTTTGCTTCCACCACAATAAAAAAATCACACTTCTTGCACATCTCTCTCTCTCTCTCTCTCAGTTTACCATAAAAGAAATCTCTATTTTTTGCATTATTCACTTGTTTATTATGCACCAGTCTACCGTTGTGTACAGTTTTATGTGCAGTGCTGTCGGCCAAATTAACATTGGCCGACAGCACTGTGTGTTCAAAAATGGTATACTGGGGACAAACCAAGCCAATTCAGCGATACCTGGTGCGCAGGGAAACATTATCAATATGCTTTTTGCCACATTTTGGTTTGGTGGTGTGTCATGTGATTTTTCTAATGTGAAATATGTGCCTTGGCTCCAAAAGGTTGGGAAACACTGATCTATGTGACATGTTCCCTTACTTTCAGTTTTAGCAAAGTAGGCCTATTTCCAAGCTGCCTTTACTTTCCAAGATTTTAGAGAAGACTGTTTTTAGTCAAATGAAAGATTTTCTAGATGATAATGGCATCTTTGAGGTTTTTCGGTCAGGTTTTAAAACTATTCATAGCAAAGAATCTGCATTATTAAGAGTTTTTAATGACATCCTTCTGGCATGCGATTCTGGTAACCATGTTGTCCTTGTCTTGCTTGACCTAACTGCTGTTTTTGACACTGTAGACCACAATATTCTAATTTCTCGATTAAGTGATGTAGTAGGTATTGGTGGCACTGCACTCAATTGGTTTAAGTCTTATTTGTCAGATCGAACTTTCTCTGTCAGCCTTCTTGGTTCCGAATCATCCTCTGCTCCTCTGTCATGTGGTGTCCCACAGGGCTCAATTTCAGGGCCACTACTGTATTTATTGCCTCTGGGTTCTATCCTTAGAAGGCATGGGATCGCATTTCATCGTTATGCCGATGACTGCCAAATTTATTTGCCACTGGACCCAGTGGTCCCTGTGAGTCCTCCTCTGCAGATTTGGGACCTCTGGAAGTTTATTTTAAACTTGTTGTTACTGATCTTGGTTTTAAGTTGGACAACCAAATCAGAGCAGTGGTGAAGTCCAGTTTATATCATTTAAGGCAACTGGCAAGAGCAAAATCTTTTCTTTCGAGGCAGCACCTTGAAATAGTGATCCATGCTTTTATTTCTTCCCGCCTGGACTACTGTAACGCGCTTTATGTGGGGGTCAGTCAGTCGTTGCTCTCATGTCTGCAGCTGATTCAAAATGCTGCTGCACGACTCCTAACAGGAACTCGTAAAAGAGAGCACATAACCTCTGTCCTGGCCTCACTGCACTGGCTGCCTGTGTCTTTTAGAGTTCATTTTAAAATTCTTATGTTTGTTTTGAAATGCTTTCACAATCTTGCCCCACCTTACATCGCTGAGCTTCTTCATCCCCACACACCCTGTAGGTCTCTTAGGTCAGCTGACCAGCTGCTCCTGGGCATACTGAGATCCAGGACGAAGCTCAGAGGGGACAGAGCCTTTTCTATCGTGGCTCCTAAATTCTGGAATAACTTGCCCTTGCAAGTTAGAGAGGCCCCTTCACTGTCCACTTTTAAATCACGTTTTAAAACCCACTTTTATTCTTTGGCTTTTAACCTCAGTGAGACTTAGTTATTTAATTAATTTTTTTTTTTTCTTTTTATTTGGCTTTTATTTATATCTTATGTAATTTTATTTTATGGTTCCAATGTACAGCACTTTGTGTCAGCTGTGGTTGTTTTAAAGTGCTTTATAAATAAAGGTGATTGATTGATTTCTTATGCATTGCTAAGAAAACTATCATTATGAACTGGATATATAAAAAAATATGTACTCATAGATCACATCAGTCTGGAGAGAACATCTGCTTCCTCAAAAAAAGAAAAAAAGAAAAAAAAGAAAGAATTTGTTCCTCTCTGATCCCTACTGATCAATCCCATTACTTTGTGGAGGTGGTCGGCTGTAATATTTCCCTGTATGCCTTGCACATAGATGAAGGTGAGTATCAGGCAGTTCTTGTGCGCCTGGAGCCCTGGGACCCTGCTTCCACCAGGGTGGCCGGCCTCTAGTGTAGTCAGCTGCCCGTGACCTCTGGTTGTCTGGGACTCCCACCCTTTGGCTGTGGGCACCCGTCCTACTCCTGCTCAGATGCATGCGCACAGATATCGCCGAGATGCATGGCCTTAGGTTTTAGGTACTCTTGGGGGCTGCGGATTGCCCGGTTGTCCTTGATCTGTATCCATTTACCCCCTGCCACTCTACTCCCCCCCGTTCTGCCTTAGACAGACAGAACAGGATTTTGAAAAGGAAGAAAAAAATCTATTGCATATATTTATTATTATATTTGACTTAGACCTTTGACTGTACTTTATTTACATATTTTTGCATTTAAGAAAATGTTTTCTTTAAAAAAATGATATGGAACAATCAAGGAGTTTACTTTTCTGGCAGATGTATGCAGTTAAACATTGCAATTTCTAAAATGGAAACTAGTTTAGAAAACATTTAACCCAACAAAGTTTAACCCAACCAGGAAAGTTCACTTTGAAAGACTTTGAATATTTATTGTTGCTATTTCGATTACTACAATCAAAAGTTGCAATCCTAGTATCAAGAATGTCATGTGGTAATGGTTCATCCCTACAATTGGTTTTCATTGGGAGCTATTCCTTGGAAAATGCTTTTTGCACATGCTGAGCTCAGAAGAATCACATTCAGTTGAATAATAACCGTATACCTTTCAGTGCAATTAACAGACAACTCACTGTACCTGCTCAATGACGTAGAAGCCAAAATGCAGTCGCTGTCTCTGAAGCATGGGGATAAGGTGTTGGAAAAGGATGGGAAGATGTTCATGGCGATTTCTAAATGGAATAAGGATGGCCACCTATAGGTGTCAGGGTAAGAATCAGCACAACAATGTGCAGTTATTAACTGAAGTTAGTAGCCCAACAAATATTCTCAGTAATAGTTTCTCACTACTCATTTCCTCTTTCACCCCACCAAGTTTGTGGCAGATGCCTGTCCACCTTGAGTTTGGATCTTTCAGAGTTTTCCTTCAGTTAAAAGGGAGTTTTTATTGCCTGTTATCAACAAATGCTTTCTTGTAGGAAAATCATTAGGATTATATCTATAGTAGAATAAGGTATTAGCATGCATAACATGGATACCATCTTTACTTTTATTCTCTGTGAGAGTAAAATATTTCTTTGGTTATGTGACATGAACAACCACAAGAGTATTTACTAATAGTAACATACAAAGCAGGAATAACAATCTCTCGTGCCATGTAAAGAACATGCAGGATTTTGCACAGTTTGAACAAAAATTAATTTTACTGTCACTGATTTGCTGTTCATCGACTGTTTGAATGTTTTATTCCTTAATCTAATTCAATTTAATTTAATTTAATTTAAATTAATAGGAAAACACTTTCAATAGAGTCAAATAAGGCATCATAGACACTTCACATGCTTACTGTTACATATAGCCCACTTTAAGCCAAGAAAACTATCTGGACAAATTTGGAAATGGAAGAATTGGTGATCATTTTGGCTAAATATACCACCACAACTGAGGCGAATCAAAAAATTATCCAAAGCCAAAAGAAAAGCAGACTTCCAGCTTCCAACTTCCAGTCAAGATACTAAATTTATTTTTGAAAATTACATTTTAATATGCCACATAAGCACAATCAAAAGGTTTGTTTTTTGTGACACATGCTGGATTCACTTATTTGTCATTAATGCCTTTCTTCCCGAATTACTCGATTAATCAATGAAATAGTTGATAGATTATTTGATTACTACAATCATCTATAGCTGCAGTTCCGCCAGAAGCCATACCAGCCAATACAAATGTTTTAGTACGTTTCATCATTAGTCTTTACAATATACAATTACGAGACTTGTAAAACCCACCTTCCAGCGAGGTCTACAGTCCTTTGGTTTCCACTGGCCTCCAAACTCGACGCCAAAAAACTTGGAGAACTTCATTTCTATCACCTCCATAGGGACCTCTGTCATATTTACTTCCATAAGGCCCTCTGAGGAGATTATTTTTAAGCGGGAGGTTATTCCACAAATATACTTGGAATGAAAAACTAAAAAAAAGAAGAAAAAAAAAGAAAAAACTACAACAAAATATTTTTTCCCCTTTCCCCCCCAAAATCTTACTGAGCCACTTTAACACTTATCTTCTGATATCAATGTACTCACTCATAGAAGGTAATCGTTCTGGGCAAGGGAGGTTCTGAGCGTAGGTAAAGTTCTCAGGGAGGTAAGTAGTTGGTTGGGCCAGGTATTCACTGGAGTTAGTGCCATCAGGATAATCTGTAGTATAAACAACCAAAATAAGGTACAACTTTATCCCAGCTACATAGTAATATGGCCCCCGAAGCAAATGCTAAATGCGTCAGAGCAGTACCCTTTCACTGGCTCATTGATATACTTAATGTTCCAGTGAAGAAGTAAAAGCACTACTATGAACAACAATGACTGAGGCAATCGCAACCGGTTGCTGTTGTACAATTGTTATCCAGTACTACAAGTTTACTACCTCTTCTGTACTAAATGTGATTAGTGTTGCTTGTGTGACTCAATGAAACAGAGCAATACAATAGAATAGTTCGGCATCTTTCCTAGTCTTACTGGGGATTTTGCTACCGAGCGTTACACTACAGGCCACAGTCACCTTGTTCTACACATACTCTGGTATAACTCTCAAATGCACACAGTAAAGCAGATAACTCAGAAGTTGTAGAGAAAATGGCATATCACAATTTTAGAAGATCATAATTTAGCCTGGAGAAATACTTTTGTTCCATTATAAGGAAGCCCTCTTTAAAGCTCGAACCTTATACTATTTATCATTGATTGAAGAAAATAAGAACAACTTTAAGTTTCTCTTCAGCACTGTAGCCAGGCTGACAAAAAGTCAGAGCGCTGTTGAGCCAACCATCCCTTTAACATTAACTAGTAATGACTTCATTAACTTCTTCACAAATAAACTTCCAACCATTAAAGGAAAAAAAAAAATACTCATAATCATTTCACAGATGTAACATTATCTTACAGCTACTTTCAGTACCATTGATATTTATTTACTCTTTTTCTCCAGTTGATCTTTCTGACTTTGAAGTAATTACTTCCTCCAAACCATCAACATGTCTTTTAGACCCCATTCCTACAAGACTGCTCAAATAAGTCCAACCATTAATTAATGCTTCAATCTCTATTAATCGTCTATGTGTCACAGGCCTTCAAGCTGGCAGTAGTTAAACCATTACTTAAACCATCTCTTGACCCAGCAGTCTTAGCTAATTATAGGCCAATCTCCAACCTTCCTTTCATTTCAAAAATACTTGAAAGAGTAGTTGTCAAACAGCTAACAGATGATCTGCAGAGGAATGGCTTATTTGAAGTTTCAATCAGATTTCAGAGCTCATCACAGAAACAGCTTTAGTGAAGGTTACAAATTATCTTCTTATGACCTCTGACAGTGGACTCATCTCTGTGCTTGTCCTGCTAGACCTCAGTGCAGCATTCGATACTGTTGACCATAATATCCTATTAGAGCGATTAGAACATGCTGTAGGTATTACAGGTACTTTGCTGCAGCGGTTTGTGTCATATCTATCTAATAGACTCCAATTTGTTCATTTTAAATGGAGAGTCTTACTAACACACTAAGATTAATTATGGAGTTTCACAGGGTTCAGTTCTAGGACAAATTCTGTTTACATTATACATGCTTCCATTAGGCAGTATCATCAGAAGGCATAGCACACATTTTCACTACTATGCAGATGACACCCAACTTTATCCATCCATTAAGCCAGATAACACACACCAATTAGTTTAACTGCAGGAATGTGTTAAAGACATAAAGACCAGGATGAACTCTAATGTTCTGCTTCTTAATTCAGATAAAACTGAGCTTAGAAAGTCATCATCAAAGATGATAACCCAAGCAAACCTGCTGCTGCTGCTGCTCTAGACCCACGATTATCTGGACCCACAAATAAAATAAAAACTTTTGCCCTGCATTCAATGGAAGCGAATATGAAAAACAAGATTGATGAAGCTACAACCTACAATCTACAATCAGGTGATAGGAGAGCTGATGAGCTCTTGAATCACTCTTGAATGGATGTGATTCAACAAAAAGCTCGAACAATTAACAGGATTCACACAATCAGTTGATAATTAATGAAGTATGATTTTTTTTTCAATTGAAGTATTAGTGGTGCATATTAATGACCATTTAAAATCAAATTTAACATGTCATATTTAGCCATCAGGTTAATTTTCATCTGTTGTACCATGGCAGGTGCTGATCAGTTTCAAATTAATGTTTCATGGGTGATTACTTTAGTTTGCTGTGGGAAGAGACAATAAGGTTATTTTAACAGGTGGGCAGACTTGAAAAGGTGAGATAAAGTATATACTGGAGCCTAGAATAGGACTAATCGACTAATCAAAAATAAATAAATAAATCAACAAGATTACTTTGGAACCAAAATAATTTTTAGTTGCAGGCGTGGCTGTAGCTCAGGAGAGCAGGCCATCTACAAATCAGAAGCTTGGTTTTGGTCCCCGATTGCTCCAGGCTGACAAAAGCTCTTGTGACCAAGCATTCCTTAAGGTTAACTAGTAATGACTTAGTGAATTTCTTTACAAATAAAATAGTAACCATTAGAGAAAACAAATACTCATCTCACAGACGTAACATTATCTAGAGCTACTTTCAATATCATTGATATTTATTTAGACTCCTTTTCTCCAATTGGTCTTTCTGAGTTAACTTCAGTAATTACTTCCTCCAAACCATCAACGTGTCTTTTAGACCCCATTCCTACAAGACTGCTCAAAAAAGTCCAACCATTAATTAAACCTTAAATATACCAGGTATTAGGGCTGGGCCATATCATACCGTTCACGGTAATACCAGTATAACGTTAGGCAATGATAAGAAAATGAAATATCATGATAGAATATGGGTAAAACGCACATAAGAAGTGCCTTTGTTTTCATACGCACATGGCGGAAAAAGCATGGCGGCAACGAAGAATGAGAAGGGTAAAAGCGGATCGTTGAATGAAACACGAACCAGAACTGGATTGTAAAAATGGTGCACCTTCAGTGGTGTGGAACTGGTTTGGCTTTCGTCCGTCAGATACACACCAAAGCACCGCTTGATGGACTGTCGGAGCATTACGGCTACCGTAGGCAGGAGCCTCGCGGAGTGATACGTACTGTGCTTCAACATAATATTACCGTATTGTGTGTGTATAACCTCTTTTTAAGTTTTGTGGATATATTATAAATGGTTATGAGGATCAGGATATGTTGGCCAATTTCCACTGGAAATGCCTTTTGGTTAAACTGTCAGCGAGGAATTTGCATTTGGACTGTTAAATTTTTATATAACTTTAATCCACATAAAAAGCAGCTGCTTGTTTAAGTGAAAATACATTGATGGGGTTTTTTTGCACTGATAAAGTTGTAAAGTTGTAAAGTATTTTGTCTCGCATCAATTATATCGTCAGTTATATCATTATCGCAAATTTTCAAATATATATCACGATAAATATTTTTGGCCATATTGCCCTGCCCTACCAGGTATATCTTGGCATCACTTGTCACCTTATAAGTGATGATTATGAGTTCTTTAGCTTTTGCCTCACCACCATGCCAGCTGAACAATGACACACTAGTGGCCCACAGCTACAATCTTAAATATAATCAACCGATCTATATTAATCAGCTATGTACAACAGGCCATCAAGCTGGCAGTAGTTAAACTGTTACTGGAAAAGCCATCACTTGACCCAGATGTCTGCTAATTAAGCCCCTTTTCCATTAGTACCTATTTGGATTGACTCGCCATGGATCGCTACAACTTCACTTGGATCAACTGGTTTTCCGTTATAATCCAGTACTACCTAACGCGCATGGCTTTTGTCATTGCAACGTCCCACGATGTAAATAATATGTGACACGAAGGCTACAAAAAAGGTGGAGGTTGAGGAAAGAATATACCTCCTGATATACCTGCTTGATCTGTTGTTTTTTTGTCAATATTGAGGATCATGGCATAGTCTTTTGCAGCCTTTTCCCTCGTTGCCGGGTTTTAATGACAGTTTAAATTTTCTAACTCATCAAGTGATGCTAATGACCAGCCAATCGTCTGACGATATCAGATTTTCAGGGTTTTCCATTAGGTCACTTACTTTTTAGTACCTGCTTGCCTGGGGTTCCAAGCGATCCAAGCAGGTACTAAAAAGTAAGTGACCTAATGGAAAACCCTGAAAACTGTGGCTAACCATGCCAAGTCGAACAAAATAGGTACTAATGGAAAAAGGGCTTTATAGGCTATTCTCCAGCATTCCTTTTATTGCAAAAACTCTTGAAATGGTAAAACATGGTCGTAAAACAACTAACTGATCATCAGCAAAGCAATGGGTTATTTGAAGAGTCTCAGTTAGGTTTCAGAGGTCATCACAGTGCAGAAACGGCTTCAGTGAAGGTTACTAAAGTGTATGAATGTGAGAGTGAATGAATAGTGGTATTGTAAAGCGCTTTGGGTGCCTTGAAAAGCGCTATATAAATCCAATCCATTATTATTATTATTAAAGGTTTTATGGTCTCTGAGAGCAGACTCATAGTAGCATAGCAGTGCAGAGTTCAATAATGTTGACCGTAATATTTTATTACAGTGATTAGATCATGGTGTAGGTATTAAAGTTACGTTGCTGCAGTGCTTGAATCAAATCTATCTAACAGACTGTAATTTGTTCATGTAAATCGAGGGTATACTCTTCACACACTATGGTTAATTATGGGTTTCCACAGGGTTCAGTGCCAGGACAAATTCTATTTATATTATTACATGATTCCCTAAGCATACATTTTTCACTGCTATGCAGATGAAACCCAAACTTATCCATCCATGAAGCCAGATTTAAAACACCAAATAATGAACTGCAGGAATGTCTTAAAGACATAAAGACCCAGATAATCTCCAATTTAATATTACAAAAATAACACAAGTTGACACAAAATTCAGTTTCAAACTGAAGGCGTTTAGTATTAAGGGATAACTACACTGGGTGGAAAACGTGATTGCTTTCTCCTATTCTCACATAAATTATCTGTGGTGTATCGCATCTTTGGAAAGCTGAGTTCAATTTCTCTAGCCACACTGAGGCCTGATTACTGCCACACTCGTTGTTAATCAAGAAAGTTTTAAAAGGTTATTGAGTTACTTCTAAAGCTGTGGAACTCATCATGTAGATCCAAGAAGTGGATAGAAAAATCCTGCTTATGTACCAGCCATGGATCAGCCAAGAATTGGGCAAGAATCTGTTAAAGTCCTGTCACAGACCACCCAGCAATTTTAAGTGGCTATGTCTGTACAGTCAGCATTATGCAAACAATTGCTCTACACTCTTTAAACTATATACTGATTTTTGACACGTCATTTCTTGGCTAGATACAAAGTCAAAGTGAGCACTTATACAACCCACCTGTCCCATTAAGAGTACTGTTCTTGTTTGTATACAATCTGATCATCTGGCCGATGGTCCTCACATTGTCCCTCAACATGATGCCTTGAGCCTGCACCATGAAGAAGTATGTGTTGGCTGATGGAAAGAGCAGACATATAGAATTTAGTGTTATTGACTTAGTGAATTACATAAATTCAAAAAAAATTACACATTCAAACTTTTAAATACTAATAATTACCATCTTGTAAATCTTTGCTTTCACTTTTCTTGGTATCCTTTCTTGCTATTGGCCACCTCTTACCTCCAGTGCATACTTCCACCTCTCCAGACTCTCATTCTCACTCCAGATCATAATGTTCTCTGCAAACATCATAGTCTATGGAGACTCACACCTGACCTAATCTGTCAGCCTGTCCATTACGAAGTCTAATAAGAAGGAACTTAGATCACTGATGAAATTCCCCCCCCCTCCTCCACCATATATGTCTGCATAGGTTCTCAGTCATCCAAGTCATGGTAGTCTAAGGAGCTTTGAAAGAAAGCCACTGAAATCAAATCAAATCAAATCACTTTTATTGTCACATCACATGTGCAGGTACATTGGTACAGCACATGTGAGTGAAATTCTTGTGTGCGAGCTTCACAAGCAACAGAGTTGTGCAAAATACAATAATGTAAACAAGCAAAATACAAGAATGGCTACATCTGAAACTAATAAATATATGTACAATATATAATAGTATATGCATTTCTGGATGTGTATACTAAATATTTTTCTACGTGTGTGTGTGTGTGTGTGTGTGTGTGTGTACACATATTTTACAAATTAAATAGAGTAAACAATAAATAGAATATATAAAATAAATAAAATAAAATATACAGAGTGAGACATGTGCAAAACAGTGGCATTACTGTACAGTGTGGAGTGCATAATGTTAAAGTTCCAGTAGTGAAGCTGAGGTGTCTATGAAGTGTTCAGCAGTCTGATGGCCTGGTGGAAGAAGCTGTCTCTCAGTCTGCTGGTACGGGACCGGATGCTGCAGAACCTCCTTCTTGATGGAAGCAGTCTGAACAGTTTATGGCTGGGGTGACTGGAGTCCTTGATGATCCTCCCCGCTTTCCTCAGGCACCGCTTCCTGTAGATGTCTTGGAGGGAGGGAAGCTCACCTCCAATTATCCGTTCAGAGCACCGCACTACTCGCTGGAGAGCTTTGCGGTTGTAGGCGGTGCTGTTGCCATACCAGGTGGTGATGCATCCAGTGAGGATGCTCTCAATGGCACAGTGATAGAAGGTCCTGAGGATGCGGGGGCTCATGCCGAATCTTTTCAGTCTCCTGAGAAAGAAGAGGCGCTGCTGCGCCTTCTTCACTGTTTTGTTTGTGTGTACTGACCACGTAAGATCCTCAGCCAGGTGTACGCCAAGGAACCGGAAGCTGCTCACTCTCTCCACAGCAGCGCCGTTGATGGTGATGGGGGTGTGTACTTCTCTGCACCTCCGGAAGTCCACTATCAACTCCTTTGTCTTTGCGACGTTGAGGGTGAGATGGTTGTCTTGACACCAGTGGGTCAGGGCGCTGACCTCCTCCCTGTAAGCTGTCTCATCACTGTTGGTGATAAGACCCACCACTGTAGTGTCGTCCGCAAACTTCACAATGATGTTGGAGTTGTTAGTCGCTGTGCAGTCGTAGGTGTAGAGTGAGTACAGGAGTACTGGACTTCTTTAAGCTGTTTCACTTCTTATCCAAGAAGCTTCTTCAGTTCTAAAACTACATGGTGAAGAGTCCCAGAAATCCCTAATGGAAGTTGTAATAATATAGTAATAATATAGTCAGTAAACCTTCGGGTAGTTATGGTAGTTCTGTTCAAGTCCTGCTGAAAAAGGAAATCACCATCTTAATAAAATTTGTCAGCAGACGGACACATGAAGTCTAAAATCTCCTGATAGCTCTACTTTTCTTCCAGATTCCATTACCTTGATTTCCAAATCGAACACAAAATACACTTTTATCTTAAAAAATGACTTTGGATCACTGAGCAACAGCCCACTTTGTGAGTGAGATACTTCTGATATCATCTGTTTCAGGAGTGGCTTGATATTAACAGCGTGACAACTGAAGCCCCTTTCCTGAAGATGTTTGAATGCAGAGAAATGAGTGAGAAGATCACCTTTCACTCAATCGGAAGTTGGCGTCAAAAGTCTTACCTATGATTTCGCTTTTCTCTATTGAGCAATTATTAGAGTAATACACAGAATTTATAAAATCTAGAAATGTATTCAAATTTGAAATAAAATATTCTAATAATAACAACAACAACAACAACCCAAAATCATCATAATTTTTTTTTAATGTTATTTTTATGCAATAGACAAGGAGTGCCTCCTTGTTCAACAACAACAAGTTCTATTCTATTGTAAGATATCAGCAGAGTCAGAATTAAACATGTAACATTAAAAGTAAACATTTTAGGGTAGTAGCTATCGATTAATAAAGTTCGTATTCTACAGATCAGTGGTTCTCTACCTGGCTTTTGGACCCACCATCACCTTCATATGACAAACTACGACCCCAAATTTTCCAACATCAAATTTTTTGAATGACAATGTTGTGCAGCTTGAACTGCACAGTATTACCAAACAGATCTGCAAGAGGCGAACTCTTCTACACCAAAAAGACCGCTATTTCCGATCGTAGTTCATAAAAACGGGACAGCACCTTTCCCCACCAAAGCCAGCATACCTCTGCATGATACAAGAGCTGCACATGCTCATTGCCAACATCTTGGCACAGTTTTAAAAACATCTTAAGCTCCATTTAATGTAGTCCACTTGGATGACATCATTTAATGTCTCTGGAAGCTCGGGAACCATATCCTTTGTTGCCAGGGCCTGCTGATGCAGAAAACAATGGTTCCGAGTTGCATTTGGACCTTCCTCAAGGATTCTCCTTATGACCCCAAGATTTTTTCTGTTATGGAGGCAGCACCATCACTTGTGATACTGCCGCACAAATGGGGCTTCTTTAACTTTGCAATGTCGTGTGCCACCAGGTTAGATGCATTGAGAGCCTGTTCATGCTTCAAGCATGAAGATTTGAGTCTGATATAATCAGACATGAAAGACCTTTGTCTTATTTATGAGCATGAACAAATATTCAAAAGAGAAAAAATAGATCTTTTAAAATAAACAATATTTTATATCCTGGATAAAACTGGTGTGTGTTCATGACATGTCTGTCAGCAGGTGTCATTGCGGCTGTCGTTGGCCTTCAGCTAATTTAAACATGGCATCAGATGAATCAGTATCAGTTGATCTGCATATTTTAATCCAACTTTTGTAGCTTTACTGTAGATCTTCCCTGTGTAAAACTAAACGTGGTGGACAGGACCAGCTACAAAGTTAGCTTTTTTAAATTTTACATTTGATAAAGGCCTACCACCACCACTAAACTTTAATGGTGATTACAGTACCCCTGTTTTGGACCCTAAAAAAAACTGTTTTAGTTCACTCCACCTGAGCTCAACGTCTCAATACCTGCTTCACCTCTTTACTCTTCATGATGTGTATGTGTGTAGACACAATCATTGTGTTGTCAAAAACAAACAAAAACACAACAGAGGGATGCATTGGCTTAATGTTGTCATACTTTGCAGCCTCCAAATCACTGAGTGATCTGAAACTGGCATTGGGTATTGAACTTCAGTTCAGGTGACATTTTGACCATCTCATACTGAATGTACGTATTCATAAGAATCAACCTACTAGTAGTTACTTTTAAACCATAAACCACATTTATATTTTAGATAAAATAACCAGTAATATAGTTAATTGTGCACATGTGCTCTAGGTGGCTAACATAACTTACCTGGAGCAATGCCAGATGGACTACAAGGTAGGCAGTCAAAAACGACATTTCTCAGACTGAATATGATGGACATTCACTAAACGTTTCCACAGAATACTTGTGTTTCTGCCTTTACAAACAAATGACCTGTTGCATTTGAGGCAATAAGCACTGTCAGCACTGACTCCAGCTAAGCACAACCAAACTTTTGAACATTTAATTCTCTCCACCATCCTCACAAAGACCAGGGTCTGCGGGTGTGTGTGAGACAGAGCTGTGCCACACCCGCCCCTCACATGCAGGCTCTTTTATGCTGACAACTTTTATGTAGAGATAATATATCTGTTTTCTTAATTTCTCCACTAACAAAAGCAGTGCTTTCAATATAATGTTGGTTATTGATACTTTGGGTCTTCAATAATTTAGCCCATTCTCTAGTCAACACAGTTGTATTTAAAGCAAGCTGTAGTTAAAAACAATTAAAGCGAGGGAAAAATAGAATTTGTTCCCCTCAATAAAAACCACAGTGCATACACTAATGTATGCACTGCAATTTCTAAAATTCAAACATATGAGCAGCCGATTTTACATTACCCGTGTTTTTTCTCTTTGAATATTTATTATTGCTCACAAATAACACAAAAGTAATTCTTATCAGATTACTCAATCAATTGCATAATTGATAGAATACTATATTACTAAAATAGTCAATAGATGTAGCCCTACTACAGAGCAAGTTCAAAATATCCAGGATCTCTTTTCCTTAACTGGCTTCAGCTATGCCAACAGAAGTAGTTATCAACTTGTCAGCAAAGGGGGTTGCCAGCTTAGTAAGTTAAGTAAGGGTTTCCCAATCTAGGTGCGAGCATGTTAGCATGAAAGGGGTGGTGCTGCTACTATACAACCAGTCAGATACATAAAAGGACTGGAAATATGCTACTAAGTTGATTAAGTCTGGAATCTGCCTTCATTCAAAAGTAGATCTAAACAGAATATTGAAATAAGTTTTTTCAGGTAAGGCAGTTTTGGAAAGTCTTAAGCAATATTGCTCAAATGCTGGGATAAAATATAATCAGTTTAACAAACATTACAACACAGTTCCAGAATTCAGCGCCCATACCTAACAATACTTTTTTCAATTTCACCAAAATAACACTATGTGCAAAATAAATAGTACAAATAAAATAATAATCATTCCATCCCATTCATAAACCAGCAATGTAGTGACAATTAGTATCAAAACATTACCCTCTTGTGCGTATTTTATTATTTCAATGTTTTAATTCAATAGACACATTTGACTGATTAACATAGCAAAATTATTAAGTCCAAATAAACCTAAGAGCCTGGTATCACACTTGAAACAGTGAGCCTGTTAGCGACCTTGTTTACCGTTAGTATCAACTACAACAGCAGCAGATGGTTAAGGTGCAGAGGGTATTTCAAACGTAATTAAATTAACTGTTACCGTCTTAGGTAGTTAGCGTAAACTGCTGATTACTAACCTATTCCGGGAGCCACGTAAATGAAGTAGAGACAAGTGGTGGACATGGAGAAGATGAATATGAAGGCCAAAAATGATCGGTTGGACATTCGCAGCAGCCGCCTCCAGTTCACCATTTTAGCTTATGCCCGCTTCTCTCTTCGCCGATAAGAATCCCATAAAAATACTTTTTGAAGTTAAATGTTCCTCCAGTTGGTAGATGTCAATGCACAGGTGTGGCCAGAGGAAAAAAACTGCACTATCAAAAACTACAGGTGCAGTGCGGAAAAGGCTAACGCTAGCAGTGCTAGCTGGCCTGCTCTCACCTGCCAAGAAATTTCGAGATGGTAAAAGCAGGCCTGTAACGTTACTATCAGGCTACTGTGAGCTTCCAGCTGTACCAGCAGCCGGGCATTGTGAAAGAGTTCCACGACCGACTTAGTGGCAGCAGTAGTTAAGGGATTTCATGGTACTGGCCCATAGTTAGAGTGTCGCCAGCGAGAACTTTTATCGCTAGCAGCTGAAGATGGTCATTGAGGGGGGTAGGACCGCTCTGCCTTCTCCATCAGTCTGCTCTCAGCCGGTGCAACGTTTTCCACACAGTCGGCACCCTGTTTCATCAAATCAAGCTGATAAGCCTATTCATTCCACAAACTGTCGACACTGTGATCTCGCACGGCTGGGGCATTCAACACTACTAAGTGCAGAATGATTTGAAAAATAAACTCACGAAAACAGAAAAGTAATACTTCCGATTCATTTTCTGCTGGCACTGCACTGTTTCCGGGGGGTGTGCTCCTCCACATTTCCATGAAAACCAATGAGCGTGACGTGTCTGTGTCGGTTCTCAATCATCCAGGCCATAAGAATAAGAAATAATAAGAATAACTATTGATCTCAGAGGGAAAAATCATATATCTGCTAACTGTATGAGAATTGAAAAGCCTGATGGCTGTGGGGGCGAATCATTTTCTGTATTTCTCCGTTTGACAACAAAAAGACGGGCGACTTCCAGTATTGATTTGGGGTTTTTTTTCGTCTATGAAGATGTTATAAATTGGGTTATTGGAGTTGTTCAGGATGGCATCAACTGTCTAGTTTGTTATCTAGGTGTAAACGTAGATATTTATACTTGTTACTGCTCAGAACTTTCCTATCATTTCCTTCGTCTTAGAGGTGTTCAAAATAATAGCAGTTTTTGTGACTCCAGTCACTGGAAGCTTTTACAAGATCCCTGTATTTAGATTCTGTCTATTCCTGATGCATGCCACTAATGGCAGCATCATCTGAGTATTTCTGGATGTGGCAGGAGTGTGCTGTATAAAATGTGAAAAAGAAATAGACCTGGAACGGTCCCCTGTGGCGCTCCCATACTGCTTATTAACATTCCAGAAACAAAGTTCCCCAGTCTCACAAACTGTGGCCTTTCTGTCAGGTAGTCTGTGACTTAGAAAACAAAGGAAGAATCTGTTCCCATCTCTGTGAGCTCGTCTTTGAGTATATTTGGTTGAATAGTATTGAAAGCGTTTGAAAAATGAACTCTCATAAAAGTGCCAGATTCCTCCAGATGAGCTAGGACATGATGAAGCATGTAGAGGACAGCATCATTCACTTCAATGTGTTGTTTGTATGCAGATTGCAGGGGAAGTCTGGTTTTTACCTCAAGTTTCAGTTGGTGTCATAATCAGCTGCTTTAAGGTTTTCCTGACTACTGGTCTGCAGTCGTTCAGTTCAGCTGGAGACTTTTTGTACCGGCACAATACAGGATGTTCTCCACAGTGCTGGCCAGAGTACAGACATTCTGTACTTAAGTAGAGGTACAGATACTACTGTTAAACAATACTCCAGTAAAAGTAACAAAGTATTTGTTACCGTACTTAAGTAGAATTTTCAGGTATCTTTACTTTACTTGAGTTTTTCTGACAGCTTTTACTTTTACTTTTCTCTCTACATTTCTAAACAAATAGCTGTACTTTCTACTGCTTTAAAAGAGGCTCATTATTTTTGGTTTAAGGGATATGGGAGAAGTCATTATTTCACGTCACTGCGGGCCTTCAAAAATCAAACTGATTTAAGCCTGAACAGTAACACGTGAAAGTCAATCCTGTTCGTGTATTAATCACCAGGGGACGTCGCATAAAAAGAGATCAAAGACGCACAGTCATGTGCTATAGTCAGGGGTTAAAGAGGGTGTTTGTGTTGTGTTTTCTTTTTTCTTGCACAGCACCAGAATGATTGCAGACAGAGAGGACAGGAGTGAAAGAAGAGAGGTTAGATTTAATGGTAAGGACTGCTCAGTGATGCTTGATAAACTGCATATGTTAAGCTTGCATGTAAAGCCATCAATTTAACCATGTACTGGATCTGTATATGGTGTGTTTTGATAAATTATGTATTTTTATGCTGTAAACAATTTTGAAAATCAAACTAAGCTATACCAGCTTTGTGTTATTCAAAAATATATGCAGTCCTGTGGTGAATTCACGGTAATGCTGTTTGTTTGACTGGTGCTCAGTGGCTGTGGTCCTCGTGGTCAGATTTAGGTTACATCAAGTGTAGCAGAAAAAAGGGGAGGGGGTAACCTGATCACAGCCTGTACACTAAGAAAATCTGCTGAAGCTCTTATAAGAAATTATTGGAGTTGTGATTCTTTTCCTTCTTTTGAACTACTACACAGATCTTAGGGTTCCCCTACCTGCTGAATTCCACTGTAGCCCTTGACTGTACTCATTTTACTTTTAAGGTGTGGATGCAAAGTCACCCTATACAATGTAGACAGCAGAAAATTGTTATTTTTTAAAATTCCCTTTCACTGCTTGTGTGCTACATTACAGATTCAAGCTGAGTACAGTCCTTAGAGTTAGAATTTAGATTTGAATAACATTTGTAGTATCATGTTCTATCTAATATTGTTTTATTATTATATTAACATAGCACAAAGTTAAATTTTTACAGAGATGTTTAGTAGAATTGTCCTTCAAGAAGCTACTTTTTACTTTCTTACTGTGAGTACATTTCAGAGCCTGTGCTTTTCACTTTTTTTGAGCAAAGAAGTTGCTTCAGTATTTCAACTTTTTACTGGAGTATTTTTTTAAAACAGCTATCAGTACTTCTACTTAAAGAAAGTCTGGGGCGATCGTGGATCAAGAGTTGGCAGTTCGTCTTGTCAATTGGAAGGTTGCCGGTTCGAGCACCGGCTCAGACAGTCTCGGTCGTTGTGTCCTTGGGCAAGACACTTTACCTGTTGCTTACTGGTGGTGGTCAGAGGGCCTGGTGGCGCCAGTGCCTGGCAGCCTCGCCTCTGTCAGTGCGCCCCAGGGCAGCTGTGGCTGCCACCAGTGTGTGAATGGGTGGATGACTGAATGTGGTGTAAAGTGCTTTGGGGTCCATAGGGACTAAGTAAAGCGCTATACAAATACAGGCCGTTGACCATTTTTTGCCACCTCCGTCATGTACAGAGTGAATTGACTATTGGCTACTTTGTTGTGCTTTTTTTAAGTAGTATTCAGGAATAATTCTCCAGACTTCTTGAAGGTTATTGAAAATCTGACCTTTGGAGGCTGACCACCTTTTGTTCTGTGTATTGTCAAGATGATCCCACACCAGAGGTGTGGACTCGAGTCACATGACTTGGACTCGAGTCAGACTCGAGTCATTAATTTTATGACTTTAGACTTGACTTGAAAAAATGTTCTAAGACTTGTGACTTGACTTGGACTTTTACACCAATGACTTGGGACTTGAATTGGACTTGAACCGGTTTACTTGAAAAGACTTGATATTTTACCCCAAATATAAAATTTAACATGCATATTATATAGAGATTGAAAATGTGACGTCATTCACGGGTAGAACCGCAAAGGATTCTGGGAACTCGTGGCAAGAGGTACTAGCGCACGGAGGCTTTCAATTGAAATCACAGCGATAAAAAGAAACACAAAAATGTCAAGAAGCCGTTGTATTATTAACTGCAATAGCCGGTCGCATGACAGCCACGGGAAGCCGACGAGTAAAGAGATCGGTTGTTATCGGATTACGACGTTGAAGAGAAATTGTTCATGTTTCCGAAGTAACAAAGACGCGACGGATGGCCTGGATTGCAGCCATTCAAAGATCAAATATAACGTCCCAGAACACTCCAGCTCACAGGTTAGTCTGCTCCAAGCATTTACACAAAGGTCAGTGTTTTTTAGTAGTTAATACGTCATTTTCATAACATAATTGGTGATATAGGTTACAAGCAAGTCTGGCGCTGAACAGAAATTGTCGCGCTATGCTCCTTTATTTATTGTGCATAAATAGTGAATTGTCCTGACACAATATTGCGTTTCGCTTCTGTTATTATGGTACATTGACAAAAACATACTTTTATTCACAGGATAAAACAGTTTTTTGTATCACTAATTGCCCAGTACGATTACAGCATACAATATTATTGTCACTGCTACATTTCTGTAATGCTACCAGAAATTATTTCCACTACTAATTAATTACCGTTGAGCTCAAAGGTCCTATTAATAAACGGTTAATGAATGTGTATTTATGATGACGATTTGTGAGACTGGTAAACTTATGATACGTACGATGGTCTTTACTTTCTACACGGTGCATTTCAAGGTCCTGCACCCATCCGTCGGTAAACTGTACCTGGGCTTGTTGCAGTGACCTGAAGTTACTAAACTTCATGAGTGTATGCACTCACTCCAAGAACCGTATGATTATAAATATGCATATAAATATGCTAAGATGAGATAGCTGACTTCATCTAACTAGCAAATGTTGTCCAGGCTACGTTGGTGATACAGTTTTTTTTTAATGTGTATTTTGTCATGCGATTTTAAAGCCAGTCCTACAACCGCATCCAAGAATAACATGCAGCGTATCTCAGAACTGTCGGTGAAAATTATTCTTGGAGCTAAGTTTAATTGAGCTGCATTTTAAAGAGGTGCAATTTCACAATTTGTGTATATTTTCTAAGTTCACTATTTTGTCATGTGTTGAGAAAAACACAGATTTTAAAATTACATGGTCTAATATTTACATTTAGCATAACTGCAACATTATTTTTTCGTTGTTTTTTTTTTTTAAAGACTCGAAAGGACTTGAAATTCAAAATTTCAGACTTGTGACTTGACTCGGACTTTTACACCAGTGACTTGAGACTCGACTCTGACTTGCCTGACATTACTTGAGACTTGACTTGAGACTTGAGGATAAAGACTTGAGACTTACTTGAGACTTGCAAAACAATGACTTGGTCCCACCTCTGTCCCACACTGCTTTAATAATGAAGATGTCAGAGCTGTGGAAGTCCAGTCCATTAGTAATACTGTGCCTCTGTGTGATGTGTTTTACTGCATTAGTGGTGGGCTTGAGAATCTGAAGTTCCTCCAGATTCCCTGAATCTTTTAATTACGTTATGCACCGTTGAAGGTGAAATATCCAAATCTCTTCCTTCTTTCTTTGAGGAACATTGTTTTTACACATTTCAATAATTTTCTTCACGTATTTGTTGGCGATCCTCGGTCCATCTTTGCTCCTAAAGGGCTAGATGTTTCTTGAATGCTACTTTTGTACCAAATCATAGTTACAATCACCTGTTAACATCACCTGTTTCAAATCACATTATTATTTAACCAATTTACCTGATTACTAGTTGTAAATTGCTCCCGTCCCAACCTTTTTTTGGAATGTGTTACAGGTCTGAATGACAGGAAAGGATGAACATTTACAAATGAAGTTGACCAGGCAAAACTTTTTAAAGAAAAATTTGTGTTTACCATACTGTTCCAACGTTTTCTGATATTTAGTTTGTTTTTTTTTCTGTGCTGCATAATTCCATGTATCTTGCTTCACATCTTTGTCTTCAATATGTATCTACTATGTAGAAAGCAGTAAAAATAAAGGTCAGCTGTTTAAGGTTTGTATGGTGGAATAGTTTGCACTATTGTAATATTGTAATGCAGGTTTCCTTTGCATAAATCTTCCACTGCACCAAGGGCGTAGATTTGGTTTTGGCATTGGTGGGGACGGATGATTCAACCACCGAACCCTGCCCCGTTTCTTTTTTTTTTTTTTCCTTTTCGTCTTTGCTTCTTGATTTAATAAATAAAAAATAAAAAAAAGGAGAAATATACTTGCCTACATATGCTATTCTACGTGCTTTTAAACCATTTAAAATTACAATTCATAGTTTTATATGTGAATTATATAATGTTAAGTTACTATTAAACAAATGACTAAGTATTTTATACTTTAGTTTACTTCAACCATATTTCATATAAATCAGATATCATACAAAAATAAAAATAGCTTAAAATACAGTCATGGCAATAAAAGAATATGACTTTAAGGACTTAACAACATTACTTCAGTTATATTACACCAACATCTCTGATACATTAGCACTAAGGGAACACTGAATGACCTGGTGGTTTTTGTCCATAAAACTACTCATCTAAAATTACCACAAAGTAAAAGATCTCTTGGCAAAATTATGCAACATTTTAGGCACTATTGCCCCTATCAAGTCAGTGAGCTGGGGTGTTTTACTCTAAACATGAACTACTGTTACAGCAACAGACATGGACTACTGGTGTCCCACACAACAACTCAATGTCCACTATGTGAAGGAGCCAAACACATGCCTGCTCCTCTCATTAACTGAGAAACTGCTGGCATATTTGTTTTACATCTATACTGTCCAGTCTCTCCTGGTGGACATGGCAACAGGTTATTCATGGTTACATACAATTTTAGACTGATGTGGGCCAAAGCCTAAAACGATGCGCCGGGAGTTTGCTGTTCTCCCCGGTTCAGATATTTGAAGTTTGCACAGCTACATTCTCGCCTGAAAATTTTTTTAAAGTTTATTTTGCAACCCAGAAAGAGTAGGGGAGACCGGGGATAGTTGTAACATTTTTGACATTTCTGTCTGTAAATTGAAGCTCTTTTAAGGTAGTGGATTCAAAATGTAATGCAAAGTATTTACATGTCTCTGCTATTAAATAATGCAGCTATTTTCTCTGCAGCACAATTACCCATTGCATGGTATGGTCTCAAACACAAAGAGTGAAATGTTACAATTAACCCCATAGTCTGGGTTAGTTGTAACATATCCTGGGGTGAAATGTAACACAATGAAATAAGGGTACTAACAAAACATTAACATGTAATCTTTGTTTATTCAACACATGAATGCACTTACATCCATTTATGTAGCTCTGTGTGTGTGTGACAGAATGCAGAAATCTAGCTTTTGAACATATTCCAACCCCCCAAAAAAGACATATTATGGAATTTTCTGCAACTGAATATTTCATTAATTTTGGTTGGTCTTCCTTGAGTTTGGCCTCATTGGCTCAGTGGGCATTATAACTTACAACTCTTGCACCAATTTTGAACATAACAATGAAGCTGAAAAAATGTAGTTGTTCACCAGCATCGCAATTCCATTACTTTTTATCATGGCTTACCTTGGTGTGGTTTGCAAAGTGCTTCAGAAAGATGAGGGAATCTGTTTCTTGCACCCATCCTGATTTATTTCCACTACCAGTACTTCCTACTGGTCCATCTCTGACACAGTGGCCTGCATAATGTATGCGTGGGAACACAAACAGTGGAGGAATTGTGTTGCCAATGGCATTACCGCATATACAAATGCGACCAGTGAACCTCTCTCTGCTGATGTCGTTCACAAACTTGTTTAATATAAGTTAAAGTAATAGTGTGGTAAGTTGTAACATCTGCATTATTGTTACAACTAACCCAGACTGTTGCTGTTACAACTGACCCAGACTCCTATAGCCATGAACTAGCTAACATTACAGCCAACGGCTAAAACATTAGCACTAAAGACTTACACAGAATATATCCCCACAGACATACAAATAACATAATTTAAGTTTGATGAGTTTAACTGCAAAGCAGATAATGCTATCACAAATTGAAATAAAGTAGAAAAACTTACTTTTTGGCATACAAATTACTTTTTTTCATGTTAAATTGTCTGTGTTTGACAAAATGTGCTGATTTTTCACGTGTGATAGCAGAACTGAATTGGGCATGCACAGGATGAGTCACATCATTTGAAACTTAGCCCTGATTGGAGAAATTGGAAGTGTTACAACTGACCCACGTTACAACTATCCCCGGTCTCCCCTAATAAGAGGGGCACTGAAATTCGGGATTGTCCGAGAAAAAACGGGAGGGTTGGCATGTATTGCCTTGCATTGCCTGTAACGTTATTATGATGTACAGGTTTTATGAGTGAACTTGACTTTAAGTGACTTACAGGTTTCTTTGAAAAATACTTTCTTATATCCAGGTTCTTTTTGCTGCCATCCTCCTCTCCTGCTGGCAGCGCAGGATTGCCGCTGCTAAAACTAAACAGAGCTCCCTGAAAGGCACAGCCAATCACATTGGCCATATTTGTCACATGATATAGGACTCCAGTAGAGAACGTAATTTAACTCTTTCTGCACCGCTGGGTGAATGAGACGTTGACAGATCGTTTTTTTTTTGTTTTTTTTTTAAATTTCTATCGGTTTTGTTTTTCTTTACTCGAAGAGATCAAATTATTGGTGGGGACAATTCAATAATCGCTGGATATTGGTGGGGACATGTCCCTTCCGTCCATGCCAAATCTACGCCCTTGCACTGCACCCAAGTCTTAATCAGAATAATATGTGCACACTGCTCTACAATTCCTATCAGTCATTTCTTATATCAAAAGCATATTTATTTTTCTTCAGCGTCCTCTCATTTATTAGAATTGCCACACTGTTTTCAGAGAGAAATGCGTGAAACCTGCTCTAACACTTTGTTTTTCAGTCACTATGTTCTGCTCTTGGCATAATGGTTGTTTTTACTGATGTGAACTGGCTGAATCTTTGTATATGAATTCAAATGTATTATTAATGGCGACATTGCAGTAATTTCCCTAAATTAGTCCATCTCATAGAATATAAGTAAAATACAACTTATTTTCTTATATTTTACTGCACTGATCCAGTGTAACCCAGTAACCTCCTGCCTGTTTAAGTAAAAAGTTAGAAGCACCCAGTGTAAAGCCAAAAGTTACCTTGGATCAGACTAAATTCTGGTTGGCAGTATAAGCTTCAGGTACTTCTATCAGAAGTCATATCATCAATAAACACTCATTAAAAAGCTGTTAGCCATGACTGATCAATGTCATCAAACAAAGTGATTAACATGAACAAACAACTCTACGCACACATGTGAAAGACTGATATAAACCGCACTGATGACAGATAACAAAAGCTTAGAGGTTTAGATTAAAAAGTGATTTAATCTTTCTTTTAGACACAAACAATGTAAGGCTCAGAACCAATTTCACACTTTAATCAAAATATACAGATTTCATCAGATAGAAAACTGACAATCGCCTTTTAGACACTGAACTGTGGTATAAAACGTGTATGTACAGCTGAATGCCCCTCCCTCCTGTTACTGACTGGTCCCATTCCCACCTCACCTGACCAGGTTTTGTGATGCATTCCAGTCACCTGTGGGATCTGTCCCAATGGAAAGGCTGCAGTTATAGATTAAAGGGAACTGTGTCCTAATATGTCTCCCAGCCTCCATGTAGTGATGAACAGCATGCAGCACGTCTATCAGTTTGACAGGTGAAGGTCCCTGACACTGTGGTAACCGCAGTCAGGTTCAGCTCAGACTTGCACCTCACATAATCAGAAAGGTTTGAGCTTTACATTGTGTGAACTGCAATGAGCTGGTTTATCACAACCCTGAACTGCACATCACAGTCTGATAGTGGAAGAAAATGGACAGTTTAAGTTGATCAATCGCCAATACAAACACCCTCGTGTTCAGTGAACATGTCTTCAATATCTGAGTTGGGTTTTTTGGGATTTTTTTTTTAACACGTGTGTTTAGGAGCTCAGACTTCTCTTGCCAACAATACGAACTTGAGTATTTTAATTCCGCAGTAAGAATTAAAGCCAATTGAAAAGTTAAATGAAAGAAGATGGTAAAAAGTGTCAGTACATGAGGGTTTGGTTGTTATCGTTGACATGTCTCAGAGTCCTGATGGACACATGTGCCCACCTGTTACGTATAGCTGTGAATTTTAGAAACCGTCTCAAATTCCTCGCACATCCATACAAACTCCGTAATCACAACGTGCAGGGACCTCGTAAGATGTACCTTTAGCCCCTTTTCCATTTGATTGACTTGCCAGGTTTTCCATTAGGTGATAGCTCCTAATGCCAGGTACTAAAATAGTACCTACTTGGCAGGGATTCAAAGGGATCCAAACAGGTACTAAATGTTATTTCAGACTGCATGCCACCGACTGGCTGGTCAGTGCTGTCATTTCATTTGATGAGTCATGAGACCGTCTCATTCACAAAAATCTAAACCGCCACTTTTGAAACCCAGCAACGAGTGACATAGCTACAAAAAAAAACCAAAAAAAAAAAACCAACATGTCGTGGTTCTGAGTCTGACAAAAGGCCACAGACTGACCAGCAGGTATACTGTTGCCTCAACTGCCACCTTTGTTAAAGCGTTTGTGTCGCATACTAATTACGTCACAGGGCCTTGGGAGGGGTTGCTATAACAACGATGACGCACATTAGGTAATACTCGATTGTAATGGAAAACCAGTCGATCCGAGTCGGGTTGTGGCGAGTCAATCCGAGTAGGTACTAATGGAGAAGGGGCTTTTGTCATGTTCAAATTCAGGTGCAACGCGGCTAGTTTATTTGTTTGACTCTGAAATGACCCGCCCACCTGGACCTTTGGTCTGGGTATGTAGGGAGGGAGTAAACAGGGACACAATCACCATTTTCTCCTCACCTAGTGACAAAGTGAACACACAAACCCTCCCAGCTCTACTGAAGGCACCACAATGAACCTGTTTAAATGAACCATGGTCAGTGAAGAATCTTTGTCTTTTTGAAGTTCAGTTGAACATCTGAGCAGCTGGAATGACAAAATAACAATATTCATATTAAGACACAAACAGATCAAACCAGCATTTTATGGTTTCGGAGGACTGTGGGCTTCCTCCCTGCCAAACTGTCACATCAGTATACAGATAAATTAATGCCTGATTACAACTCAGTGCTGCGTCAAAGGCACTCCAAACATCTGGTTTTGCGATTAAGAAATGAATAAAAACGTTCCGCATTCTCACAGGAAAATAAGAAAGCTGAAAACAGCTTGCAGTCTTTCTGTAGTCCATAAAACCAGAAACCTGAGGCAGACATATTTGTTTGCATCCTGAAGGCCATTTTTGGTTTCAGCTGTAGTGGATCACAAACTTATAAATAAAACCATCCAGAAAGGCGACACACAAGACAACCTGACCAGATTCACCAACTAGACAAAACATTCGTCTGCACGCCGTGAAAGGCCGAGCTCACAAAAAAAAAACCTAACACAAAAACAGTTATATCAGGAATGATTAAAATATTGCTACAACATTTGATTAACACATGATTGCAAACACAGAAATATAGAAATCAAAAAGAAAAACAATGCATTTAGGACTAAAGACCCAACAAACCTGCTAAAAAGACAATCAGTTCTTGTTTCACACTACAGTAACACAGTGGTACAAAACACTAGAGACAGAAAACGCAGATATATCTGTAATACAGCTCATTAACAGTAAACCTTTTCACTTTTTTTTCCCCTCTTTCTCTTAAACATGACATAATCACAGTCATTCACACTCCAGGAATAAGGCACAGGGATCATGTGAAGGTCTAGCCAGGCTTCTCTTTACGGGGCCACACTTGGACCTGCAGGCCTGAGCGGACATCTGACCTCTGATTGATCGTTTACAAGCAGAGCTGGAACTTTTAAAGAGAGCTAAAAAGGAACAGGGTCACGTGTAAAACTTGGGCTAATTTAAGATCAAAGTAAAAGTCTGAATCTGAAAAACGTAACATCTTTGGATAAGAAGGTCGACTTTGATCCCTCGGTGTGGGAACAAAGCCCAAAGACGAGATAAAAAAGTACATTGCTGTCTGAATTCTGACTAACCGAAGAACTCCGGCTTTATTGCAGAAAGCCTGAACAGGTCAGAACTACAACTTTATTCTCTAGTTTATAAAATTTGAGAGAATAAAGTCAGATTTCTCCTCAAGAGACCTTAATTCTGTCAGAAGGCAAAGAATCAGAAAAAAAAAAGCAGAAGCATAATAATAATAATAATAATAATAATAATAATAATAATAATAATAATAATTTAACATTAATCCAGACTCTGTGTTTTCTACAGACATGTGGTGGAATGATTGGAGTGTGGTAGATACTGTTGTGCTGACTCTAAGGATTCAGATGGTGGCTCAGATTGAGGATTTGGAGAAGGAGACTCGCAGGTGGTGGTTCTCTCCCAAATCATGGTTGTGGAATTCTATGAGGGACTCGATGGCCTCCTCCACAGAGCCCACCTGGATTAGAGCCATTTTATGGTCCTTCCTGTATGAGAAATGAACAAGAGCTTCCATTCAGACTGTTTTGAGGCAAAGCAACAACAGGACATTCAGGGGAAGGATGAATAGTACCGCACACACTGAACAAGCTGCTTGGACACTCCAAGAGGAGCCTAAAAGACTGAAGGAGATTTTGGTCTTTTACTGCAAGGGGGCACAAAGTCCACAACCAAACCCATTTACTGACTGGCCAGCAATTACAGGCCATTTAAGAAATAAATAGGAGCAAACATCAGCCGGCACAATGTGTTTTCACAACATGTTCCTGAAAACAAGGACTTGTACATATGCTAATCAAACAGATTAACACGACGAGACAGACAAACAGACCGAAGGGTGTGCAGGGCTTTTTTTTTTTTTTTTTTTAAATGGATGACACGAATCAATAGCCACGAGTTTAAGAAGCTGAGACAGTAAAGGAGCGACTTACTGGAAGAATTTGAAGGCTTTGACCACGGCTCCTGAGCTGGCAAACAGCATCTTCAGATCATCTTCAACCACAGAGGGGCTACAAACACAAGCAAAGTAGATTTGAGGAATGCAGTTTTTTTTCCCCCATCTTGGGGTCAGCTGCACCTCTCAGTTTGGAGTAAGCTGAAGGACTTACGGAATGTTGGAAAGGTGTAAGGTGGCAGAAGGCGGGAAGATGTTGGAATAATTCTTGGAGCCGGGCTTCTTGAAGCGGTGCAAGGGGGAGTTGCTGTAGTCTTTGGTCAGGCCCTGGTCCTCGTGCCCTTCGCGAGGAAGCTGAACGCTCATGTGTTTGGACAGAGTGATGCGCAGAGGCTTCCCGTGCAGCCGCTGGCCATTCAGGTGGCTCATGGCTGTACACATACAAACACAGCCTTTTACAGCCTGAGTCTAGTTCTTCTGGTCTCCTTTTAGAGACACTGTTCCAATGCAATGAACACTCCTCATCTCTTCCTTTTGTTTTAGTCTGGAGTCAAGAGCATTTCTGATGAACTGAGGGGAAAATTAAATCTGAAGACTCATAAAGCACGGATAAAGGTTAAAACCTTTTGCGTTACCATTTGTGGGGTAAAACTGTGGAACAGTTTTCCTGTGGACCTACAGCAATGTTCAATCATTAGTCAGTTCATAAAGATGTTTCAAAAACTGCTTTTGGAAGAATATGAAACTGATAAAGTTGATCACCCATTGTATATGTAACTATACTAAATTGTATCTATCACTGTAGCTATGTTAATACATGTCCTTCATTCCTTGTTTATTGTGTGGGGTAAGTGATGATGGGAATTAGGGGTAACAATGAATAGTGGGATTCAATAGAATGTTGAACATGGGGTAGGGACTAATAAGTATATTATACTTCTCCCTACTTCATTTCAGACTTAATAATTGTAATTTCATGTCATTTAGACTATTTCGTTATATTTATTTTCTTTTTTTTGTTTTGTCTGAGCACATACGTGCGTGTATTTACATATATTTGTATTTGTACATTTAAATGCAAGTATGTGTACTTGTATATATCGTTTTTTTTCCTGTATGTCTGAAATAAAGATACAATACAATACAAAAACTGACTTTATAATGAAACACGTTTGCTTAACCCAATGCTCACGACAACATTTCAGATGTTGAATAAACTTTACACTTCAGTTTGGGAATGTGTTTTGTTGCCAAGCTGAGGTTGAGAGTCGTGATCACAGATCACAAGTTGATCACAACAATTATCAACTTGTATCAGTACCAGTTTATTTGACTGTCAGCCTTAGTCAGTTCTTCTTTAGTATGTTAAAATTGGGCAGGTAAAAAGACCTGAGGGAATCAGCAGAGGGCCTAATTAATGGCTGAGAGCAACGTCAACAAAATAGCAACAACCCATGACGTGCTCCCCGTCAGTGCACCAGCAGAGGTATGAGGGTATTAGTTTTGTAGACTCCAGACTAAGAATGGTTTTTATGGTAGATGAAAGACCACTGTGACAATCTGGGTTCATCAGTCATTTAAAATTAGAAGATGCAGAAACAACACATTTTTAGACATTTCTGCAACACTCATGTAGCAGCACTAACTCTTTTAATACTCTGCACATGTGTGGTTCTCAGGTGTCTCAAAATCAGAGTGTTACCTAGCTGAGCCTGTGTGCTGTCAGACATCTGAACCAGAGCGTTTTCTTTCTTGTTGAACAGAATCTTCACTCTCATGACATCTCCATAGACACCTTAAATAAAGAGGACCGGGTTATTTGGCACACAGGAAATAGAAAAGCAACCCTCCCTGCCACCAAGCCCTACAGGAAGATGTGTATTGGACTGACTGCAGCCTGCCAGGCGACTGACCCTCTGTCTCAATGCTCAAATATGGCTTTTGTGTTTGAAGGGCTGCATACAAACCCCAGAAGTGAGGGGAGCAGCAGCAAACATGACTAAAGGAACTTACAAATGCGTGAACTCAGCAGGAATTCCTGAATGGTTAAATACAGGAAAATTCAAGTGAGGAAAATTAAGGGTCAGAGGGGAAAACCCAAAACAAAACAAAATCAAACAAACAAAAACGTGTAGGAGCTATGAATTATGGGACAAAAACTAAATAAATAAAATAATAAAACAAAAGCACTGATTGAGCACTGAGGACATGCAAAATGTAAGAAACCCCAGCATGCAAAATTAAAAACAGACAATCAAATGACAAGACACAATAAATGCAGCTCCTCACAGTGTTAGGCCCAAACTAAAAATTACATTTTTTAAAGAATTAAAGCAAATATTTGCTTTCAAACTTTCTGACTCCAACTGAATGATAACTGTGTACTCAGAGCACAAAGTTTGAAAGGCAGCGCTCGTCTAAGAGCTGGACCCTGAACTCGAGAACAACACGACACATTAACGCAAAGTGTTTCCTGTTGTGTTGAAAATTCCCATTACTGCCAAAATGTCCTAGAAAACAGAAGAGTGCCCTCAGCTGATGACTGTCTCTTGAGCGATTTTCTTATGAAACTGTAAAAATGTTGCAAATCTCAAAAATATGACAAAAGTTCTTTGCAGAGTGTTCTGGCTAAATACAAGGATTATTTATCTGCAGAGAGTAAAACTACTCTCTGGATCCTTCCATTATGTTAACTTTTATTACAAGTACGGTTGGAAGTATTTTATACACATTGCATATCTGTGCTTATTTTGAGTTGATGTTGAGTTCATTAAGGGTCTTAAGCTTCACTGGCGTGACTGTCCAGGTGATACATGCTGATGGAAACTAGAACATAGAAGGATAACTGCAATGCATGCTTACAGTACATATAATACATATAATCTAGGAATGTGTCTGGCCTGAGGCCTTAACTCATTTGGTGTCTCACTATATTTTATTCTACTTGGTAACAGATGATCAGAGTCAATAATTAGCCTCAGAGACCCTGAGGGCTTGAAGTTTATTACCTTGTATGGAAGCTGTTATAGAAAAGAGAAGTTCTATGTCTGCTTATAGCTATTAAAAATGTACGATTAACTGTGACTAATGTCTGGAACCTATTTTAATCTGTCATTGACGCCATGGGGGGGGCGTGTACCCCACTGCTTTATAAGTGTCCACAACATGTATTTTGGTCAGAAGACATATGTTGATGTTTTCTCCGGGCTGTTAATAAACTCAACGTTTGATTGCACTTTTCTGGGGCCTCCGTGGTTTGTGACACTGCTCTACATTGATCGATTTCGCGACACTACATAGTAGATACATACTGAAGATGTCAAATATATGGAATTATGTAGCAAAGAAATACTAAATAACTCTAAATATGTCTTAGATTCCTCAAAGAAGCTGCCCTTTGCTTTGTTGACAGTGCTGCAAACCCTTGGCCTTCTCTCAATAAGCTTCATGATGTAGTCACCTGAAATGGTTTTCACTTCACAAGTGTGCCTTGTCAGGATCCATTTGTGGAATTTCTTGCCTTCTTACGGTAATCAGGTTGGAAATATCAGTTGTGTTCTGCAGAAGTCAGGTTGGTACACAGCTGACAGCCCTATTTGACAACTGTTAGAACTCATTGTGGCAAGAACCATTCGGCTAAGTAAAGAGAAACAACAGTTCATCATTACTTTAAGAACTGAAGTTCAATGCAGTGACATGCCATCCCATCCAGTTTGCGTTTAGTTGAACCATCATTTATTTTTCAACAGGACAATGACCTTAAACACACTTCCAGGCTGTGTAAGGGCTATTTGACCAAGAAGGAGAGTGTTGGAGTGCTGCACCAGTCACCTGACCTAAACCCAATTGAGATGGACTGCAGAGTGAAGACAAAAGGGCCATCAAGTGCTCGGCATCTCTGTGAACTCCTTCAAGACTGCTGGAAAAACATTTTAGGTGACTTCCTCATGAAGCTCATCGAGAGAATCCCAAGAGTGTGCAAAGCATGAATAAATATGTATGGAAATAAAGAAAAACAATTAAATGAGAAGGTGTGTCCAAACTTTTGACTGGTAGTGTATGTATAACAGAAAACTACTGCACACCCCTGATTCAAATCCCCAGGATTGAGCTGCCACACTGAAGACTCATTTTTTTGAATGGACTGGTATGTATATAGCTTGTATAGCTCCTTTCATACAAAGAAATAAAGTGCTTTGGTGAGTTATTGCTAGAAGCTGTAGACTACTGCCAGGTAAAGTCAGTTACAAAGAGGGTGCTGTACCACAAAGAGTCTCACGATCTTCCACATTTGGTGGTCTATTTGCATCGACGCTGGTCTTCAGTTTACCCCAAAACTTTTAAATGGGATTAAAGTCAGGGCTTTGTGTAGGCCAGTCAAAAACTTTACTTTGGCTCTTCACCGAGAGTGACGTATGTTTTGTTTCAATTCCAGATACACTGAAGCGTCTCCACATCATAATACTCCCCCCACGGTTTCATCGTGGGGACAGTGCTCTTCAGGTTGTATACGTTCTTTTTCCAAACACAAGCAGTGTGTAGTCTCATCTCATCTGACCAAAGGATGCACTTCCTGAAAATTAGAAGAGGCTTTAAAAGCCTCTACTGCTATTTAGTTTCTACTTGGTAAGAAATGAAGGGTTCTGTACAAACATGACCTTTTTTGGCAAGAAAACCACTGAGGAAAAGCTGCAAATATTGTGAAAATTTCAATTCAACACACAAAATCTGACAAGACCAGTACACACCATTTTTCATTAAACCAAAAATAATGAAAAAGAGGGGGGAAAAAAACAAACAGAAACCAGAATTTTAATAAAAATTAAATCAGAACAACCATGTGGTACTGATAATTCAAAATAAGAAGCTAGTAATAACATACCGAAGAGAATAAAGAGGCAGTGGGGCGTAACTCTCTTTAAAGACAGCAGAGAAGGCAGCGGAGGGACAGGACAGGTAAAGGTGGGAGGGCAGGACAGGTGCAGGGTCCGAGGTGTTTCCATGGCAACAAATTAAAGGGGAAAAAAGACAGGTGCAGGGTCAATCAGAAGGTTAATTACCTTTGGAGGAGGGATCACATACAGATAATGTCAATATGAGAACAACATTTTTACATGAGTGCACAGGCGTGTGTGTGTGTGTGGTAGGGGAGGGGTCATGACATAGTTTAATATGAAAAAAAATTCCCGAATCAAAGGCAAAACCCATCTGTGAGCAAAACATCAGTGTCAGAGGAGACGAACAAACATGAAGTCAAACCGTTTAATGATGAGAATTCAGAAAGATTTCCCATCATTTAACAACCAGACTGAGGTGCACCGCTCTGTTAGTGGGGATTTCTGCTGCAGTGGCAAATCTACAACATTCCTATGCTGTAAGCGCAGGGGGTATCTGACCTGCAGCTCCCTGCAATGCCACTAAATGTCAGGTCAGGACAGTGATTGGCCTATTCAGTACCATGGATTCCTCCTTGCAGTACTTTGATGTAGGAGATGAACAGCTGGCTGAGTCACAGCAGAGGGACATAACTACTGGATCACTGCAGTGTGTACACAGGCACGTGACTGCTGCCACACACACATTTAAGAATGTGACGAATGCTTTTAAATGGATTTTAAAGACGGAGTGTCTGTATAGACAATGCTTAACCCCTTCCATTAGATTGGGAACATCCCTAACAGTGACACTCTGTTGGGGATGTTGGACTGTTAAGAACTTGCTTGACAATAGTCACATGTTTTCTATTTGGGCATATGAACCAGAGGGTGTGGGCTCCACATGACCAAGATCCTAATCCTAATCTGATCACAAATGGACTGGAGTGGGAGGCAGACCCACCATCAGCATCCTGATGAGTTAGTCAACTGGTATCCCAACACTGCAGACTGGTGCATGTACAGCACTAGGCAGGTAGGTTTAATGTTGTGGCTCAACAGTCCATCAGCGTCATACTGGTCACAGTGGGCCTGTATGCTGCTCACAGCTGTGGATTATGTGGTAGCGTTTAGAAATAAACCGCAGTGGTGAAGAAACCACAGATGACATCAAGCCGTGTCAGAGAGAGGCGGTTCTGAGGACCACCGCTGTGCACGTTGCAGCTGAGCTGTGATCCAAGCTGCCTTTTTTTCCTTTTTTAATTCCTGTGCACTCACTGCTCCACTTCCACTAACTGATTCAAACATGAAGAACTTTAAAATCCAGGTGGAACAGAGCACTGAAAACACTTTACATCTCACTCCATGTCCAAAATACTGAATGTTCAGACCAACTGAAGCTTTAGAAAACAAAATCCTCTAAAAAAAAAAACAAAAACAAAACAAAACAAAAAAAAACCATGCAGGCTAGTCCAAAGCTGTAGCAAGACTGGTGACATCAGTGCAGGTTAGATACAATCAGATACATGAATTAACAGCCTGTAGGGAGACAATCACTAACCTCAGGATTGAGATTGCTGACCAGCAAGACAGAGTGTCCAGCAGGGATTGGATGGAATCCCAATCTGGTGGCCCCAGGGAGGGACAGAGAGGCCAGGGCTCCGGGCAGAGCGGGGACCGCAAGGCCTGGATAGGGGGAGGACACTGGGAGAGTTGAGACAAGTAAACAAAAATCTGCAAGCTGCCAGAGATGCGTCACACAACCCACAGTCATACACTAAGGCTTCAACACTTCTGGTATGTGGAGAACAAATGATAATTGCAGATGAACTGATATGGAAAATATTTGCATCCCTGAATTAAATCATGAGACCTAACTTCCTCAGGTGCAGAGGAAGGAGGGAATGCAACAGGTTTCCCATGCACAGTGATCCTGAACCTAACCATTATTTCCACACTGATAAGGAACGCGTAGACTCCTCCCTAAGGATAAGCAACTGAAAACCCTCTAAAGGCTTCATCACAATAACTCAGCTGCTGGGTCTGTCTGCAGCTGCAAAGGTCATTCTCAAAAAACAAGGTGATCACTTTTCAAAGTGTGTGTCATCTAACAGACATCCTCTCTTAGCACTGACACTCACCAGCAGGCTGCAGGGTGAAGGCTGGTGGGAAAGCGTGAGTGGCTCCAGCGTACGGTGCAGCAGAGATGATGCCTGGAGCTGCAGACAAGAAACACCGGCTGGATTTTAACTCAGCAAAGTAGTGAGATTCCACCACAAATCAATCATACAATTTTTAACCAGGATGTGTCCTTCAATGCACATATTAAACAAATATGTAGGACTGCTTTTTTCCCCCCCATTCGTGCAGTATCTCTAAATAAAACTGAATTGAATTGATTTACTGGACTTTAATCAGTTTAGGTTATTACAGACAACTAGAATGATAATTTCAACTCAGTATTTTTATTCTTGCCATCTAGAGTAGTATTGCAGGATTCAGTTTGGTAATTGATCTTCTTTTGAGTTTCTGCTCATTTCACTGACTGAAACGAGCACTGAGAGCATTCTGATGCCCTTTTGACTCACATGTCATGTCTGCAGTGTCTCTGTGTGTGTCAGAGAACAACTTCCATACTAAATCTGTCCCTCAGTTCCACTGGTGTAGTACTTTTTTTTTTCCTCTTCTGCCTCAGCTGAGCACAGCTGTAGTGATGTTACATCAGTATGGTGGGATCTTACTAAAGGCTGCCATGGCCGTATGCTCCATGGTGGGCTGGCCGTCTCCAGTGGGAAGGTCTGGTCTGGTGAAGTCTCGGCTCTTCTCGTTGTTGTATTTGACGTTGAGACTGGTGAGTTTGGAGAAGCTGATCCTCAGAGTACAGCAGCCATTATAGATGTTTTGACCGTCCAGAGACTGAAACAGCGCAGCAGTAACACTCGTTACTTCTACCATTTAGTAGAAGCGACAAAAGCACTGGGAACCATCATGCTCACCAGTTTGGCCGCCTGGGCTGACGCGCCGTCCGGATACTGCAGCAGAGCCTGGAACTGATTGTTCTTTGTGAAGATGATGATCCTCAGCACGGTGCCAAACTTTGAGAAGATCTGAGGACCAAACAGCAGCTTAGTTTAGTCACTAAATAAACCAAATCCAACAGGCAGGACAACATCACGCTCAGCTCTTCCCCACAGATCAGCCGATCACCATACCGTCTGCACACCAAACTGCTAAATCTCATTTATGTTGTTTTAGCCTGCCAAGAGTTGCTGCACATCTGCAAGCCTCTTGCTAACCAACCTGTACTGCAGGTCATCATTTTATGCTGCATCTGGTTTGTTTGTGTTGCTGCTCTGTTTTGTGCCGAGTGTTGCTCGGGTTATCTTCTCTTTTCCTGCTAAAGTAATTTGTTACTTAACTACTTCTTAGCGGAATTGACAGCATGTCATTAGTGCAAACACCTGATGCTGGAGTAAAACAGGTAGAGCGAAGCACAGAAAAGGTGCGTGTTTAACTGCCGTTTTATTATAGATGAACTTTAGAACAGTCGGTTCACAGTTATTCTCCATCTGTCATGACTTTGATCAAAGCAGTGATCTACATACATGCACGCACACTGCTGTGGTGCACTACGGATACCTGGCACAGAGCATCCAGGGTAACGGGATAGATGAGGTTCTCCACCACCACCCTCAGTACTGTGCTCGGAGCCACCGCCGCCGTGTCCACGTGAGATGAACTCAGAGCCCGAAGAGCCGCCTGAGCCCTCTGAAAGAGAAGAGAGGAAAGGGGGGGGGGGGGGGGGGGGTTAACAAGGTGCTAGCAGAGGGACGGAGCTGTTAAGACGCTAACAGTCGTATGTGTTACCTCCTGGTTTGGGGAGTTGTCAGTCTTGAGCTCCTTGTGGTTGGAAAACTGTACATAGACTGGATGGTGCCTGATGATCGGCACCATGGTGGAGTAATAACCCACCAGGTTCTGAGCTGCTTCCTCTGAGTTCATCTCTAAAAAGGCCTAAGAAGAGACAAGAGACACAGAACATGTAAGTTCTGCTCACGATGCAGTTCCTCAACACACAGATCTGTAGACCTGAGAGCCTTAGTATTGATCAGTGTCTCTTTGTACATGTTTAAAAAAAAACCAAAAAAAAAAAACCACACATCTCAATTTGAGACGCGACCAAACTAAGTTATGTTATCTGGATCCTGTGAACTGTGGATGGAAAAGAAATACACTCTCACAGGACGCTGTAGTGTGTACCTGGTTCTTGGCTTTGAGCATCAGCAGGTTGGTGACGTCTCCAAAAGGCACTCCGAGGCTGATCACCTCCGCCTCTGTGATGTCGCTGGGAAGCTTACGGATGTGGATGACCCTGGATGGCACGCTGGGACCTCTTATGTCACCTTTGAACTTTTTGCTGTCATTGCCATTGGCTACAGAGGAGAGGAAACCGTTTTTTATTAAATGAATCAAAGCAGAGACAGGAGTCCTGGTGCTGAACACTCCCATCAGTTTGTGGTGTTTCAAACTTATTGTGTTAACACTGCTGATTCTGTCTTTATCATCCGCCTGTAAACCGGCATGAAACCATTTCTGTCCAATATTTTTTACATTTAAAAAAAAAAAAAAAAAAAAAAAAAAAAAAAAGTATTTATATGAGATTAATGGATATTTCAATCTGTTCTTTCAGAGTGCAGATAGTCTGTCTGAAAATCTGAATAATAATTATTTTTCTGATCGTTTTAAATACATATTTTCACTCCTGGACTCTAGAGGAGTTTTGTGTCATTCATAGTCAGGAATCTTAAGTCATCTTACACTATGAACCCCTTACTTCATCCCATGTCTGGAAAAACATATAACTCAAAACTCAATAAGCTAATATTGTCCATTAAAAGTTGTGCATTGACACAAACACCTTCGCGTGTGCAGAGTGGGTTCTGACCTGTGGTGCTCATGATATAAGGGCTGTTGGAGACGCTGGAGCAAAGTTCGTCAGATCCTCTCTGAAACAACAGAAGCACTTCAGTTTGACCTCTTCTCCTCAGTCAGTATGCACCTCATTTATACATGACAGGACAGAATTAGGATACCAAACAAGAAGTGATGCCTTTGCATTTTTGACGGGGACAGACGAGAGAAGATTTCATGAAGAGCAGTGAATGAATCTGTCCCAAACATGTGAAAAGCTCTCGCCTGCATGAGATCCTGTTTTTGCTCTTCATTAGCAAAACTTTAGAACAGTTCTGTGATTAAACTGCAGTTCCACACAAGTGAGGTCCAACGGCTTTAATTATAAAGACATCTCGCCATCAAACCAAAAAATTCGAGGATTCAAACTGTTTACAACTGTTGGGATTTTCATACATCTCAAGTTAAACTAAGTGGTGCATCGCTTAGATGTAATCCAAGCCTTCCTGGACAACAGCGGGTTAGCACAAGAGCACACAGACCCCAGCTGCTGCATTTAATTTATGCACTTCCTCTTCCGTCTACCTGCTCTGCAAAACAGCCATGCACCGACTTTTGGGATAAAATTCTGAGAGTCCTGGTACCAGGGCTTCATTTATATCTCCTTTATGATGATTATGGTGGTGGAAAATACTTTTGTTACAACAGTTGCAATAAAAATAATAAAATAAATGAAAAATACATAAAAATATTACAAATATATCATAAAATAATAGTCATCATATTTGGCAGATGGCTACAGCATATTATAGAAAGTAATGACATATTTGTTTCCCCTTTGTAAAACTGCCTAAATACAAACGAACATACACAGGATGTAAAACTATTTGCTAACATGTGACCCAAGCTGTCTCAGTGAAGTCCACATCCAGGTTTGTTAAAACCTGCTTTCCTCTGCAGAACCCTGAGCTGTACCTGACATCATCCAGCCCGGGGCAGGTTCTGGACTGCACTTCCACTGACTTCGTGTTTTAGGTTTAAACAATGTGATCAGACAGCTACTTCTTTATCCTTTGCACCAACTGTACACCGTGACATTAAGCTCTGCTGACAGGCTCAGAGTCTGATCCAAAAGTCGTTTAGTCCCCCTGCCGTGTAACTGATACATCGATTAACAGTTTGATTGTTTGTTTGTTTTTTTCCCAGGTCACAGTGGGTACAACATTTACAGCAAAAGGCAAAAGGGAAGAAAACTACACAACTTGTAGAAAATAAGCAGAATTGAGGGGCACACAGTAATGCTGCTGCCACTAGATGTCAATAAAGAAACAGTCTATAGCGGCCATGTCTTAGTCTTAGAAAGCAAAACAAGATGAATGGTAAACGCACCTTTCTGCTGTAGGTCATATTCACCCAGTCACACACAATCATACAGCACCATTAACTATGCCTAAACACTTTCTAACACACAATAAAAGACATGCTAAGCTCAATCGTTGCCCTTTCCAGCACACAATGCTTTCATGCCATTATCACTTGCTGCCTGGACTACTGCAACTCCCTATACTTTGGTATTAACAGTGATCTTTTCACCACTTGCAATTACTCCAAAATGCAGCAGCTCGGCCCTTAACAGGTGTTTAAATGCATGAACACATTACCCCGGTCCTGTCGTCCCTTCACTGACTTCCTGTACGTTTTAGTATTGATTTTAAGATTTTATTGCCTACTTTTAAAGCTTGGCACCTGGGTAGGGCTGGACCATATCATACCATTCACGGTAATAGGACTTTGGAGTTGACGTCACACCGCAATGCATTGTGGGAGTGCGGCGCCATTTTCGGGGTCTACGAATCAAAACAAACACACTGTGTTGGAACGACGACTACAAGAAAGATGCTTAAAAGCAGCTCAAAAGAGAATGGACTGTATAGAGACCGATTGCGTCCAGAGGCGAAGCAGCGGTACTTGCAGAAAATAATGTGCATTGGAAACATGGACCCGTATGAAATACGGCCGTGGAAACCCTGAAGACCAACCGCTATTGACGTAGTCTGACATATTTTCGTACCTTGTCCGTGGAGTCAACGCGTACAAGTCATCATTCAAACAAAGGTAAGTCAGCTCGAGTACTGCGTGTGAAATGCGTTTGATTTCATCTTATTTTATATCAGGGGCAGCACAGTGGTTAGCACTGTTGCCTCACAGCTAGAAGCTCCTATATACTTTTTTAATGTGCAGCACTTTGGTCAACTTCGTTGTTTAAAACGTGTTATATAAATACCGTCACCTTGACTTGAACTTTAAGCCAGAAAAACCAACACTGAAAGCTGGTTGCAGCTCCAAAATCCGTAAGTACCAACTTTGTGGAGTGTGGTATTAGTTATGCTAAAATAGAGCCTGCCTCTATCTATCTATCTATCTATATATATATATATTTTTTTTTTTAAATGCACTCACTGGGACAGATTTAACTGCTCACTGCCAGCTATTTAAAAGTGACCCCACAGTTGGCTACAACCGTGAGGTCACACTGCTCAGTTCTGAAACCTCTTCTCCAAATTTCACTCTTTATTAGCTTGGATGAGTTCATCACACTCTGAGCTCTCTCATTAGTTCAGCCACAGTTCTCACTGCTCTGTACAGTCAGCAGCCTGACAGCCTCTAAATGTATCTAATCCACTAATCCACCAACAACGCTCAATATTCCATCTGTGACCTGTTCAGCCTGCAATAATGATTCTTTTATCCAACTACAGTCTGCTAGCCACTGTACTAATGATAACAGATGGCTAATAATAATAATAATAATAATAATAATAATAATAATAATAATAATAATAAATTTATATAGCGCTTTTCTAGACACTCCATGTGCTTTACATTTCCACTATTCATTCACTCTCACATTCACACACCGGTGGAGGCAGCTACAGTTGTAGCCACAGCTGCCCTGGGGCAGACTGACAGAAGCGAGGCTGCCATATCGCGCCATCGGCCCCTCTGGCCATCACCAGTAGGTGGTGGGTGAAGTGTCTTGCCCAAGGACACAACGACCAGGACAGAGAGCTGGGGATCAAACCACGGTCCCCCCCCAATGTAGCTATCATGTAATTGCTAATAGTAAACAGCTAATGTTACCATATGTGTCAGCCAGGTTAACATGTATGAAGACCCTTTAATACTTCAGTGTTAATGAAACAGGACCTTTACTGACCTCTGAACTTTCTCCTTAAGTCCTGTTCAGTGTTATGAACGTTAACTACTCTAGCTGTTAGTGAGGACGAGCTGTGTGTCTGTCTCTGAAGTTGTGTTTCAACTAGAAGAGGTAAAGACAGCACTGCTATAGATGTTGTTCCAAATCAGGACCTTAATTCAATATTAAATGTTATTACTGAGAGTAGATTTTCAAAAGTCAAAACTACTAAAACACCACCATGCATGTCCTACATATTCTACTGTGCACCAAACTTCAGGCTAAAGTCGTCACTTTAAATTCTTTAAAGAACCTTTAATTTGCACAAAGTTTATGTAGTTACAATTAACACATTGGCACAGTTACAAGTTACCTTTATCACAAAACATCCGAAGCACTCGAACTCCTGAGCTTTTCAGTTGCCTACAGCTTTGTAAACTGTATTTTTGTGACTGCTTATAACAGGCAGGTTTTTATTCAGCTGCCTCGAACACACAAACCTGGAAAATAAGTTTGTCTGTGTTGTAAGAAATGCAGATTGGGTGTGGAACATGACCTGTGGGGATTTAACATGTACTTATTAAATGGACTGGTTCTTATATAGCGCTTTTCACAACTTGCCTCATTCACATCCATTTATACAAGCACTTTCTATCATTCACACACACATTGACACTGCTCATGCTCAGTGTCAATATGTGAGCAGATTTACCACCGCCCCCCCAAAATACGTTTCTGATATTGCCAGAATCTTTCCTCATACATGAGCCCAAGCAGGAGGTTTTATGTTCACAAATTTGTTGTCAACTTCGTGATCAGATGAATAATAAAAAGCTGCAGAAACCTGAGCCCTGCTCTGTCTCCTGTGCCACCCCATCCAGCCCCTCTATCGCCATCTCCATCTGTTGTCTGACAGATGCCAACTGCCAGCCTGCCCCATAACTGAGGAGCAAAACAAAAGAGCCATAGCTGTGCGCATCCACACAGACATCTGGTTTTGACAGACTGTTACAGTCAAACCACAACTCTGTTTATCCACATGTAATTACAGAGGACCTGCTGCTTCCTCTGGAGCCATACTGCAAATGGAATAAACTCAGGGAAAGCTCATCACTAATGTACAGACCAGAGTTTGGATGATCATTATGTGCCCAACTGTAATCCATTTAGACTGAGGGGGAGTTGTTTTTGTCTTAGTTATGTGCCTGCCAGTGATTAACGCAATGGCTGACTCACCCCAAAAACACTTTAAGGGGAGGATGAAGTACAAGAGAAGAAAGAAGGTGACAAAGACAACGCAGACAACAAAGACAAAGGGGATGAAGACAACACATTAAGACAACGTTAAAGCAATAGGTCTTCCACTCATCCATCACTCAAATTCAGGTAAAGCACATTACTCTACAGTGAGTCATTAGGAAAAGTACATTT